>NW_027142404.1:3814861-4006693 GCF_026170545.1 Melanerpes formicivorus | reverse complement strand
GTGTTGGTCAACAGGTGGCTGACCTTGAGCCAGTGAGTGCCCTTGGGTGGCCAAGAGGGCTACCAGCATCCTGAATTGTAGCAGTGTTGGCCAGCAGGACCGGGGAAAGTGATTGTCACCCCTTGCACATCCAGCCCCAAACCCTGCTAAAGCAGGGCATCCCACAGCAGCTTGCCCAGGACCACAATGGCCAGGTGGTGAATGGAATATCCTCAGACAAGAAGACTCCACAACCCACTCTGGGCAGCCTGCTCCAGGGCTCCAGCACCCTCACAGCAAAGAAGTTTTCTGTTGTGTTCAGATGACACCTCCTGAGTAGCAGTTTGTTCCCTTTGCCCCATTGGTCCTGGTGCCTGGCCCCAGCCTCTTGCCCCCCACAGGTCCTTTAGCTCTTGCTGAGCATTGCCCAGAATCCCCTCTGGGGCTGCTCTTCTCCAGGTTCAACAGCCCTAGGGCTCTCAGCCTTTCCCCCTCACAGAGATGCTCCAGGCCCCCTCAGCAACTTTGTAGCCCTCGCTTGACTCTCTCCAGTAGCAACCTTGTCTCTCTTGAACTGGGGAGCCAACTACTAGAACCAGTACTCCACGTCTGGAGAGAGAAGAGAAGAGAAGAGAAGAGAAAGAAGAGAAGAGAAGAGAAGAGAAGAGAAGAGAAGAGAAGAGAAGAGAAGAGAAGAGAAGGAAGAGAAGAGAAGAGAAGAGAAGAGAAAGAGAAGAGAAGAGAAGAGAAGAGAAGAGAAGAGAGAAGAGAAGAGAAGAGAAGAGAAGAGAAGAGAAGAGAAGAGAAGAGAAGAGAAGAGAAGAGAAGAGAAAGAGAAGAGAAGATGAAGAGAAGAGAAGAGAAGAGAAGAGAAGAGAAGAGAAGAGAAGAGAAGAGAAGAGAAAGAGAGAGCAAGAGAAGAGAAGAGAAGATGAAGAAGAGTAAGAGAAGAGAAGAGAAGAGAAGAGAAGAGGAAAGAGAAGAGAAGAGAAGAGAGAAGAGAAGAGAAGAGAAGAGAAGAGAAGAGACGAGACGAGTCGAGACGACCGAGACCAGGTGGACCTTCAAGATCATCGAGTCCAACCTATCATCCAACACCCACCCTAATCAACTAACCCATGCCACCAAGCACCCCTATCAAGTCTCCTCCTGAACACCATCCAGGGATGGTGACTCCACCACCTCCCTGGGCAGTACATTTCCAATGGGCCAATCACTCTCTCTGTGTAAAACTTCCTCCTAACCTCCAGCCTAAAACCTCCTCTGGTGCATCTTGAGACTGTGTCCTCTTGTTCTGGGGCTGCTTGCTTGGGAGAAGAGACCAACCTCTGCCTGTCTACAACCTCCCTTCAGGTAGTTTGTAGAGAGCAATGAGGTCTCCCCCTGAGCCTCCTCTTCTCCAGGGCTAAGCAACCCCAGCTCCCTCAGCCTCTCCTCACAGGGCTGTGTTCCAAAACCCCTCCCCCAACTTTGTTGCCCTTCTCTGGACACGGTCCAGCAAGTCAGCCTCCTTCTTAAACTGAGGGGCCCAGAACTACTAGGGTAGAGTGGAAGGGAGGGTTAAGGAACCTCTTCCAAGTTTCTTGCATGCAAGTGGTCCATAATTCCTCCTGCACAGGAATGCATCCAGGTGGGTTTGGAAAGCCTCCAGAGGAGACTCCACCATTCTAATGGTTCCTTTCACCCTCTTAGCTTCTTCACCTTGAGCTAAGATGGCATTTCCCTGCTATGGGAAATCAATGGGGCAAAAATTTCTCATGCTCCCCCAAACAATTACTGTTGATTTAGGTACAAAGACTGAATATCAGATAGATAGGATGGATAAAGAGATGAAAGAAGAGAAACCTCCTCTGTTAATTGGATATCTGCTGTTTGTAAAAATGAGTGTGGTCTGTGGGGGAAGATAAAAGAGTTTATTGAGTGCAGGTAACCTCAATCAAACTGACTTTGAGCTTAATTAGCTGCAGCTCTGCATCTGATATTGGCTGCCAGCTTCTGACTTGACCAAAGCTTTATATTGTCTTTCACTTCATCATTTACTGCTTGATTGTAGATGTACAGGTGCTGGAGTGTGTCCAGAGAAGGGCAGCAAAGCTGGGGAAGGGTGTAGAGAACAGGGCTAGTGAGGAGCCACTGAGGGAACTGGGGATGTTTAACCTGGAGAAGAGGAGGCTGAGGGGAGACCTCCTTGCTCTCTACAGCTCTGTGACAGGAGGTTACAATGAGGTGGGGGTTGGTCTCTTCTCCCTACTCTCAGGTGGCCCCTCAGCACCACATCTCTGCCTCTTAAACACCAGGATGGAGATTCACCCTGGGGAGCCTGTTTCAGTGTTTGAGAACCTTTTCAGGGAAGTATTTTCTTCTAATGTCCAAACTAAACCTGTCCTTGTACTACTGCCCAGGGAGGTAATGGGGTGAGCATCCCTAGAGGGGTTTAAGGAGAGACTGGATGAGGCACTTAGTGCCATGGTCCAGTTAGGGTTGGGTGATAGGTTGGACTCGATGATCTTGGAGGTTTCTTCCAACCTGGTTGATTCTGGTTTTATTTCTGTTTTATTATCAGCCTCGAGGCCATTTCCTCTCATCCCACCACTGGTTACTATGGAGAAGGGACCTACCCCCCACCTATCTCCAGCCTCCTTTCAGGGAGCTGTAGAAGAAAGGCACTTGAGTATATGCAGAAGAATTCTAAGAATCTATCCCATGACTTCCTGATACTGAAAAGTTATTTTAGGTGACTTTTTTTATCCCTGCAATCATTGCTGAGGTGAGGTCAGTGAATGAGAGGCACAAATCAAAAGCATTTGCCACAGCAGCAAAAGAGCAGAAGCTTTCCTTGCTGTCCAGTTCTGGGCACTCTCAGATTTGCCCAGGTGCCAGAGTTTGAGATAAAATGGCACAATTCAGAGGTAAGATTGCTGCAGTGCAGTCTGGGATCTTCTGAAATAGGAAATGCCATATCCCAAAGGTAATCAAATGCATTCTTCAGAGCCATGCAAGCAAAACCAGCAGCACTTGTCCCAGGTAAGCTCCAAAACACACAGGGACAGAGGCAAGTGTTTCTTTGTCACTCCTCTCTGGGGCTAGAAGTGCCTTCTGGTTTATAGAATCATGGAACCATAGAATGATCTGGGTTGGAAGGGACCTCCAATTGTCATCTAGTCTCACCTCTGCAGTAATCAGGTTGCCCAGAGCCCTGTCCAGCCTCACCTTCAATATCTCCAGGGATGGAGCCTCAATCAACTCCCTGGGCAACCTCTTCCAGTGTTCCACCACCCTCATAGTAATCTAAATCTGCTCTGCTCTAGTTTGAAGCCATTGCTTCTCATCCTGTCCCTGCAGGCCTTTGCAAACAGCCTCTCTGCAGCCTTCTTGTAGCCCCCTTCAGGTCCTGGCAGGCTGCTCTTAGGTCTGCCTGGAGCCTTCTCTTCTCCAGGCTGAACACCCCCAGCTCCCTCAGCCTGCCCTCAGAACAGAGCTGCTCCAACCCCCTCAGCATTTTCATGGCCTCCTCTGGACCCTCTCCATCAGGTCCAGGTCCTTCCTGTGCTGAGGGCTCCAGAGCTGCACACAGCACTGCAGGGGAGGTCTCAGCAGAGCAAAGTGTCAGAATCAGCTCTCTGGCTCTCTGGCAATGCTGCTTTGGATGCAGTCCAGGCTGCCCTTGGCCTCCTGTGCTGCAAGCTCACCCTGCCTGCTCCTGTCCAGCTTCTCCCCCACCAGCACCCCCAAGTCCTTTTCCTCAGGGCTGCTTTCTCTCCCCTCCTCCCCAGCCTGTACTGACAGTGAGGATTGTTCTGGCCCAGGTGCAGAACCCTGCACTTGCTCTTGTTGGAGCTCCTGAGGTTCCCCTGGGCACCACCTCTGCAGCTTGTCCAGGTCCCTCTGGATGCCATCCTGTCCCTCTGGGGTATGGACAGAGGGATAGTAGGAGGTTTAGGTAGGAGGGAGAGTATCTGTCAAAGTATGGAGGAAAACATTCAACTTGACTAGCCCTGCCTCATGAGCTGGGCCAAAAGCAAGCTGCCCCTCACTCCATGCTTGCCCACAAGGGTGCATTTTAGCATCTCAGCTGCTAATATGTTTTGCAGGTTTTCCTGTTCTTGTCTGCGCCAGCTGGCACTAGTGCCCATGTGGACTGGACACTGTGAGCAGACAGTACTTCCATATCTTGTTTTCTCAGGAGATTTTCTGTCCTTGGAGAGTCTCCAGGAGGGATTTATTCTGCTAGAAAGTCTACCATAGAGTGCAAAACAACATAGGAGAAAAATAGAATCATAGAACCGTGGAGGTTGGAAGAGACATTTGAGACCATCAAGGCCAACTGCTCGCCTAGAGCTCACAACCCCACCACTGCTCCCAAGCCACTACCACTAAATCACAGCCCTCAGCACCACATCCACTCATCTTCAATACCTCCAGGGATGCTGACTCCCCCACCTCCCTGGGCAGCCTGTTCCAATGCCTGAGAACCCTTTCTGTGAAGAATTCTTTCCTAATGTCCAACCTGAAGCTCCCTTGGCACAACCTGAGGCTATTTCCACTTGTCCTGTCACTTGTTGTTGTCCAACCTGAATGGACACAAGACTCATCTGATGAGGGAGCTGGACAGCTCAGGACTCTGGAAGCATAATATGGTTCATGGTCAAATTCACACAGTCTACAGAATGGGGACTTAGCACCTGGTGAGGAGAAGATATTCTTTCTAGCTGGCAGTTCTCCAGACAGTTACCTCTGTAGGAGGTTAATGACAGAACAATAATCCTGCTCCTGGCACTGTGGTAACAGACCTCTGGATGATGATCTCAGACACAAAGAGTTTTCTATCCCACTGCATAGACCACTTTGATTAGTGTAGGTTTTTATTAGCTGATATTTATAGAAGGGGGATGATGGAGAAATTCTACACTCCATCTCCCCTGACTGTAAACATTCTTGGCTAGAAACTTTCACAGAATCACAGAATGTTAGAGGTTGGAAGGGACCTCCAGAGAATGATCCAGTCCAAGCCCCCTGCCAGAGCAACATCACCCAGGGCAGGCTGCACAGGAATGCATCCAGGTGGGGTTGGAAAGGCTCCAGAGAAGGAGACTCCACAACCTCTCTGGGCAGCCTGCTCCAGGGCTCTCTCACCCTCACACCAAAGAAGTTTCTCCTCAGGTTGAGCTGAAACCTTCTCTGTTCCAGTTTGTCTCCATTGTTCCTTGGCTTACTGCTGTGCACCACCCACAAGAGCTTGGCCCCCTCCACTTGACCCCCAGCCCTCAGCTCTTGATAGACATTGATCAGATCCCTCTCAGCCTTCTCCTCTCCAGACTAAACAGCCCCAGGGCTCTCAGTCTCTCTTCACAGGGCAGATGCTCAAGTCCCCTAAGCATCCTCCTGGCTCTGCCTTGGACTCTCTCCAGCAGGTCTCTGTCTCTCTTGAACTAGGGACTCCAGCATAGGACACAGGATTGCAACTGTGGTCTCAGCAGGGCAGAGCAGAAGGAGAGTAGAACCTCCCCAGCCCTGCTGGCTACACTTTCCTTGCTGCCCCCCAGGATCCCATTGGCTTTCTTGGTCCCCAGGGCACATGGCTGTCTGTAACGGTTTGAGCCTTAACTGGGAGTTAAGAGGTCAGATGGGGGCAAGGCTGAGAATCCCTCCCCTGCTCCTCCCTCCTCCCTCCCAACAGAGGGAAGAAAAAAAGGAAAGGGAAGGAGCAAATCCACCAAGCAATAATTTGGAGTCTGCTTGGAAGTAGAGAGGTCAAGAGTTTTCTTTAAACAATATCTATATAACAACAGCAGGTGAGGTTCACAAGGGCAAGGAACAAGGATGGATGGGAGGGGGACAAGGAAGAAGAATACAAACCCAGTCTCTCTCTGAAGAGGCAGAGAGGCAGTAGGGAGAAGGATCAGGCCTGACCACGTGGCAGAGGAGCAGGAGGGCAGCTGCAGTAGCTCTCATCCAGGAGGGGCAGGAGCCAAAAGGAGACCTAATGACTCCAATACCTTCCCTTTTATACCCTAGCTGGGCAGGGAAGGGGGAGTGGAACAGACTCAGCTTCCCAGGGGGAAAATGCCCTGCAGGGAGGGCACAGCACTCATAAGTCTTCAACTGCCAAACAGAAAGGGACCTGGGGGTGCTGATTGACAGCTGCCTAAACATGAGCCAGCAGTGTGCCCAGGTGGCCAAGAAGGCCAATGGCATCCTGGCCTGCATTAGGAATAGTGTGGCCAGCAGGAGCAGGGAGGTCATTCTGCCCCTGTGCTCTGCATTGGTTAGGCCACACCTTGAGTCCTGTGTCCAGTTCTGGGCTCCTCAGTTTCAGAAGGACATTGAGAGACTTGAAGGTGTCCAGAGAAGGGCAACAAGGCTGGGGAGAGGCCTTGAGCACAGCCCTGTGAGGAGAGGCTGAGGGAGCTGGGGTTGCTTAGCCTGGAGAAGAGGAGGCTCAGGGGAGACCTCATTGCTCTCTCCAACTCCCTGAAGGGAGGTTGTAGGCAGGTGGGGGTTGGTGTCTTCTCCCAGGCAAGCAGCACCAGAACAAGAGGACACAGTCTCAGGCTGTGCCAGGGGAGGTTTAGGCTGGAGGTGAGGAGAAAGTTCTTCCTACAAAGAGTAATTTGCCACTGGAATGTTCTGCCCAGGGAGGTGGTGGAGTCCCCATCCCTGGAGGTGTTCAAGAGGGGATTGGATGTGGCACTTGGTGCCATGGTCTAGTCATGAGGTCTGTGGTGACAGGTTGGACTTGGTGATCCTCAAGGTCTCTTCCAACCTTAGTGATACTGTGATATTGTGATACTGTGAACTAGAGCAGGTTGCTCAGAGCCCCAAACAGCCTGACCTGGAGTGGTCCCAGGGCTTGTAGCAATAGGACGTGGGGCAGGGGGTTGAAACTGGAGCAGGGGGGATTTAGGTTGGACATCAGGAGAAAATTCTGCACAGTGAGAGTGGTGAAATACTGGAACAAGTTGCCTAGAGATATAGTTGAGGACCCATCCCTGGAGACATTCAAAGTCAGACTTCATGGGGCCCTGAGCAACCTGATCTGGTGGAGGATGTCTCTGCTCACTGCAGGGGAGTTGGACAAGATGACCTTCAAGGCTCTCTTCCAACCTGAGACATTCTGTGATTCCATGATAGGAAGAAGGTTCACTCAGCATCCTTGAGTGCTGCCTGTATTTCTGGGCCCCTCACTGCAAGAGAGATCCTGAGGTGCTGCAGCAGGTCCAGAGGAGAGCAACCAGCCTGGGGAAGGGACTGGAGGGAAAGGCTGATGATGAGAGGCTGAGGGAGCTGGGGGTGTTCAGCCTGGGGAAGGGACTGAAGGGAAAGGCTGATGATGAGAGGCTGAGGGAGCTGGGGGTGTTCAGCCTGGGGAAGGGACTGAAGGGAAAGGCTGATGAGGAGGGGCTGAGGGAGCTGGGGGTGTTCAGCCTGGGGAAGAGGAGACTCAGGGAGGACCTTATCACTCTCTACAACTACCTGAAGGGAAATTGTAGTCAGATGGGAGTCAGGCTCTGCTCCCAGACAACTTGTGGCAGGACAAGAAGGCATGGCCTGAAACTGTGCCACGGGAGGTTTAGGTTGGATGTTAGGAAGCATTTCCTGATGGAAAGGGCAATCAGACACTGGGATGGACTGCCCAAGGAGGTGGTGGAGTCTCCATCCCTGGAGGGGTTTAAGGCAAGATTGGATGTTGCGCTCGATGCCACGGTCTGGTGGAGGTGGTGGTGTTGGGTCACAGGCTGGAACTGATGATCTCAGAGGTCTGTTCCAGCCTTCATGATTCTGTGACTCTGTGCTTGTTGTTGGATTGGTTTCCAACATAGCTTTCTATGAACACCACCTCCCAGTCTTATGTTTTATCACAAAGATACTTTAAGTAGAGTAGTTTTATCTTAATACCCTCTTAAAGCACTCTATAGATCCACAGTCTGTATTAAATCTCCTGCACCATTGGCTATGGTCTTTTGTCCAAGAGGAATTCAACTTGTTAGAGCAGAACTCTGACTGAGAATGAAGCTATCTGCTGTTTAATTACAGGGGAAGAAGCTAAGAGCAAGGTCAACCACCTGGAACACAGGCAGAGGTAAACAATGAGCTGAGTGGACCTTTACTTCCTTTACCTTAGCAGCTGATTGATTTTATCTATCATTTTACCTGCTTCTGACTGCCCCAGCACTCATTTTTAATCCTGAAGACAGAGGCTTGGATGTGAGCTTCCTTACAAAGAGCTCAGAATGTTCTGAGATATTAGCTTTTTTCCCTCTTGGTATCACCTAGGAGCTTGTTCCTAATGAAAATGTATTGTAGGCTGTAATGTGGTAATCATTATCAGAGAGGTGCACATTTTTAATCATTTAAAGGTGTCATTCAGGCCTTATCTATCCTCTATGAATATTTGATGCTGATTAAATAGTCCTTGGGGGAAAAAAAAATTAAAAAAAAGGTAAAACTCACACTGAGATTTGTTAAAGGATTTGGGCAGCAGTGATACCACCAGCATGGTTCCCCCCTTCTCCTAGAATTAGCCATGCAGCCTCTTCCTGCACACCCATCTCACCCCTCACTATCACACAATCCCAGCATGAGTGGGGTTGGAAGGGGCCCCTGGAGCTCACCCAGTCCAACCCCCCTGCTCCAGCAGGGCACCCACAGCAGCTTGCCCAGGAGCACAATGGCCAGGGGGGGTTGGAAGCTCTTCAGACAAGGAGACTCCACAATCTCTCTGGGCAGCCTGCTCCAGGGCTCCAGCACCCTCACACCAAAGAAGTTTCTCCTCCTGTTCAGATGAAACCTCCTGGCTACCCAGGTGACCAAGAAGGTCAACAGCATCCTGACCTGGCAGGCTGGGCTGTGGTCAGCAGGACTGTGGCATTGCTTGTCCCCCTGTGCTCAGCACTGGTGAGGCTGCACCATGGGTACTGGCTTCAGATTTGGGCCCCTCACTCCCAGGACACTGAGAAGCTGGAGTGTGTCCAGAGAAGGGCAATGATAAAGCATCTTGAGCACAATTCCTATGAGAAGTAGCTGAGGGAGCTGGTATTGCTCAGCCTGGAGAAAAGAAGGCCGAGGGGGGAACTTCTAACTCTCTGCAATTCCCTGAAAGAATCACAGAATCAATCAATAAGGTTGGAAAAGACCTCAGAGATCATCAGGTCCAACCTATCACCAACACCTCATGACTAACTAAACCATGGCACCAAGTACCACATCCAATCCCCTCTTGAACACCTCCAGGGATGGGGACTCCACCACCTCCCTGGGCAGCACATCCCAATGGCCAATTTCTCTTTCTGGGAAGAACTTTCTCCTCACCGCCAGCCTAAACCTCCCCTGGCACAGCTTGAGACTGTGTCCTCTTGTTCTGGTGCTGCTTGCCTGGCAGAAGAGACCAACTTCCACCTGGCTACAACCTCCCTTCAGGGAGTTGTAGAGAGCAATAAGGTCACCCCTGAGCCTCCTCTTCTCCAGGCTAAGCAACCCCAGCTCCCTCAGCCTCTCCTCACAGGGCTGTGCTCCAGACCCCTCCCCAGCCTTGTTGCCCTTCTCTGGACACCTTTAAGTCTCTCAATGTCCTTCTGAAACTGAGGAGCCCAGAACTGGACACAGGACTCAAGGTGTGGCCTAACCAATGCGGAGTACAGGGGCACAATGACTTCCCTGCTCCTGCTGGCCACACTGTTCCTGATGCAGGCCAGGATGCCCTTGGCCTTGTTGTCCACCTGAGCACACTGCTGGCTCATGTTCAGCCTAATATCAACCAGTACCCCCAGGTCCTTCTCTGCATGGCAGCTCGCAGCCACTCTGACCCCAGCCTGTAGCACTGCCTGAGGTTGCTGTGACCAAAGTGCAGCCCCTGGCACTTGGACTTGTTGAATGCCATCCTGTTGGACTCTGCCCATCTGTTCAGACAGTCAAGGTCTCTCTGCAGAGCCCTTCTGCCCCCTAACAGATCAATTCCTGCCCCCAGCTTGGTGTCATCTGCAAATTTACTGATGATGGACTCAATGCCCTCATCCAGATCATCAATGAAGATGTTAAAGAGCACAGGGCCCAGCACTGCTCCCTGGGGCACACCACTGGTGCCTGGCTGCCAGCTGGCTGTGGCACCATTCACCACCACTCTCTGGGCTCAGCCTCCAGCCAGTTCCTAACCCAGCTCAGAGAAGTGATAGTTCAAGAAGAAATGGACTTAAGCTGGACCAGGAGTGGTTTAGATAGAATATTAGGAAAAATTTCTTCACCAAAAGAGTCATTGGGCTCTGGAGCAGATAGTGGAGCTACCATTCCCAGAGGGGTATAAAAGATGTCTGGGTGAGCAGCTTAGGGCCATGGTCTAACAGTTGTGTACAGAGAGATGTCAGGTTGGACTCAATGACCTTAAGGTCTTTTCCAAGCAGGCGATTCTATGACTCTGTTTCTTCAATAAGAGAATTACATTGTGTAATCCTCCAAGTAGTGCTGTGTATCATGGAATCAGAGAAACATTTTGATTGGAAGAGAACTTTAAGCTCATCAACCCAACACCACCATGGCCATTAAACCATGTCCCACGGTGCCATGGCCACACCTTTCTTGAACACTTCCAGGGACGTGGCCTGTTCCAGCCCCTGACCACTCTTGCAGTAAAGAAATTCTTCCTCATCTCCAACCTAACCCTCCCCTGGCACAATTTCAGGCCATTTCCTCTCCTTCTATCACCTGAGACTAGGGAAAAGAGACCAGCCCCCACCTCACTGCAACCTCCTTTCATGGGGCCTTTCATGAGAGCAGTGAGGTCTCCTCTCAGCCTCCTCTTCTCCACACTAAACACCTCCAGTTCCCTCAGCTGCTCCTCACCAGCCCTGTTCTCCAGACTCTTCCCCAGCTTTGTTGCTGTTCTCTGGACACTCTCCAGCACCTCACTGTCCTTCTTGGTGTGAGGGACCCAAACCTGAACATGATATTCAAGGTGTATCTTCATCAGTGCTCAGTGCAGGGCCATGATCACTTCCCTCCTCCTGCTGGCCACGCTATTGCTGAGCAAGGCCAAGATAGATAGGAAGAGACCTTTAACTTCATCCAGTCCAACCATTACCACAGCTGCTTTACAGAGATTGTTTGACACCTGTTAACCTTTTGTCTCAACAATTTTGGCACCCCAGAGCTCCACAAGTGGCACAACTCTCCCACAAGACAGGGATTGATTTGGTCATTACAAAAAGCATCAAATGGTTAAGGTCAGAAACGATCTCTAAGCTCGTCAGGTCCCTTGCTGGATTCTGATGCTGTGCCAGAAGAGCTCCCATTTTAACACTTCCAAAGCTGGGTATCATTTTGTGTGGGGCTGGTGTGACCTCTGAGAACACAAACAGCCGGTAGCTCTTCCTTTGTTCAGCTATTGACATCTTCCCCCCCCCCCCCCCCCACTGTGTTATTTACCTGTCTCCTGCTTTGAAAATTGCTTTCTCCTCCTGGGTTTTCACCCCAAGCAGAGCAGCAGCACTGAGAATGTCGTAGGTGTTGTAGCAGTTAAGGGTTTGCCTGTTTGGGCTCTGGAAGAAGCTGCAACAAGCCTTAATCCTCACAGCCATCGGCTGGGTGTCTTGGGGGTGAGAGTGCAGCAGAACTGCTGCTCCTCTCAAGCTCTCCTGCAGGGACTGTAATGAGAGGTAACAGCTCTATTAATGAAGCCAAGGGCAATGATATGTTTACCAGCTTGGCTCAGGAGGTGGATGGTTAAATGCCAGTTATTAACATAGCCCTAAACCCCCTCTGCAACATCCAAAAAGTGGCATTTTTTTCACCCAAGAAGAAGGCTAATTAAGCTTGAGGACTTTTTTTCAGCTCTCAAATCACTTGCACAGCATGAAGGTCCCTCATGAGTAATCCATTCTGCTTCAGAATGCTACAGGAAAACCAGAGGCAGGTAGAGACAGGGCTGGAGGAGCCAAGGGGCCAAGGATTAAAGGCACATGTATTATTCAGGCGATCTTCTGATGCTGGATTCAGTGGAGAACTGAATTAAATGGGTCTGAGCTTTCATTGTTGAGAAAGAAAAACAGAGTTCTTCCTGCCCAGAGAGCAAAGAGTGTCTTGTCAGAATGATAATCAGCCAGTAGGAGTGAGGTGTGGAAGCACTGGGATTCAGTAAACTTCAGTATGCTGCTTCTCCTCAGCACTTCAGCCTGAACAGGCTGAGACCTCAGAATGACCTAGCTACTCATTTTTAATTTCTTGTCATTTATACAGGAAGGTTGGAAGTAGGTGAGGCTGAAGGTGCTGGGGGTGTTCAGCCTGGAGAAGAGAAGGCTCCAGGCAGACCTAAGAGCAGCCTGCCAGGACCTGAAGGGGGCTGCAAGAAGGCTGCAGAGAGACTGTTTGCAAAGGCCTGCAGGGACAGGAGCAGGGACAATGACTTCAAACTAGAGCAGAGCAGATTGAGATTGGATGTGAGGAACAAGTTCTGCAGCAGGAGGGTGGTGGAACACTGGCACAGGTTGCCCAGGGAGGTGCTTGAGGCTCCATCCCTGGAGATATTGAAGGTGAGACTGGACAGGGCTCTGGGCAACCTGATCTGATTGGGGCTGTCCCTGCTGAGTGCAGAGGGGGTTGGACTGGATGAGCTTCTGAGGTGCCTTCTGGCCCTCTATGATTCTATGACCTTTAAGGTCCCTTCCAATACAAACCATTCTATGTTTTTCTGAAAGAACCTTTTTATCACTCCCATTTCTGAAGCCACAGCTCTGGAGGTGGTCAAGAAATGTGAGGACATCAGGCATAATTTCATGACCGTGGTGGTATTAGGTTGACTGTGGGCTTGATGATCTTAGAGATCTTTTCCAACCAAAAGGATTCTTTGAGTCTATGCAGTTTCATTTCAGCTGGAGTTTCATTTCCTCACAGATTGATTTCTGGAAGCTTATTTTTATTTTTGGGTGAAGGTCCTCTCCACAGACCCAGGTGCCAAAATCCAAGAGATGGGACAATCTAGTCTTTCAGGACTTGTAATGATCCTATTATTACTGCAGCATTTTGTGGCTGGATTAGGGAGTCACTTTGTCAGTGCATTGACAAGAGCCAATTATTTCCCTTAATTATAATCATAGATTCACAGAACTGTCAGGGTTGGAATGGACCTCAAGGCTCAGCCAGTTCCAACCCCCCTGCCATGGCCAGGGACACCTCACACTACAGCAGGTTGCTCACAGCCACATCCAGCCTGGCTGCAAACACCTCTCCAGGCATGAGGCTTCCACCACCTCCCTGGGCAACCTGTGCCAGTCTCTCACCACCCTCATGGGGAACAAATTCTTCCTAACAGCCAATCTGAACCACTTGCTTCTGCCGTGGACATGGCACTTCAGGACCTAGTTTAATGGTCATGGCTGTCTTAGGTTGACTTTTGGACTCACTGATCTTAGAAGGCTTTTCAAAGCAAAGCAGTTCTCTGATTCTATGTTTCTGTGAGTATATGAGCAGCTGTGGCTCCTATCTTTCACCAGTGACTGCAGTCCATATCTGCCTGGACAACGTCATCCTGGGCAGCCTGCTGTGGGTACCCCTACTTTAGCAGAGGAGTTGGACTGGAGGATCTCTAGAAGTCCCTTCCAACCCCTACCATGCTGTGATTCTGTGAAAGCTTATTTCAAACCCAAGGACGCTTCACTGCCTCACTGGAGCTTTAGAATTCATTTATATACTTTACTTATCTTTCCTCCCCACCCCCACCATTTATCTTTGTTATCCCCACATTGCATTAATCTCTACACTGGCAGGAGTCTCCTACCTGCTTGATGGGGAATCCTCTCCTTTTTACCCTCATCCCAGGGAGGATCCTACAGGACTCTCATCATGGTTGAATCAATGGCTTCACTGAAATACAGAACACAGAAACAAGCAGGTTGGAAAAGGCCTTTGAGATAGAGATCAAGATCAACCTATCACTCAATACCATCCAACTAACTAAACCATGGCACCAAGTGCCTCATCCAGGCTGTTTCTAAAGACCTTCAGGGATGGTGACTCCAACACCTCCCTGGGCAGCACATCCCAATGGCTAAACTTTCTGTCTGGGAAGATTTTCTCCCTAACATCCAGCCCAAACGTCCCCTGGCACAGCTTGAGACTGTGTCCTCTTCTTCTGGTGCTGCTTGCCTGGGAGAAGAGACCAACCCCCACCTGGCTACAACCTCCCTTCAGGGAGCTGGAGCGAGCAATGAGGTCTCCCCTGAGCCTCCTCTTCTCCAGGCTAAAGAACCCCAGCTCCCTCAGCGACTTTCTCTGATGGTGTAACCACATCAGTGGACAAGGGAAGACCAACAGATGACATCTATCTGGACTTTTGCAAAGCCTTTGGCAGTGTCCCCCACAGCATCCTTCTAAGGTGGAGAGAGATGGATTTGATGGGTGGACTCTCCAGTGGACGAGGAATTGGTTAGAGTGGTGATCAGTGGTGCCAAGTCCAGCTGGAGAGCTGTAACTAGTGGAGTTCCCTAGGGATCAGTGCTGGGACCAGTGCTGTTCAACATCATCAATGACACTGATGAGGGAACAGACTCTGCTCAGCAAGTTTGCTGAGGAGACCAAACTGGGAGGCTTGGCTGAGATACCTGAAGGCTGTGAGGCCATCCAGAGACTTGGACAGACTGAGAGCTGGGCAGGGAGGAACCTCATGAGGGTCAACAAGGATGAGGGCAGAGTCCTGCAGCTGGGCAGGAAGAATAAACTGCAGCAGGACAGGCTGGGAGGGGATCTGCTGGAGAGCAGCCCCAAGGAGAAGGACCTGGGAGTGCTGGTGGGCAGCAAGCTCTGCATGGGACAGCAATGTGCCCTGGGGGCCAAGAAGGCCAAGGGGGTCCTGGGCTGCATTCAGAGGAGTGTGTCCAGCAGAGCCAGGGAGGTTCTCCTCCCTCTCTACTCTGCCCTGCTGAGACCTCACCTGGAATATTGCATCCAGCTCTGGGCTCCCTAGGTCAGGAGGGACAGGGATCTGCTGGAGAGAGTCCAAGGGAGGGCTGCAAGGCTGCTGAAGGGACTGCAGCACTGCCTGGAGAGGAGAGGCTGAGAGCCCTGGGGCTGTTGAGTCTGGAGAGGAGAAGTCTGAGAAGGATCTGATCAGTGTCTATCACTAGCTGAGGGCTGGGGGTCAGAAAGGAAGGGACAGGGACAACTTCTGCTCACTGTGTCCTATGGTAGGGCAAGGGGCAACAGATGGAAACCGTTGCATCTGAACATGAGGAGGAACTTCTTGCCTGTGAGGGTCCCAGAGGCCTGGAGCAGGCTGCCCAGAGAGGTTGTGGAGTCTCCTTCTGTGGAGCCTTTCCATCCCTGTCTGGATGTGTTCCTGTGTGACCTGTGCTGGATTCTCTGCTCCTGCTCTGGCAGGGGGCTTGGCCTGGAAGATCTCCAGAGGTCCCTTCCAACCCCTGTGAGCCCGTGGTGGAGTCACCATCCAGGGAAGTATTTAAAAGATAGATGGATGTGGTGCTGTGGGATGTGGTTTAGTGGGAGTAGCTTAGCATTAGTGGTGGGACTGTGAACTTTAGGTGAGCAGTCGGACTTGATGATCTCAAAGATCTCTTCCAAGCTCAACAATTCTATGATTCTAAGGCAAAGCCTGATAATGGCAACCAAATCTCCCACAGTTGTCTCATTTTGATGCAGCTTTTGTGGATGTTGCTGACATCAGCAAAAATGAATTGCAGGCTGACTGGAGAAATCCTCTTCATAGCCTCTCTGTGAATGAGGTCCCAAAGAAACCCACTCCCCAGTTTAGTCTTCTGCAGAAGAGTAGGAGGAGGCCTTGGTGTTGATTGGCTGCTTGTAGCTCCCAGGCATGAGCAGTAATGTGGATAATTATCTTCATCTTGAGCCATAAAATAGTAACTCAAAGAGCAATTCTGCTGGGATATATTTCCAGCTCCTTTCACTTCTGCCTTTTTCAAAGAATTTTCTCCTATTTCAGTTCATCTGCAACTTAACTCAGCACTGCTGTAAGGAAATGAGCTGGAACATGCCTTCTTGCCCCAGAATGCTTCTCCAAAGATATTTCTGTTATCAAAACCTTGCTCCCTACTGGGTATTAACCCTACTGTAAAGGGAAAAGAAAACAAAAAGTGAATTTCATCTTGGCTTCCTCTGAAGAAAGCAATTTTTTCATTGCCAGTGGATATAAAGCAAATTTCTTCAATGATTAGTGATAGATCAGTGTAGAGAATGGAGAATGGAGAATCATAGAATCATAGAATCATAGAACTGCTCTGGTTAGAAAAGACCTCTAAGATCATCCAGTCCAACCATCAACCCACCAATTCAGCTAAAATTAGAATCACAGAATTGTCAGGGTTGGAAGGGACCTCAAGGCTCAGCCATGGCCAGGGACACCTCACACTACAGCAGGTTGCTCACAGCCACATCCAGCCTGGCTGCAAACACCTCCAGGCAGGAGGCTGCCACCACCTCCCTGGGCAACCTGTGCCAGTCTCTCACCACCCTCATGGGCAACAACTTCTTCCTCACAGCCAATCTCAATCTCCCCATTTCTAGTTTTGCTCCATCTCTCAGTCCTATCCCTCCCTGACACCCTCAAAAGTCCCTCCCCAGCTTTCTCGTAGCCCCCTTCAGATCCTGGAAGGCCACAAGAAGTTCTCCTCAGAGCCTTCTCCTCTCCAGACTCCAGACTGAACATGGCCCTTTTCTGGACACCTTCCAGCACCTCCAGGTCTTTCCTCTAAGTGTTGCTCTGTGGTGGTTCTAGGATAGGAGAGGGAATCAGGGGAGTGTTATCTTCATCCATCAGAGCACTCTAGACTTGCTTAATCCTTCTGGATGTTGATTGCACTTCTTGCCCAGCTGGGAACTTCTCAGCTGAGAGGACTCACATGAGGAAGTGGCTGAGACACAGCAAAGCCAGCTGGCGCCACTGCACTCCCTGGTGAGGTTACACTGCTGGTGCTCTCTCCTTTCACCACAGGCTAGGGCAGAGGAAAGCACAAGTGTGTTATCTCAGCTGCTGTGATGGATTAAGCCTGACATGCTGCCAAATCGGATGTGTATTAATAAGTTTCTCCACCTGATCCCCCGTGGCAGTCAGCTGGGTTCGTCGGGGGATTGCGGTGGACATTTAAATGTTGGAGCCGGGCAGTTTGAGAGGAGCTGTCATGATTCATTAGCCCTGGTGAGGAAGCAGTGCCAGGAAGTATCTGGCTGATGACTTGAGAGACACCTAGTAAGCAGAATGCAGCCCCAACTCGCTCAGCAAATCTGGCAGCAGTGCTAAGGGGTCTGAACCCAGTGACTGACACAACACTCTTGCCACTTGTAATAAGCCAGGAGTTAAGAGCTGTTGATATTAGGGGCTTAAAGCTGAAGCTTGGCAAACAAGATGCCTCCAAATCACCACCTCTCACCACTCAGGAAGGATTGCCTGCCCCTTGCCAGCAGGCTGTATCTGTGTGCATGGAAGCAGAGGCTGGAAGCTGATGAGTTACTGCTTGTAGGAATAAGAAGTTCCTAATTTCTTTAAAGTGTGTTTACTGCCTCCAGTTAAGGAGCTGGTAGTGGATAACAACAAAGGCCTGAACTCAAAGGAGAGGGCTGGAGCATCTCTCCAATGAGGACAGGCTGAGAGAGTTGGGGTTGTTCAGTCTGGAGAGGAGAAGGCTCCAAGGAGACCTTCCTGTGGCCTTCCAGGATCTGAAGAGGGCTACTAGAAAGCTGGGGAGGGACTTCTTATGGTGTCAGGGAGAGATAGGACTGGGGGGGAATGGATCCAAGCTAGAGGAGGGGAGATTTATATTAGACACTGGCACAGGCTGCCCAGGGAGGTGGTGGCAGCCTCCTGCCTGGAGGTGTTTGCAGCCAGGCTGGATGTGGCTGTGAGCAACCTGCTGTAGTGTGAGGTGTCCCTGGCCATGGCAGGGGGGTTGGAACTGGCTGAGCCTTGAGGTCCCTTCCAACCCTGACAAGTCTGTGATTCTTTTGGAGGCCATACTAAAAACTGTAGACTGGAAGGTGAAGGTGACAGTGGGAAGATTGACTGATTGCTTTTGAATCCAGACTGTTCTTTCACCTTATGGACTGCCAGCAAAGGGGCTCCAGTTGTTTTACCTCCTTTAGTTTCTGAGGTAATCCTCAACATCTGGATGGCTGGGTCTAAAGAGTGGTGGGGAATGGAGTCAAAGCCAGTTGGTGGCTGGTCACAAGCAGTGTTTCCTCAGGCTCTGTACTGGGGCTGCTTCTCTTTAGTATCTTTGTCTGGACAAAGGCATCAAAGTCACCCTCTGAAAGTTTGCAGATAGCAGTGAGTAGGGTGCAAGTGTTGATCTGCTGGAGGGCAGGCAGGCTCTGCAGAGGGACCTGGACAAGCTGTATCAGTGGGCTGAAGGCAATCAGATGAGGTTCGACGTGGCCAAGTGCCGGGTCCTGCACTTGGGTCACAACAACCCAATGAACTCTCCAGGCTTGGGGCAGAGTGGCTCAAACCTACCCAGTGGAGCAGAACCTGGGAGTGTTGGTCACCAGCCAGCTGAAGATGAGCCAGCAGTGTGCCCAGGTAACTCAGTGAACTTAGGGGTCTTTTCCAGCCTAATTCAGCCTTTTTGGTGGAAGAAAAAAGCAGCTAAAGCCACCTGAGGAGCAAATCAGACTCAGTGCTCCTTCCTATTTGGGTGCATTTGTAGGCCCTTAGAGAATGTGAATGTTGTGACCTCTCCTACTGTTGTTCTTTGCTGGGCAGGGCTCAGTGCAAGCTGTGGTTTGCTCCTTGAAGGTAAAACCAGTGAACTGTCCCACAGCTGCCATGATGTACAGTACTAGAGCTCAATGACAGGAAAAGCTGCTGTGGACAAAGGTGTAATTGTGTTGTATTAAGAGTCTTTCATGCATCTCCAAGCCTGTAAATGTGAATAGAATAGAATAGAATAGAATAGAATAGAATAGAATAGAATAGAATAGAATAGAATAGAATAGAATAGAATAGAACAGAACAGAACAGGTTGGAAGAGACCTTCAAGATCATGGTGTCCAAACCATCATTTTCTCTGGATAATGTTTTAGTTGGAAAAAAACCCAAAACCCTCTTCAAGAGTCCTCTCAGCTATCACCTAGTCCTGGGGCACAATGACTTTATACCTTTACAGCCAGCATCACCGGGCTAAAAGGCAATCTACAGCCAAAATAGGGCTCAGTGGAATGTGAATTGGGATTTCCTACCTTTCAATGTAATGAAAATGAGAAAGAGAATCTAATCAAGGCTCCATCATGATGTGTGTGCTGGGAAAGAAAGAAGAGAAGGCAGCATAGAGTGATTTCAGATTTCTGAGGAGACCTTGTTGTGGCCTTCCAGTCTCTGAAGGGGGCTCCAAGAAAGCTGGGAAGGGACTTTTGAGGTTGTCAGGGAGTGATAGCACTGGGGGTAATGGAAAAACACTAGAAGTTAGTAGATTCAGATTGGCTGTTAGGAAGAAGTTTTTTTTCCCCGTGAGGGTGGTGAAAGCCTGGCACAGGCTGCCCAGGGAGGTGGTGAAAGCTTCGTGCCTGGAGGTGTTTGCAGCCAGGCTGGAAGTGGCTGTGAGCAACCTGCTGTAGTGTGAGGTGTCCCTGGCCATGGCAGGGGGTTGGGACTGGCTGAGCCTTGAGGTCCCTTCCAGCCCTGACAATTCTAACCCTAACAAAACTCCATGGCAGAATGCTGAGCACAGCATAAATATCTGGTGATACTTTGGGGATTACAATGTTCTCTTTAATGAATGGATAGAGAAAGAAGTTATCTTGCCCATTTTTCATCAGATTGTCTAGGTTTTGGTGTGGTTTCTTGCAAGCAGCCAGATGTACAGGAGTAGACATATTTTCATGGGTTATTTAAAATTCATGCTGATTATTCAAGCATCCCAGAATCCCAGCGTGGTGGGGGTTGGAAGAGGCCTCTGGACATCATCTATTCCACCCCTCTGCTAAAGCAGGGCACCCACAGCAGCTTGCCCAGGATCACAATGACCAGGTGAAGTTAGAATCTCTGCAGAGAAGGAGACTCCACAACCTCTCTGGGCAGCCTGCTCCAGGCCTCCAGCACCCTTGCACCAAAGAAGTTTCTCCTCACGTTCTGACGGAACCTCCTGGGTTCCAGTTTGTGCTCATGGCCCCTTGTCCTGTCTCTGGGCACTACTGAAAAGAGCCTGCCCCCGCTTTGACCCCCACCCTTTAGCTCCTGCTGAGCATTGCTCAGATCCCCTCAGGGGCTGTTCTTCTCCAGGCTCTCAGCCTTTCCTCCCCACAGAGATGCTCCAGGCCCTTCAGCATCATTGTAACCTGTATGGGCGCAGTGTTCCCTGTCTCTCTTGAACTAGGGAGCCCAGAGCAGGGAGGCTAAGAAACAGGGTTCTTAGCCAGAAAAAAGCAAACAAACCCAAACTAAAGCACACTCCAACAGCAGTGTGCTTCAAAGCAGAATTCTTCAAAGTATAAAATGCTTGACTCTGAGATCTGCTGCTGCTTGAGGTAATTAAAACAAGATTAGATGAGGTCAGCACTTAGGTGTTGCATTAGAATTCCTGTTTGATAAAGCTCATTATCTGCCTTTTAGCATCTCCTCTAGGGGAACAGAACCTTACATGTGTTACCAGTGATAGAAGCAGCAGGAAAAGAATTGCAGAATCACAGAAATTTCAGGGGCTGGAAGGGACCTCCAGAGCTCATCCAGTCCAACTCCCCTGCCAGAGCAGGAGCACCCAGAGCAGCTCACACAGCAACACATCCAGGCAGGTCTTGAATAGCTCCACAGAGGGAGACTCCACAACCCCCCTGGGCAGCCTGCTCCAGGCTTCTCTCACCCTCACAGGGGAATAATTCTTCCTCCTCTTTCCATGGCACTTCCTCTGCCTCAGCTTCCACCACTGCCCCTTGTGCTGGCATTGGGCATCCCCCAGCAGAGCCTGGCTCCAGCCTCTGGGCACTGCCCCTGCACAGCTTTAGCAACAGCAAGGAGCTCACCCTCAGGCTCCTCCTCTGCAAGCTCCAGAGCCCTCAGCTCCCTCAGGCTCTCCTCCTGAGGAAGATGTTCCACTCCCCTAATCATTTTGAGGCTTTGCTGTAGTGTCACCAGTACCTCCCTGTCCCTCTTGATCTGCGGGGCCCAGAACTGGACACAAGATTCCAGATGAGGCCTCAGCAGGGCAGAGTAGAGGGGGAGGAGAACCTCTCTTGATCACAGCCTTTCTAACCCACCCCAGGATGCCATTGGCCTTCTTGGCCACCAGAGCACATTGCTGGCTCATGCTCAACCTCCCATCCCCCCAGCACCCCCAGGTCCCTTTCCCCTTCCCTGCTCTCCAGCAGCTCAGTCCCCAGCCTGTCCTGCTCCATGGGGTTGTTCTTAGAGGAATGACAGACTTTCCTTTAACGTGTTCCATGCAGCCATGGGAAATGTTAGGTTGAGTGAGCATACTGAAGGAAGGTTGTAGCCAGGTGGGGGTTGGTCTCTTCATCCAGGCAACCAGCTCCAGAATAAGAGGACACAGTCTCAGGCTGTGCCAGGGGAGGTCTAGGCTGGATGTTAGGAAGAAATTCATCATAGAGACAGTGATTGCCCATTGGAATGTTCTGCCCAAGGAGGTGGTGGAGTCACCATTACTGGAGGTGGTGGAGTCACCATTACTGGAGGTGCTCAGTAGGAGACTTGATAGGGTGCTTGGTGCCATGGGTTAGTTGATCAGGTGGTGCTGGATGATAGGTTGGACTCGATGATCCTGAAGGTCTCTTCCAACCTGGTCTATTCTATTCTATTCTATTCTATTCTATTCTATTCTATTCTATTCTATTCTATTCTATTCTATTCTATTCTATTCTATTTCTATTCTATTCTATTTCTATTCTATCCTATTCTACTCTACTCTACTCTACTCTACTCTTCATCTGGGTGCCACCATGCTTTTGGATAGTTGTAACCTAAATTTCTCACACATGGGTGAAAATCTGACAGAAATCAATCAAATAGAACAAATCCTGTTCCTCTATGTCTAAGTCCAGAGTGCAAGGCAAGTCCCAGCCAATGGCATCCTAGCCTGGATCAGCAATAGTGTGGCCAGCAGGAGCAGGGAAGTCATTCTGCCCTGTGCTCAGCACTGCTTAGGCCACACCTTGAGTCCTGTTCTGGGTCCCTCTGTTTCAGAAAGATGTTGAGTTGCTGGAAGGTGTCCAGAGAAGGGCAACAAGGCTGGGGAGAGGTTTGGAGCACAGCCCTGTGAGGAGAGGCTGAGGGAGCTGGGGTTGCTTAGCCTGGAGAAGAGGAGGCTCAGGGGTGACCTCATTGCTCTCTACAACTCCCTGAAGGGAGGTCAGTGGGGGTCTCTTCTCCCAGGTACCCAGTGACAGAAGGAGAGGACACAGTCTCAAGCTGCACCAGGGGATGTTTGGGCTGAATGTGAGGGAGAAATTCTTCATGGACATAGGGGCTGGCCATTGGGATGGGCTGCCTGGAGAGATGGTGGAGTCATAGCCTCGATGAGGCACTCAGTGCCATGGTTTTAAATGGTTAGATGGTGTTGGGTGAGAGGTTGGACTGGGTGATCTCAAAGGTCCTTTCCAACCTGGTTAATTCTGTATTCTGTGGTTGGAAAAGTCCTCTAAGATCATCCAGTCCAACAATCGACCCAACCCCACCATGGCCATCAAACCATGTCCCACAGTGCCATGGCCACAGGCTTCCTGAACACCTCCAGGGACGGTGACTCCACCACCTCCCTGGGCAGCCTGTTCCAATCCCTGACCACTCTTGCAGCAAAGAAATTTTTCTTACTCTCAGATGTAGCCCTCCCCTGGCACAATTTTGGGCCATTTCCTCTTGTTCCTGGCATGCAGCAAATCAGCAGTGGCAGCTGTGGGGAGGAGCAGGTGGGACAGGTGACAAGTGTGAAAAAGAATACCATCACCTATTGTCTCTTTTGTCAGTGAAAAGCCACATGGCAGAAGCAGTGTCAAATCCTGTCCTGTCCCATCCTGCCATTTCCAAGTAACTATAAACTCTCCTTCCATCTTCCTTTCCCATCTCAGTGGAAAACATGTCACATCTTCCTGGTCAGAAATGCCTCTGCTCACCTCTCAGGGCTCACCCTCTCAAGAGGGAAGCTGTGAAGATTTTGAGGCTTGACAAGTCCAATGGATTTCAGGCCAGGGAGGAGCAGGGTGTGAGATGGTGATCTTTATATCCTTCCCTTTGTGCCTGCATCCCAGTCACACTCAGTGAACTTCCCTCTTTCTCTCTTACTCAACACCTGCATCCTGTGAATTATGTCTAAATGCCACAGCCTTATTAAGGCAGCCAGAAGGAGGAGGGATGAATGGCAGCCCATTGCTGCTTTACACCCAGAGATCACTCTCAGAGTCCAGGGCCATCCTTCTAGCCATGCCACAAGAATCACACAGGCATCACTAGTTTTTATAACCCCCTCAGGCAGTGTTGGCACAATAACCATGATGGGGATGGAGTCTCACCATGTGTGTCTAATGGCACCAGGGAGAGTAACTAGAATTGGTGCTGACACAGCATTCAGCTTCTATTAAAGGTTCAACATACTGCACAGCTCCCCTCAGCCCCTTGGCTTGAGGCTTTTAGATCATTAGGAGAGGTGCCAAAACGTGTGCTAGGGAGGTGTCTACTGATGGCAAAAAAATTAGACATACTGAGGGGCTTTGGTCAGATGGGCGAATAACAGAGGGGAAAATCACACCTCTGGGCACATCTAACTCTTATTTGTGCAGTAAAGGCGCAGCATGGAGTAGTGAAATGTCTGTGTCCAGTCCAGTTCAGGGCCCCTCAGTTTAAGAAGGACATTGAGAGACTTGAAGGTGTCCAGAGAAGGGCAACAAAGCTGGGGAGGAGTCTGGAGCACAGCCCTGTGAGGAGAGGCTGAGGGAGCTGGGGTTGCTTAGCCTGGAGAAGAGGAGGCTCAGGGGAGACCTCATTGCTCTCTACAACTCCCTGAAGGGAGGTTGTAGCCAGGTGGGGGTTGGTCTCTTCTCCCAGGCAAGCAGCACCAGAACAAGAGGACACAGTCTCAAGCTGTGCCAGGGGACGTTTAGGCTGGAGGTGAGGAGAAAGTTCTTCACTGGGAGAGTCGTTCATCATTGGAATGTGCTGCCCAGGGAGGTGGTGGAGTCCCCATCCCTGGAGGTGTTCAAGAGGGGATTGGATGTGGCACTTGGTGCCATGGTCTGGTCATGAGGTCTGTGGTGACAGGTTGGACTTGATGATCCTTGAGGTCTCCTCCAACCTTGGTGATTCTGTGATACTGTGACAGACTGAGGGTCTTGGAGCTATTTCATCTGGAGAAGATGGTGTGGGGATCTTATGAATATTCACCAACATCTAAAGGGTGGGTGTCAGGAAGAAGGGGCCGGTCTCTTTGCAGTGGTATCCTGTGGTAGGACAAGGGACAATGGATACAAACTGGAACCCAGGAAGTTCCATCTCAACATGAGGAAAAACTTCAGTGACTTTAAGGGTGCTGAAGACCTGAAGCAGGCTGCCCACAGAGGTTGTGGAGTCTCCATCTCTAGAGACTTTCAAAACCCATCTGGATCCACAGCAGTGTGACCTGCCCTAGGTGGTCCCGCTTTGATAGGGCAGTGGGACTTGATGATCTCTGGAGGTCCCTTCCAACCCCTCCCATTCTGTGATTCCATGTGTGCATCTGTGTTGTCTATGTTGGCATTACTTGGGTTTTATGAAGCCTGTGTACATGGCCCCACAGTTTCAGTCCCATACAGAACTTTAGTTTCCTTCCAGTTAACAGTTGTAGGAAAGTAAAAACATCACTGCAGTCAGAATTCACAGAGGGATTTAATCAAATGAAGGTTATGAATCATAGAGTCACAGAATTGTCAGGGCTGGAAGGGAGCTCAAGGCTCAGCCAGTTCCAAGCCCCCTGCCATGGTCAGGGACACCTCACACTACAGCAGGTTGCTCACAGCCACATCCAGCCTGGCTGCAAACACCTCCAGGCAGGAGGCTGCCACCACCTCCCTGGGCAACCTGTGCCAGGCTCTCACCACCCTCCTGGGCAACAACTTCTTCCTCACAGCCAATCTCAATCTCCCCATTTCTAGTTTTGCTCCATCCCCCCCAGTCCTATCCCTCCCTGATACCCTCAAAAGTCCCTCCCCAGCTTTCTTGGAGCCCCCTGCAGAGACTGGAAGGCCACAATTAGGTCTCCTGGGACCCTTCTCTTCTCCAGACTGCACAACCCCAACTCCCTTAATCTGTCCTCATGAAAATGAGGCCTTAAATTAGATGCAGCCACGTCAGAAATTCTCTTTCACTGTTGTCTTGGTCTGAGCTAGAACAACTCATTCCACTCAGTGCTGTGACTTCCCAGCTCAGGCTCTGCTCACTGAGGCACTCTCTGGAGCTCAGGGCAGCTTTGCACAGCCAGGGGCTGCTTCTAGCTGGCAGAAGCTGATGGGGAGGGTTCACAGGATCACAGCACGTTAGGAGTTGGAAGGGACCTCTGGAGATCATTGAGTCCAACCCCCCTGCCAGAGCAGGACCATAGAATCCAGCCCAGGTCACACAGGAATGCATCCAGATGGGTCTTGAAAGTCTCTAAAGGATACTCCACAACCTCTCTGGGCAGCCTGTTCCAGCGCTGTGTGACCCACCTGATGCTGAGGTGGGACCTTCTGTGCTGTACCTTGTCCTACAAGGGCAATGCCAAGGGCTGGGCTGCAGAAAGGCTCCACCTGAGACTTGCTCCTTTGCAGACCAAGGGCACTGCCACAGTTTGTGCCCCACCTTGGGCTGCAGGAAGGCAGAGGTGGCAGCTGACATGGCCTGAGAGACAGCTTCTTTTCTTCAGTGACATTCCTGTGCCTGCCTGGGAGTCTATTTTGTGTGATGAACACACAGCAGAATTAGTCATCCAAATACTGAAATTACTGGGAAAGTGATTCATAGACTCCCAGCCACAGGACTCCAGGAAGTTTGTCCGTAACTTCTGTGGGTATTTGTTCAAATTTAGTGCCCACATTTCTTCTGCTGCCGCTTTCCTAAATGAGCATTTCTTGATTTCAGCCTCTGTGTGTGTGGGGGGGGGAATCTTATTTCTGCCATTGCTCATTAACTTCAGTTTCTTTGTTTAGTTGCTATTTTATCTTTGCTATCAATTTTTGTTACTTGAGTTGCTTGAGCATTCAAGTAATAAGCCTCCCACTGCTTTCTTTTTAATGACTTCTATAATTCATGGGTTTAAGCAATGTCAGCTGTGGTTCACTTCACTATAAAAGTGAGTTCTTACTCCTCTCCACTCCCTTTGGTTGGTAATATAAAACCTCAAACTCCAGACAGCCTTAAGTGGGGGGTGGAGGTTTTGTCCTCAAGATAAACCCCTGTCACCTTGCCAGCCATGCCAGAAAGTTGCTCTCAGGCTGAATTATCAGTGAAAGCAAGGTCAGCTGGGTTTACTACTTAATATTTGGGTTGTAGCACACACACTGATTACAAGCATACAATCAGCCAGGTTGGAAAAGACCTCAGAGCTCATCAAGTCTGACCTATTACCTAATACCTAACACCTCCTGACAACTAAACCATGGCTCCAAGTGCCACATCCAGCCCTTTTATAGACACTTCCAGGGATGGGGACTCCACCACCTCCCTGGGCAACACATTCCAAAGGCCAATTACTCTTTCCGGGAAGAACTTTCTCCTCACCTCCAGCCTAAACTTCCCCTGGCACAGCTTGAGACTGTGTCCTCTTGTTCTGGTGCTGGTTGCCTGGGAGAAGAGACCAACCCCCACCTGGCTACAACCTCCCTTCAGGGAGTTGGAGAGAGCAATAACCTCCAACAGTTCTCAAGGCTTCAGTATATCCCACTTCCCTCAGCTGATGTGTTTCCTGCTAGCCATCAAATGTACTTAAGGCTTAGCAATGAAAGCCTCTTTCTGTATTGCTGGGAATATTTCACATAAAAGGAAGCGATGGTCACTCAGAAAGTGAGGGCACACTTCTGTACCCCATCCAGATGTTCAAACAGGGACATTCACAGAGTCACAGAATCACAGAATGGTGAGGATTGGAAGAGAGCTCTGGGGATCATTTAGTACAACTGCCCTTGCTAAAGCAGGGCACCCACAGCACCTTGCCCAGGACCACAATGGCCAGGTGGGGTTGAAAGCTCTCCAAACAAGGAGACTCCACAGCCTCTCTGGGCAGCCTGCTCCAGGCCCCAGCACCCTCACAGCAAACAAGTTTCTCCTCATGTTCAGGTGGAACCTCCTGGGTTCCAGTTTGTGCCTATTGCCCCTTGTCCTGTCCCTGGGCACCACTGACAAGAGCCTGGCCCCAGCCTCTTGCCCCCACAGGTCCTTTAGCTCTTGCTGAGCATTGCTCAGCTACCCTCTGGGGCTGCTCTTCTCCAGGCTCAACAGCCCCAGGGCTCTCAGCCTTTGCTCCTCACAGAGCTGCTCCAGGCCCTTGAACATCTTCATAGCCTCCACTGGACTCTTTCCAGTAGCTCCCTGTCTCTCTTCAACTGAGGAACCGAGAACTGAACCCAGCACTCCAGCTGTGTCTCACTAGGGCAGACTGGAGGAGGGAAACCTCTCTCAACCTGCTGTCTGCATTCTTCTTGATCCAGCCCAGGTGGCCATTGCCCATTTTGGCTACCAGAGCACCTGCTGGCTCATGGTGCTCTTGTTGTCTACCAACACTCCCAGGTCCTTCTCTGCAGAGCAGCTTTCCAGCAGGTGACCCCTCGCCTGTAGCGCTGCAGGGGTGATTCTTTCTCAGGTGCAGGACTCCGCACTCGACCTTGTTGAACTTCATGAGGTTCCCTTCTGCCAACTCACCAGCCTGGCCAGAACTGACTGAGCCACAGCAGAGCCTGATGGGGTGTCAGCCACTCTTCCTAGCTCAGAACCATTACCAAAGGTGCAGAGGGTTCATTCTGTGCCTTCATCTGGGTCACTGATAAGGATACTGAGCAATTCAATGGACTTTTATGTGAAAATTGACTAGCAGCTGCCTAATTCTTTATTTTCTGTGCAGAGGGTGACCTTACTGGCCTGTACCACTGTAGCTCTGTTTCAGAAAAGTTGTGCAGCCTTATTCAGACTTCCAACTACAACAAAAATCAATGCCTGAGAACTGTGCTGCTGGTAAATGCTGCAAGGAGGTCTTTTATGGCTATTGTAAGCATCTCCACCTGGACAAAGCATTTAGCTTAAAAGACTGGTGACAAAATAGATACAACATCTGAGTGTCATAGAAACAGAATGGTTTGGGTTGGAAGGGACCTTGAAGACCATCCAGTTTCAACCCCCTGCCATGGGCAGGGGCACCTCCCACCAGCCCAGGCTGCTCAAGGCCTCATCCTGCCTGGCCTTGAACACCTGCAGGAAGAGGGCATCCACAGCCTCCCAGGGCAACCTGTTCCAATGTCTCCAGTCTCCAGACTCAATCTCCCCTCTTCCAGCTCAAAGCCATTGTCCCTCATCCCCTCTCTACAAGCCCTTGTATGAAGTCCCTCCCCAGCTTTCTTGTAGCACCCTCCAAGTACTGGAAGGCCTCCCTAGAGACTTCTCTTCTTCAGGCTGATTGGAGTATCCTAGTAGAGGAACCTGAAGTACCTACCCTCTTTTCCTGTGAATGTGTCCCTAGCTCCTGCATGAGATCAGTGTCTCCAGTGGCAAAACACCATCTAGAAGGGGAATTGGTCTGTTGAGAATTTCATGGCAGTGGAGGAACCCAGAGATATCACAGAGAGACTGCAGCTCCCAGCAGATGACCACAGGCTCACAGGATGTTAGGGGCTGGAAGGGACCTCTGCAGATCTTCCAGTCCAAGCCCCCTGCCAGAGCAGGAGCATAGAATGCAGCACAGGTCACACAGGAACACATCCAGACAGGGCTGGGAAGGCTCCAGAGAAGGAGACTCCACAACCTCTCTGGGCAGCCTGCTCCAGGGCTCTGGCACCCTCACAGGCAAGAAGTTCCTCCTCATGTTGAGGTGGAACCTCCTGTGCTGCAGTTTCCATCCATTGCCCCTTGTCCTACCCCAGGGTGCAACTGACCAGAGGCTGTCCCTTCCTTCCTAACTCTCAGCCCTCAGATATTTACAGACTTTGATTAAATCCCCTCTCAGTCTTCCCCAGACTAAACAGTCCCAGTGCATGTGTCACTTCATGGTGTACCTCTCATGGACCAGAATGTAAAGGCTATTTTTTGGGGTTCAGGCAAGACAGAGAGTTTCAGGCAAGGATCTTTCACGTCACTGTAATGAGAGCAGCCAGAGTGTCAGAGCTTTCTCCTGTGCCAGACCACAGTTCAGCACCAGCCTGCTCTGCAATGGCTGTAGCATTATTTGTGAGGGATTTTATCCATTCTGAGGACTGAACTGGGCCCAGCTGAAATCTTGCTGCTATGTAATCACTGTCAGTGTTTATTAAGTCTCCATGCAAAGAGGGAGCAGGACAGGGAAATCAGCTTCACTGCTGACAGGATGCATTAAAGAAGAAGAGCTGGTGACTAGCCTTGTGCTGTATTCATCATCCAGGACTAGGTTTCCATTCCAGTGCTGCTGAAGAACTTTAGGTGATCTCAAAACCAAGGGCACCATAGCTGCTGGAGAGTGAAATCCAGCACACAGTGGAGTATTTTTTTATCATGTTGCCCTGTCTGATCCTCATATCACAGAATCATAGAGCCATCCAATGGTTTGGGTTGGAAGGGACCATTATGATCATCAAGTTTCAAACCCCTTGTCATGGGCAGGGATATCTTTAACTCAACCAAGTTGCTCAAGCCCTCAGCCAGCCTGGCCTTGAACACCTGCAGGGAGAGGGCATCCACAGCCTCCCTGGGCAACCTGCTCCAGAGTCTCCCCAGCCTCACTGGAAAGAATTTCTTCCTAATCACCAGTCTCAATCTCCCTTCTTCCAGCTAAAAGCCATTGCCCCTCACCCCCTCACTACAAACCCTTGTGAAGTCCCTCCCCAGCTTTCTTGTAGCTCCCTTCATTTGATGGAAGGTCTCCATGGAGCCTTCTCTGCTGCAGGCCAATCTCTTGGGTATTGGGTTTGGGCTTGCTCCAGCCCACCTGCTACCTCTCCCCTCTGGGAGCTTTTGCAATCAGAGCACATTGACAGAAAGACCCAAAGGTCGATGGAAAGTGGAATGAGAAATCTTTCTGGAAATCACTTCTCCCCTGCTCTGGGGAGCACTGCAGTGCTCTGCCTCCAGGGCTTTGCTTTCATCTCAGGAGAACCATGAGAGAAAAATCTATCTATGAGGGTGGCTTTGTTCTGTTGGGATTTTGGGGTTTGGTTTGAGATTTGTTTTTGCTTTTATCAAAGAATCTCAGTGTGGTTAGGGTTGGAAGGGACCTCTGGGGATCATACAATAAAGTTGTTCTTTATTGCACACACTCCAATACCAGCACCTCATAGAATCATAGAGTCACAGAATTGTCAGGGTTGGAAGGGATCTCCAGGCTCAGCCAGTTCCAACCCCCCTGCCATGGCCAGGGACACCTCACACTACAGCAGGTTGCTCACAGCCACATCCAGCCTGGCTGCAAACACCTCCAGGCAGGAGGCTGCCACCACCTCCCTGGGCAACCTCTGCCACTCTCTCACCACCCTCATGGGGAACGACTTGATCCTATCATCCAACCTGAATCTACCCATTTGTATTTTTTTCCGGCCCCCCCAGCCCCATTGTTACCTGACTCCCTGAAAAGTCCCTCCCCAGCTTTCTTGTAGGCTGGTTTGTAGAATGGTTTAGGTTGGTAGGGACTTTAATGATCCTCTACTTCTGACCCCCCCTGAGCTTCAGCTTTTAAGAAGAAAATCTTTGTTATGTCTACTCAGAAGTTCCAGGAAAAGGAATGAATTACTTCTCTGCCTTCCACTCAATTGCTCTTTTTTTCCCCCAGCTGGAGCACTGGGATACAATCAGAGACTGGTTTGGGTTGGAAGGGACATTAAGGATCATTAAGTTCCAACCCCCCTGCCATGGGCAGGGACACCTCACACTTGCCCAGGTCACTGAAGGCCTCCTTCAACCTGGCCTTGAACACCTCCAGGGAAGAGACATCCACAGCCTTCCTAGGCAACCTGTTCCAGTGTCTCCCCACTCACACAGGAAAGAATTTCTTCCTCATCTTCAGTCTCAATCTGCCCTCTTCAAGCTTCAATCTACTGGCCCTTGTCCTGTCACCACAAGCCCTTGTGAAAAGTCCCTTCCTGGCTTTCCTGTAGCCCCCTTCAGATACTGGAAGACTTCTCTAAGGTCTCCATGGAGCCTTCAACATCCCTAGTGCTCTCAGCCTGTCCCCATAGGAAAGGTGCTCAAGCCCTGTCATCATCTTCATGGCTATGATCCCAATTCAGTTTGTGTCCAGAAATCAAGGGCAGTGAGTGCATTTTCTGTCATGAGGGAGGGTTACAAACCTGGCAGGTACAAAAGGACAGGTTTTGGCTTTCACCCATTTTGGATGCACACTGAGAGCTGAAGCAGAGCTGGGTGAGATGATTGGGGAAAGCTCTTTATTGAAATTGGCCCAGGATAGGGCAGGAAGTGCACTTGAGTAATGCAGATAATCCTGTTCCAAAGTGGGATACAAACAACAGGCAAATTTATTCTTATAGGTAGCAGTAAAGGCAATCACGGTGTGATGGGTTATATAGCCTTGCTGGGCAGGGAGGGGGAGTGGAACAGACTAATTTAGTTTCCCAGGGGAAGACCCCCCTGCAGGGAGGGCGATGCTCTTACAGGCCCTCCCCCCAGTGCTTCCAGGAATCACACACGGAATCATTAAGGCTTCTAAGCAGCCTAATCTTCTATCCAGCATGTCCTCAAGTGGACATTTACTGATTTTCTGAAACCTCCAGGGATGAGGAGGCCCCACCTGGAATACTGCATCCTGCTCTGGGCTGCCCAGTTCAAGAGGGACAGGGAGCTGCTGGAGAGAATCCCAGGGAGGCTCCAAGGATGCTGAAGGGACTGCAGCACTGCCTGGGGAGGAGAGGCTGAGGGACTTGAGGCTGTTGAGTCTGGATTAGAGAAGACTTAGAGGGGATCTGCTCAATGTCTATCAATAGCTGAAGGCTGGGGCTCAGGAGGGAGGGGACAGGGACAGGCTCTGCTCAGTTGTGCCCTGGGATAGGACAAGGGGCAATGGATGGAAACTGCAGCACAGGAGGTTCCAGCTCAACATGAGGAGGAACTTCTTGCCTGTGAGGGTGCCAGAGCCCTGGAGCAGGCTGCCCAGAGAGGTTGTGGAGTCTCCTTCTGTGGAGCCTTTCCATCCCTGTCTGGATGTGTTCCTGTGTGACCTGTGCTGCATTCTATGGTCCTACTCTGGCAGGGGGCTTGGACTGGAAGATCTGCAGAGGTCCCTTCCAGCCCCTAACATCCTGTGAGCCTGTGAACCTGTGACCACTTCCTAATGTCACATCCTTTCCAGTCCTTCTGGGAAACTCTTTATTCTAGTGCTTCATTGCTGTTCAGATGAGAAAGGCTTCTTGAACCCAGCTTCCCAGAAGCTGAGGCTATTTGTAGTCACAGTTGCACTGTGAAGTTCCTGAGGGCCTCATGGTGGAATCAAGGACAAGAAAGTGAAAGGCTTCTCAGAGTGGAGGAGTGGCAGTCTCTCAATACCTACATGTCAGTGAGGTTTTTTGCAGAATCACTAAGCAAAACTGTCCTTCTCAGGCCTTAATTAAATAACCCTTGAGGATGAAGTTCCATGAGGGACAAGGTCACGGTAAAAACTGTAATTATTTCCCAGAGCTATTGATTTTATGCTAATGATTTTAACTGATGCTTATAGCTTGCATCTAATAACCTCACCTAGAATGGCAGGAGGTGTTCTGAGCTTTCTGTGTCACCTGGGAGAAGGCTCATTTGGATGAGCTTCAGTCAGTCTACACTGCTTATTGCAAAAGGAAAGGGGAGAAAAGGGCTTGCTGTTAGGGGAGAGAAAGGAAATGAGGGGAGGGGAGAAAGGAGGGGAGAGGTTGGGAGAGGAGAGGTTCAGAGAGGAGAGGTTCGGAGAGGAGAGGAGTGGAGAGGAGGAGAGAGGAGGAGAGGTTTGGTTCGGAGAGGTTTGGAGAGGAGAGGGGAGAAGAGGAGAGGGGAGGGGAGGGGAGGGAGGAGGAGAGGGGAGGAGAGGGGAGGGGAGAGGAGAGGAGAGGAGAGGAGAGGAGAGGAGAGGAGAGGAGAGGAGAGGAGAGGAGAGGAGAGGAGAGGAGAGGAGAGGAGAGGAGAGGAGAGGAGAGGAGAGGAGAGGAGAGGAGAGGAGAGGAGAGGAGAGGAGAGGAGAGGAGAGGAGAGGAGAGGAGAGGAGAGGAGAGGAGAGGAGAGGAGAGGAGAGGAGAGGAGAGGAGAGGAGAGGAGAGGAGAGGAGAGGAGAGGAGAGGAGAGGAGAGGAGAGGAGAGGAGAGGAGAGGAGAGGAGAGGAGAGGAGAGGAGAGGAGAGGAGAGGAGAGGAGAGGAGAGGAGAGGAGAGGAGAGGAGAGGAGAGAGGAGAGGAGAGGAGAGGAGAGGAGAGGAGAGGAGAGGAGAGGAGAGGAGAGGAGAGGAGAGGAGAGGAGACTCAAGGAGAGGAGACTCAAGGAGAGGAGAGGAGAGGAGAGGAGAGGGGAGGAGAGGGGAGGAGAGGGGAGGAGAGGGGAGGAGAGGGGAGGAGAGGAGAGGGAGGAGAGGGGAGGAGAGGGGAGGAGAGGGGAGGGGAGGGGAGGGGAGAGGACTTGGACTTGATGATCTTGTAGGTCTTTTCCAGCTTCAATGATCATATGATGCTGTGATTTCTAACTCTGTGCTGGTGTTTGCAGCCATTGGTGTCTTTTTCATCAGTCTTGAAGCCACCAGAAGCTGAGGAAAAACTGCTGGGGTTTAGTCTGCTGCTTCTGAAATTCTGTGGTTAGCTGATTGGGCTGAAGGTCCTGGAAGTGTTTAAAAAGATAAAAAAAACACCAAAACCCATGTAGATGTGGCTCTGAGGGACAATGCTTTGGTGGTGACCTGGCTGTGCTGGATGGTCTTGGAAGTATTTTTCCCCACCTCAATGATTCTATGATTCTATATTCACAGAATCACAGAATCAACCAGGTTAGAAAAGAACTTTGAGATTATCAAGTCCAACTTATCACCCAGCACTGTCTAACCAACCAAGTGCCTCATCCAGGCTCTTCTTAAACACCTCCAGGGATGGTGACTCCACCACCTCCCTGGGCAGCACATCCCAAAGGCCAATCTCTCTGTCCAGGAAGAATTTCTTCCTCATATCCAGCCCAAACCTTCCCTGGTGCAGCTTGAGACTGTGTCCTCTCCTTCTGTCACTGGCTGACTGAGAGAAGAGACCAACCCCCACCTGGCTACAACCTCCCCTAAGGTAGCTGTAGAGAGCAATGAGCCTCCCCTGAGCCTCCTCTTCTCCAGGCTGATCAACCCCAGCTCCCTCAGCCTCTCCTCACAGGGCTGTGCTCCAGACCCCTCCCCAGCTTTGTTGCCCTTCTCTGGACACCTTCCAGCAACTCAACATCTTTCTGAAACAGAAGGACCCTGAACAAATAAGATTCAAAGCAAAACCAAACAAAACAACAGCAAACCCCCTCCAAACCCAAACCCCAAAACTCCAAGGGATCTTCATTTGTAAGTAGGTCACATTCAGCAGCCTGCAGCAAAGCGCTGCAGGGAGAGCAGTCCAGCAGTATTAATAAGGATTTCTGATCAGAGAACGCCGTGCCATGTTCTGGAGACACACATCAGGTTTTGCACACCATTCATGACAAGGCTGAAGATTACTTTTTAATTTAGAGGGATGGCAGCTGCCTGCATACATTTAGTCTCATTCTGCCTTCCCGCATCTGTCACCTTGCTGTCTCCCCTCACGTGTGGTTTGCATTCCCAGGCAATCCAGAAATCCCTGGTTGTTACCTCATCTGCCTCCCTTTGCTTGGGGGTGAAAGGACTAGCTAGACTAACAGGGGTGAGGCTTCCTCACATTGTAAGTGTGGTGGGTTGAAATTCCCCCCCCTCTCCCCCCCCCCCCCCCAGCATGAAATTTGCCAGACCAGCTCAGGTGGAAGCAAACAAGAGCTGTATTTACAAGCCAGAATGCAGTCTACATTGGAATGCAATGAAAGTATACAAAATACACAGGATTTGCAAGATTTACAAGGATTTACAATTCATAAGCAACACGAGAACCCCCCTGGTCAAAGACTTCTCCCTCTTTGCCCCCCCTTGTCCCCCTGTACAAAAGGGAGAAGAGACAGAAGCAGAGGAGTTAACACCAAAACAATGCCACCAAGGTCAAGCAGAAGCAAGTTAGATGGCTGGAGCCAGGCTCTGCTGGGGGATGCCCAATGCCAGCACCAGGGGCAGTGGTGGAAGCTGAGGCAGAGGAAGTGCCATGGAAAGAGGAGGAAGTATCTTTTCCCTGTGAGGTTGTGGAGTCTCCTTCTCTGGAGCTTTTCCAGCCCCATCTGGATGTGTTCCTGTGTGCCCTGTGCTGGATTCTATGGTCCTGTTCTGGCAGGGAGGGGTTGGACTCAAATGTCTCTGGAGGTCCCTTCCAACCCCTAACATCCTGTGAGCTGTGACTCTGGAAGGATTCGGCATGGCAGACTCAGCCCAGTTTGTGAATGTATCCATTCTACCTGGACATCTATCTCTAGATCTCTCTATCTATATCTAGCTATAGAAACATAGACCTATACATACACTTGTAAATAGAATTCCTATTTAAACTTCCAGACAGTGTGCAGTATTTTTACTCTTACTCCCCAAAAGGAGTAGAATATCTTTTCTGTCCCTTGGTCCGAAGTAGTTTGTGACTCAAAACCGGGGCATCAGATTAGGCTGCTACTGATTTTGTGTTCTGCAAAAATCCCAGAAGATGTCAGGAAATCACATGGTGTGAGGAACTGATACCAGTTCTCACAGAAACATAGAATCACAGAACTGTCAGGGTTGGAAGGGAGCTCAAGCATCATCTAGTTCCAACCCCCCTGCCATGGCCAGGGACACCTCACACCACAGCAGGTTGCTCACAGCCACATCCAGCCTGGCTGCAAACACCTCCAGGCAGGAGGCTGCCACCACCTCCCTGGGCAACCTGTGCCAGGCTCTCACCACCCTCATGGGCAACAACTTCTTCCTAACAGCCAATCTCAATCTCCCCATTTCTAGTTTTGCTCCATTCTCCCAGTCCTATCCATTCCCTGATACCCTCAAAAGTCCCTCCCCAGCTTTCTTGGAGCCCCCTGCAGAGACTGGAAGGCCACAATGAGGTCTCCTGGGAGAGTTCTCTTCTCCAGCCTGAACAGCACCAACTCTCTCAGTCTGTCTTCATAAGAGAGGAGCTCCAGCCCTCTGCTCCTCCTCCTGGCCCTTCTCTGGACACCTTCCAGCATCTCCACATCCCCTCCTGTAACAGGGACTCCAGATCTGGAGGCAGTACTCCAGGTACTTAAAGTACATAGTAGCAGTGTGAGCTACTTGAGGTGATCCTGCTTTGCCACTGGGGGATTGGACTAGATGATCTCCAGAGGTCCCTTCCATCCCCTAACTTTCTGTGATACTGTGACTGTTCAGTGCTTTAAATAGCAAACCAATAGTGCATCATGATTTCAGACAAGGAGAGAAAGAAACTTGTGTCAAATTCAACTGACAGAAAATGTTCTGTAGTCTTCCTCTTGTTTTCAGTAGGAGCCCTACTCTGGCAAACATGCCTATAGTGAAACACATCTAGCAAAGGAAAAGGCACAGTCTCTACTAGCAGGAGTGGCTAGGTAGGTCACTGACTCTTTATTTCACTGTCAGCTGGCATCCCAGGCAGAACAGCAGCAGTCCTCACACCAAAAAGGACGTGGAGGGGGGACTGGTGAAGGGTGTGGAGAACAGGGCTGATGAGGAGCAGCTGAGGGCACTGGGGTAGTTCGGCCTGGAGAAAAGAGACTGAGGGGAGACCTTCTCATGCTACAACTACCTGAAAGGAGGTAGGAGTGAGGTGGGGGTTGGTGTCTCCTCCCTAGTAACAGGTGATAGGTCCAGAGGAAATGGCTTCAGGTTTCACCAGGGGAGGTTTAGGGGGGACATTAGGGGTTTTTAATACCTGCATAGGCTCCTGTCCTGGTTTTGCTGGGGCAGACTCCCAGGCCAGCTGTGGGCTGCAGGCCATTAGCAGTTCTGAGTCAGCCAGCACAGCTGACTGGAGTTAGCTCACAGATGTATCCCAGGAGCATCACAACAAGTGTGAAAAAGGAACATTGCTGAAATTAAAGGCAGCTCTTGCCAGAACTTTCTGTTAGTCTTGCTCTGACCTCTTTCCTGGACTTGAGGCTGCCTGGCTAGTGTGGCTACTGCACTGTTGTTGATGGGCTGTGAGTGAGTTTATGTGCTTTGTATTGACATTGGTATTAATTAAGCTGTTGCATTAGGTCTGTTTTCATGTCAGGCTGTGGGTTTTCTCTCCTTTTCCTGATTCCCTGTCTCTGTTAGTCAGGGCTCACTGGGTGATAGAACAACTGCCCTATATTAGAGCTTAGCCCTACATGTGGGCTAAGTGTAGATGGCTCCCCAGGGAAGTGGTTGAATCTTCCTATACCTCAAGGTGTTTAAAAGAGACAGGGATGTGGTGTTGAGGGAAGAGGTTTAGCACCAGACTTGGTAGAGTCAGAGAATGGTTGGACTCAATTTATAAGTCTTTTCCAACCAAAACAATCTTCTGATTCTTAATGTTAATTTAGATTATCCTGGCAGCAATAACTGCGCACCTGAAGGATGGCCAAGGGCTCAGGTCCAGCCAGCATGGATTTAGGAGGGGCAGGTCCTGCCTCTCCAACCTGATCTCTTTCTATGATCAGATGACTGCCTGGTGGATGTGGGGCAGGCTGTGGATGTGGTCTGCCTGGACTTCAGCAAGGCCTTTGACACCGTCCCCCACAGCAAACTGCTGGCTAAGCTGTCAGCCCATGGATTGGACCACTACACTTTGTGCTGGGTTAGGAACTGGATGGAGGGCCAGGCCCAGAGAGTGGTGGTGAATGGTGCCACAGCCAGCTGGCGGTCAGTCACCAGTGGTGTCCCCCAGGGATCAGTGCTGGGCCCTGTGCTCTTCAACATCTTCATTGATGATCTGGATGAGGGGGTAGAGTCAGTCATCAGCAAGTTTGCAGATGACACCAAGTTAGGGGCAGATGTTAGTCAGTTAGAGGGTTGAAAGGCTCTGCAGAGGGACCTCGACCGACTGGACAGATGGGCAGAGTCCAATGGGATGGCATTCAACAAGTCCAAGTGCCGAGTGCTGCACTTTGGCTACGGCAATCCCATGCAGAGCTACAGGCTGGGGTCAGAGTGGCTGGAGAGCTCCCAAACAGAGAGGGACCTGGGTGTGCTGATCGACAGCCACCTGAATATGAGCCAGCAGTGTGCCCAGGTGGCCAGGAGGGCCAATAGCATCCTGGCCTGCATTAGGAATAGTGTGGCCAGCAGGAGCAGGGAGGTCATAGTGCCCCTGTACTCTGCTTTGGTTAGGCCACACCTTGAGTGCTGTGTCCAGTTCTGGGCCCCTCAGTTTAAGAAGGACATCGAAACACTTGAGCATGTCCAGAGAAGGGCAACAAGGCTGGGGAGAGGCCTTGAACACAAGCCCTATGAGGAGAGGCTGAGGGAGCTGGGATTGTTTAGCCTGGAGAAGAGGAGGCTCAGAGGTGACCTCATTGCCCTCTACAACAACCTGAAAGGTGGTTGTAGCCAGGAAGGGGTTGGCCTCTTCTCCCAGGCAACCAGCACCAGAACAAGAGGACACAGTCTCAAGCTGCGCCAGGGGAGGTTTAGACTCAAGGTGAGGAGGAAGTTCTTCACCGAGTGAGTCATTTGTCATTGGAAGGGGTTGCCCAGGGAGGTGGTTGAGTCATCGACCCTGGAGGCGTTCAAGAGGAGATTGGACGTGGCACTTGGTGCCATGGTCTAGTCATGGGGTCTGTGTTGATAGGTTGGACTCGATGATCCTCGAGGTCCTTTCCAACCTAAGCGATACTGTGATACTTATAGGAGGAGACAAATATCACTCTAGCTGGTAAGATCCTTCTTTGTTCATGCCTCTAACGGATTTGCTTTGGAGCAGACATCACTCCTCTTGTTTTGCTTAATAATCATAGAATCATACAATTGCCAGGGCTGGAAGGGACCTCGAGGATTATCCAGTTCCAGGTCAAAGGGGGCAGCCAGTCCAGCCTCAGAACTGACTGTGATACATCAAGGCATAATGGCAATAAGGTGGTCAAGCTGTGGGGGGAATGCAGAATCAGAAATAATAGATGAGGCTGCAAGCAGTGTTCAAGATGTAGTCTTTTGCAACGTGTTTATAGGCAGGAGATTCAAATGGACCACATGAGAATTGGTTGCTAGTGTGCTTGAGAGAAATCTGTGCCTAAATCTTTCCTTGCCTGAAGCCATAATTCTGAGTCCATTTAAATAACAGAAGGTAATGGCATTATCTCTTGGAAGGCAAGGCAATAACATCACGTGGCACTCCTGTGAAATTTTTATCAGTCTCTTGCAAGAAAGAGTCCAACATTGCAAATGAGATCACATAATTATCTGCTTTTGGAGCACAGTCTCTAATGCCTACCATTTCTTTTAATGCTGTGAAAAGCTCTTACTGAGGAGAGAAAGTCTCTGCCAGATAGGAACCAAACGTAACCCTGCAGCTATTGCCTCCTAAAGTAAGAGGATAACAAAATGCATCTAGTGATGGTAGTAGATCATGTATGTGTATGTTCTGGTGCACCCAAAAGATCTCACAGAATCCCAGGTGGGTGAGGGCTGCAAAGGACCTCTGGAGGTCATCCAGTCTGACTTCCCTGCAGAAGCAGGGCACCCCCAGCATCACAAGGGACAGGTTGGGAGCTCTTCAGAGAGGGAGACTCCACAACCTCTCTGGGCAGCCGGCTCCAGCACCTTCACAACTAAGAAGTTTCTCCTCCTGTTCAGATGAAGCTTCCTGTGTCCCAGTTTGTGCCCATTGCCCCTTGTCCTGCCCCTGGGCACCACTGAAAACAGTTTGGCTCCATCCTCCTGCTGCCTATCCTTTAGATGCTTTAGATCAGCATTGAGAAGATCCCCTCTCAGCCTTCTCAGCTCAACAGCTCCAGGTGTCCCAGGCTCACTTTGATGGCACCAGAGAACTCTGTGTGCGTGTCAGTGGATGGTGATCTCCTCCTTGCCTGAAGCTGTGTCAGTGAAACTTTCAATATATATTTTATGAAGGTTTTAAAGCACTGGAGGGTGCTGAGAACACTTAAGGAACCTACAGGACATTACAGCTGTCACTACTTGTGGCTGTACGATTACTTGTTTTGCTTCTACCTCAGAGGTGCCAAACTGACCTTGAAAACACTTTGCTGAACAGCACACAGCAGGCAGAAGTCCTCAAGATTGTGGTCAGGCATTGGCAGAGGCTGCCCAGGGAGGTGGTGGAGTTCCCATCCCTGAAGGTGTTCAGGAAACCTGTGGCCATGGCACTTGGGGATGTGGTACAATGACCATGGTGGTGTTGGGTTGATGGTTGGACTTGATGGTCTTGGAGGTGTTTTCCAACCCAAACAATTCTGTGACTCATCTGAACTAGTCAGCATTTGTGACAATTTTAAGCCCCCAGGGCTGTGCTGTAAGCAGCAGTGGTGCCCATTGATGAGGGCCTCGCTGCTGGCAGCAGCTTTTATGAGCCTGAGGGACTTGTTTATTTCAAAGAAGTTGCTGAAGAGATCTCTGCCAGCAGCAGCCTTGGCTGCTTATAGAAGAATCATTAAGGCTGGAAAAGACCTCCAAAATCAAATCCCGTTCTTAACCCAGCACTACGGAGTCTGGATTTCAGCCCACTGGCAGAGGCAGCCCTGATAGTAGGGGACATCACCTAGCACAGAAAAGCAGATGCTTGTGTCAGCTCTCCTCTAAAAATCACCAGCAGATTCTCGTAATCTCTAACCTATTTGCACAATTTTGGGTATTCAAGGCAGGACACTGATTTAGCTGAAGGAGTCTCTGTGTGCTGAAACACATGAATCTTTTAAAGAGCTCTGTCAAGAAATGTAACCACCAAAATTCTGACTTAATGCTTCAAAAATAGATGGAGATGTGGGCCATCACTCACAGAACCCATCAGGGACTGAAATGTTTCCCCTTTCACTTCATCCAGGAATAAATTTAAAGTAGGGAGGCTTTTTAAAGTGTTGAACCTTCCTGCTTCACTTAGAGTGGAATTTCAGTTGTCTTGTAAACACCTCTCAGAGTGGGAGAGACTAGAGACTGACAGGAAGGTTTGGTTGGTGAAGGACTGAAAATCATGGAGTCTAACCATTCTCTAGGTCTACCAAGGCTAGGGCTTAACCATATCCCTTGGAGCCTGTGCCAGTGTTTGAGAACCCTTTCACTGAAGAAGTTTCTGTTACAGTCCAACCTAAACCTCCTCTGGTGCAACTAGAGCCTGTTTCCTCTTGTCCTATCATTGTGACCTGGGAGAAGAGACCAACCCTTGCCTCATTCCAGCCTTCTCTTGCAAAGTTACTGAGAGCCAGAAGGTCTTCTGTAAGTCTCCTTTTCTCCAGCCCCAGTTCCCTCAGCTGCTCCTCACCAGACCTGTTTTGCAGACCCTTCACCAGCTTCATTGTCTTGGACTTACTCCACCACTTCAGTGTCCTTCAGTGAAGGGCCAAAAGCTGAAGCCAGTCTTTGAGGTGCAGCCTCACCAGTGCTGGGTACAGGGGGATAATCTCTGCCCTGCTGCTGGCCACACTATTGCTGATCCAGGCCAGGTGTTTTGCACCTTTACCAGAGGCTTTCCCATTGGATTGATACAAAACAAGGGCTTGTAGTGATGGGATGAGGGGCAATGCCTCTAAGCTGGAGGAGGGGAGATTGAAGATGAGGAAGAAATTCTCTCCTGTGAGGGTGGGGAGATACTGGAACAAGTTGCCCAGGGGGGCTGTGAACGCCCTCTCCCTGGAGGTGTTCAAGGCCAGGTTGGAGGAGTGGGCTAGTATGAGGTGTCCCTGCCCATGTCAGGGGGTTGGAACTGGATGATCCTTAATGTCCCTTCCAACCCAAACCATTCACTGATTGTATCCCAGTGCTCCAGCTGGGATAAATAAAAGCAATTGAGTGTAAAGCAGAGGAGGTAAATTATTCTTTTCCTGGAACTTCTGAGTAGACATAACAAAGATTTTCTTCTTAAAGGCTGAAGCTCAGGGGGGTGGAAGCAGATGATCTTTAAGGTCCCTGCCAACCTAAACTGTTCTATGAATCTGTGAGGTGCTGGTGTTGGAGCATATCCAATAAAGAGCAACTTCATTAGATGAAACCCAAAGCTCATTTCCATCCCTAACCGTGCTGGGATTCTTTGACAGAGGAAAATAAACCCAGACCAAACCAAACCCAAAAATCCCAACAAAAAACCTCAACCAGGTTCACAGCTCAATGTTGTGATAGGATGACGGGCCGTGGATCTAAACTGAAAGAGAGGAGGTTGAGAATAGAGATTGGAAAGACATTATTTGCAGTGAGGGTGGTGAGACACTGGCACAGGTTGCCCAGGGAGGCTGCAGATGCCCTCTCCCTTGAGGTGTTCAAAGCCAGTTTGGATGAGGCCTTGAGCAACCTGAGCCAGTGGTGGAAGCCTCCTCCCTGGAGGTTTTTAAGGCTAGGCCGGGTGTGAGACTGAGTAACCTGGGCTAGTGGAAGGTGTCCCTGCCCGTGGCAGAGGGGTTGGCATGGGGTGATCTTCTAAGTCCCTTCCAACCCAAACCAATCTATGAGTCTATGAAAATGTGAGCACTCCAGCTGGGATCAAAAAAGAGCAACTGAGTGGAAGGCACCAGAGGTAACTTATGTTTTTCCTGGGACTTTTGAGAAGACATAATGCAGATTTTCTTCTTGGCAGTCAAACTTCAAGGGATGTGTTTGAAAGTCATCTGATGCTGAACACTTCTTTTCCATGGTCACTTAGTGTCTTTTACCTGCTTGGGCCCGAGTCTGCCACCACACTGGCTGAGAGGCCATTTCCAGAGGGTGGTAGTCATTAGTTGTTTCTCAGATTGGCAACCAGTCACAAGAGGGCTCCCCCAGGGACTGTATTAGGCTCAATGCTGCTTAATGTCTTCTTATCTCATCTGGATTTGGGGATCAAGTTCACCCTGATGAAGTTTGCAGATGAAACCTAAATGAGTGGGGAGGTTGATGGTCCAGGAGGGGGAGCCACCTTCCAGGCAGGCCTGGACAGGCTGAAGGAATGGGTTAGAAAGAACCTTATGTATTCAAAAGGGATGAGGTAGTGATAGGACTAGGGGGAATGGAATGAAGCTGGAGGTGGGGAGATTGAGGCTGGAGGGGAGGAGGAAGTTCTTCACCATGAGAGTGGTGAAGCCCTGGAATGGGTTGTCCAGGGAGGTGGTTGGGGCCCCATCCCTGGAGGTGTTTAAGCCCAGGCTGGATGAGGCTGTGGCCAGGCTGATCTAGTGTGGGGTGTCCCTGGCCATGGCAGGGGGGTTGGAGCTAGATGATCCTTGTGGTCCCTTCCAACCCTGACTGATAACTATAAGTGTAGGGTCCTGCACCTGGGAATACCCAACCCAGGAGTGCAGCTTGGACTGGGAGACTGGTTGGAAAGGGACCTGGGGAGTGAGCAGTGAGCTGTGGTGTCAAAGAAAGCCAATGGGGTGCTGGTTGCATCAGCAGCAGAGGTAATGAAGTCATTATCCCACTCTACTCAATGCAGGTCAGACCACACCTGGAGCACTGCTGGCAGTTTTGGTCCCTGCTGCACAAAAGAAGATGTGGAGAGGCTGGAAAGTGTCCAGAGAAGGGCTGGAGAGCTGGGAAGTGGGAAATCAAATTAAATTCAGGAAGGACAAGTGTAGAGTCCTGCATCTGGGAAAGAACAACCCCAGGGACCAGTACAGGATGGGGGCTGGACTGTTGGGGAGATCCTCTGAGGAAAAGGACCTGGGAATCCCTGGTAGACAACAGGATGCCCATGAGCCAGCAGTGTGCCCTTGTAGCAAAGAAGGCCAATGGCTCCCTGTGGTGTATCAAGAGGAGTGTGGCCAGCATGTTGAGAGAGGCTCTTCTCCCACTCCAGTCGGCCCTGGTGAGGCTATATCTGGAGGACCATGTTCAGTCTGGGCTCCCCAGTTCAAGAAGGACAGGGACTTGCTGGAGAGGGTACAGAAAAGGGCTGCCAAGATGATTAAGGGACTGCAACATCTCTTTGATGAGGAAAGGTCTCTAGTTTGCAGAGGTGGGATCTCATTAATGCTGATCAATACTTAAAGAGTGGGTGTCAGGAGGACAGGGCCAGGCTGTTTTCAGTGGTGCCCAGTGACAGGACAAGGGGCAGTGGGCACAAACCTGAATGTCAGAAGTTCCATCTAAACATGAGGAGGAACTTCTTTACTTTGAGGGTGATGGAGCAGTGGAGCAGGTTGCCCAGAGACGTGCTGGACTCTCCATCTCTGGAGGCATTCAAGACCCACCTAGACCTGTTCCTGTGTGGCCTTCTCTAGGTGAACCTGCCTTGGCAGGGCAGGGTGGGCTCAATCTCCAGAGGCCCCTTCCAACCCCTACCATTCTATGATTCTTTGCTACCATCCCTGGAGGAGTTTGCAGCCAGGCTGGATGTGGCTGTGAGCAACCTGCTGTAGTGTGAGGTGTCCCTGGCCATGGCAGGGGGGATGGGACTGGCTGAGCCTTGAGGTCCCTTCCAAGCCTGACAATTCTATAGTTCAGAAAAAGGCTTCCTTAGAGATGGTTTTCTTTACAGTCCCACACCATGTTTGCACAGAAGCCACAATCAAAGTACAGTTTGAAGAAACTGCTTAATTCCCAGAGCTAAGGATTTTTTTTTGAAGGCCAAGAAAATCCTTCAGAGACGGATCAGCAACAAGGATTTAGAAGTTAAATCCTGACTAGTTATCATAAGAAGAACAATTTCATGTCTCTTCCTAGCACAAACATTACCAAGGTCCTCACTGAAGGGCAGAGAGATAAGGTTGCTTCTGCAGCCTGCCAAAGCTCTTCAGAAGACAGAAGTGTATGACACATCCCAGAGCACATTTCAACTGCTCCTGCTGCAGAGTGACCAGAAACTGTTATCTAGTGGCTGGCCCAGACCTAAACCATGAAAGCATCAAAGGAATGCCTTCAAACTAGTATTTTGTGTTAGGTTTGGGTTTGTTGTTGTGTTCCCTTTTGACTAAGTGTAGAAGTGGATCTCCTTTGATCCCTTCCTCTTTTCATTTTGCTTTAAAATTATTTAAAGGAAAAAAGAAATGCTGCTGGTTTGACCTGCTGGAAAGCAGCTTCATGGAGAAGGACCTTGGACTCCTGGTGCACAGTAAGTTATCCATGGGAGAGCAACGTGTCCTTGTGGCTCAGAAGGGCAGTGCTCTCCTGGGGTGCATCAAGAAGAGTGTGACCAGCGGGTGAGGGCAGGTTCTCCTCCCACTCCACTCTGACCAACTGAGTGTTGTGTCTGCCTATGCCTGGTGAAGCACCATGGAGAGGCTGTGATCACCATGGCAGGTGCTAAGTGCTATCTGCTGGATCTGTAGATGGACAGAGAGGGGAAAACTTAGGGCTTGAGTTGGTTACTGCAGTGCAAGGGGAATTGACAACACCAGAATAGAATAAACCAGGTTGGAAGAGACCTTCAAGATCATCGTGTCCAACCCACCAATCAATCCAACCCACCTAAACAACCAACCCATGGCACCAAGCATCCTATCAAGTCTCCTTCTGAACACCTCCAATGATGGTGACTCCACCACCTCCCCGGGCAGCCCGTTCCAATGGGCAATCACTCTGTGTAGAACGTCTTCCTAGCATTCAACTTAAACCTCCCCTGGCACAGCCTGATACAGCATCTTGAAACAGCTGAAGAGGAGCCAGCAGTGTGCCCAGGGGGCCAAGAAAGCCAAAGGCCTCCTGGCTGGGATCAGCAATGCTGTGTCCAGCAGCAGCAGGGAGGGGATTGTCCCCTGGCACTCAGCTCTGGGGAGGCCACACCTCGAGTGCTGGGTCCAGTTCTGGGCACCTCAGTACAAGAGAGATGTGGAGGTGCTGGAGCCAGGGCAGAGGAGGGCAAGGAAGCTGGGAAGGGCCTGGAGAAGGAATCTGATGGAGAGAGACTGAAGGAGCTGGGGCTGCTTAGTGTGAAAGAGAGGAGGCTGAGGGGAGACCTCCTGGCTCTCTACAGCTCCCTGCAAGGAGGTTGTGGAGAGGTTGGTGCTGGTCTCTTCTGCCAGGTCATTAGTGACAGACCAAGAGGGAATGGCCTCAAGCTGTGACTGGGGAGGTTCAGACTGCAGAGTAGGAAGGATTTTTTTCCTGTCAAGAGAGTTCAGGGATTGGAATGTGCTGCCCAGGGAGGTGGTGGAGTCCCCAAGCCTGGCTGTGTTTCAAGGTGCTTGGGGCTGTGGTTTAGGGCTGAGCCTTGTAGAGCAGGGTTCTGGGTTGGATTTTGTGACCCTGAGGCTCTTTTCCAACCTGAACATTTCTGTGATTCTGTCCAGTTCTGAGCTCCCCAGTTCAAGAGGGACAGGTATATACTGTCAGTGCCATGGACAGTGGCATTGAGTGCACCCTCAGCAAGTTTGCTGATGACACCAAGCTGTGTGGTGCAGCAGACAGCTGGAGGGAAGGGAGGCCATCCAGAGGGACCTGGACAGGCTGCAGAGGTGGGCACAAGCCAACCTCAGGAGGTTCAACAAGACCAAGGGCAGGGTCCTGCAGCTGGGTGGAGGCAATGCCAGGCACAAATGCAGGCTGGGCAGGGACTGGCTGGAAAGCAGCCCTGAGGAGAGAGACTTGGGGGTGCTGGGGGAGGAGAAGCTCAACAGGAGCTCTCAGTGTGCACTTGCAGCCCACAAAGCCAACTAGAGCCTGGGCTGCATCAGAAGAAGTGTGGCCAGCAGGGCAAGGGAGGTGATGCTCCCCCTCTGCTCAGCTCTGGGGAGACCCCACCTGGAGTCCTGCCTCCAGTTCTGGAGCCCCTATTGCAAGAGGGATCTGGAGGTGCTGGAAGGTGTCCAGAGAAGGGCCACAAGGATGAGCAGAGGGCTGGAGCACCTCTCCAATGAGGACAAACTGAAGGAGTTGGGGCTGTTCAGTCTGGAGAAGAGAAGGCTCCCAGGTGACCTCATTGTGGCCTTCCAGGATCTGAAGGGGGCTACAGGAAGGCTGGGGAGGGACTGCTCAGGATCTCAGGTAGTGATAGGACTAGGGGGAATGGAATGAAGCTGGAGGTGGGGAGATTGAGGCTGGAGGTGAGGAGGAAGTTCTTCCCCATGAGAGTGGTGAAGCCCTGGAATGGGCTGTCCAGGGAGGTGGTTGAGGCCCTGTCCCTGGAGGTGTTTAAGCCCAGGCTGGATGAGGCTGTGGCCAGGCTGATGTAGTGTGGGGTGTCCCTGCCCATGGCAGGGGGGTTGGAACTAGATGATGCTTGTGGTCCCTTCCAACCCTGACTGATACTATGATCCTAGAGTGTGTCCAACAGAGGTTGTGAAGATGCTGAAGCGAATGGAACATCTATCTGGTGAGGAAAGGCTGAGAGCCCTCAGGCTGGTTAGACTGAGAGGAGTTCTTACAAGTGCTTCTCAATATCTGAAGGGTGGGTGTCAAGAAAGGGCCAGGCTCTCTGTTGAGTCCTGTGATAGGACAAGGGGCAGTGGATACAAACTGGAACCCAGGAAGTTCCACCTCAACATGAGGAAAAACTTCTGTGACTCTAAGGGTCCCAAAGCCCTGGAGCAGGCTGCCCGGAGAGGTTGTGGAGTCTCCTTCTCTGGAGCCTTTCAGGACCCATCTGGATGTGTTCCTGTGTGACCTGCTCTCAATGCCCCTGCTGTGGCAGAGGGGTTTGGACTCGAAGATCTGTGGAGGTCCCTTCCAACCCCTACCATTCTATGATTCTTAATTTCTTCTGCCTGAATGACACAATCCCTGTCTGACACCACACGGTTTAAGGAAGCAGATGCAGCAGTTCCAACACCATGCTGGTGCAGCTCTGAAACAGTAGGCAACAAATGGTGTTGACAGGATAGGTCAAGCCTGAGAAGCTTGTAAAACTTGCCCCGAAGCACTGTAACCAAATATAGAAAGAACTCACATGTCTGACAGTTATTTGTGAAGAGCCTTACAAACTTCTGTAATGTGAGTCTTGTTACCTTTGAAAGCAGATAAAAGTGCAGGAAGACAGATGTGTGCACACAAGAAGCTTCTTCCTCTGCTGGCCTTCTAAAGCTGACACTGTATTTGGCATAAGATCAATGAGAGAGTCTCCTGCTTCACTAGGAATTGTCTTCACAGAATCCCACCATGCTGAGGGGTTGGAAGGGACCTCTGGAGGTCACCCAGTCCAACCCCACTGCTAAAGCAGGGCACCCACAGCAGCTTGCCCAGGAGCACAATGGCCAGGGGGGGTTGGAATCTCCCCAGAGAAGGAGACTCCACAACCTCTCTGGGCAGCCTGCTCCAGGCCTCCACCCTCACCACAAAAGAGTTTCTCCTCATGTTCTGGTGGAACCTTCTGGGTTCCAGTCTCTGCCCATTGCTGCCCTTTGTCCTGTCCCTGGGCACCACTGAGCAGAGTCTGGCCCCAGCCTCTTGCCCCCACAAGTCCTTCAGCTCTTGCTGAGCATTGCTCAGCTCCCCTCTGTCGCTGCTCTTCTCCAGGCTCAACAGCCCCAGGGCTCTCAGCCTTTGCTCCTCACAGAGCTGCTCCAGGCTGCTCAGCAGCTTTGTAGCCTCTCTGGACTCTCTCCAGCAGTTCCCTGTCTGTCTGTCTTGCCCTGTTTAAGGCACACTGCTGAGATTGTGACAACTGTGTGTGATCAGCGAGGAAATCTCAGACATTGTACGTTCTAACTCTGGAGAACAGGAAGGGGTTCTGCTTCTCCTGGGTTGCATAGAGAGTAGAAGTCAGCTGGCAGAGTCACCCACTTCTCAAGGGAGTTTCTCCTGGTCTTCCCTCTTGCATGTTGTCTGAAGTTCACTATCAGGTTGCTATTAAGGTGGAGCATGGTTAGGGTTCACAAGGCACGAGGGTTTCCATTAAGATGTTGGCACTTTCCAGCTGGGTTTGCTCTCTGATCCAACTTTGGCAGGAGCTCTCCCCGTCAGCTTCTCCCTGCTAGAAGCAGCCCCTGGCTGGGCAAAACTGCCCTGAGCTTCAGAAAGTGTCCTCAGTGAGCAGAGCCTGAGCTGAAGAGGCGCAGCACTGAGCAGGATCTGCTCTGTCCAGGACGAGTGAAATTCTTGGAGGGCTCTCCTGGATGTGCTGGCTTTTAATGATTCCCTAAATGCTGCAATCCCAGGCTGTTCAGTGACCTTTTAAATGACACCAAATCCTGGGAACAACCACAGGTAAATTGGGAGAGGGAGTAGAGGGCAAGTGGTTTGCATGAATGAGGGGCTGTGAGGAAGAGGGTGTTAATGAATGTAGACAGGTACATCTGTATTCCTGTCAAGGAGGCAGCAATAAGAATGATTAAGGAGCTGGAAACCAGACCTCATGTAAAGTCCACTCCCTGAGACAGTCCAGAGGGGGGTGGGGGGAAGAAGAGTGAAAGTATTCCTCTTTGAGGAGAAGAATTATCTGCTCTCCACAACAAGGAACGAGCTTTTGAAAGTCAGCAAGTGTTCCAAGGCAGACGAGAAACCTTTTTTAAGTCCAAGGGAAGCAAAACCTGCAATAAATTGGTGTGAAGGGATGGCAGAGCGTTCCCCGTTAGATGCTATCAGGCACAGGTTAGAGAAGCACTTCAGAAGAGTGATACAGGCAGGCTGATTATCCCATCAGTGAACCAGGCTGAGGGCCTCTGAGGGCTGTTTTCTGCTGTGCAATTTATGATCAGACATTAACAGAAGCACCACCTCTCCCTTTCCCCACTTGGTGTGCAGTCCCTCATGTTTTGTTTGGTAACCTCAGGGTCCTGCAGATAGTGCTGGGAGTATGGAGGCAGAGCCACAACAGTTTGGGGTGGAAAATTTAGGCCATGTTTGGGGGATAAATCTTAGCCTTTGCAAATGAAGAGCTAACTGTAGAATGATGTCGACTAGCTGTTAATGTTGTGAGATGAATCATCCTCTGCTGGCAGTGGCATCTATCAGTGCTCACACAGCAGCTATAAATCTTGCAGTCCTCTGGCTTTGATGCCAGTCCTTGTGGGCTAACTACTGCCAACAATCTGTGGTATTTTTTCCACCCCAGGCTTGAGGTATTTATGAAATACATTGAAAAGCTACATCAAACTGGTTTGGGCTTTGGTTTTCAGTGGTGCCCAGCAGTGGGCACAAATTGGAACCCAGGAGGTTCCATTTGACGTGAAGGTGGTGCAGCTCTGCAGCAGGCTGCCCAGAGAGGTTGTGGAGTCTCCTTGTCTGGAGAGGTTCTAAACTCACCTGGACAGTATGATCCTGAGCAAGCTGCTGTGGGTGAGCCTTCTCTAGCAGGGGGGGTAGACTGGATGATCTCCAAGGTCCCTGCCAACCTCTCACCCTGCTGGGATTCAGGGATTCTGTGAACTTGGGGGGGTTTAGTCTAATTACCTTATTGCTCTCTACAACTACCTGAAGGGAGGTTGTAGCCAGGTGGATTTTGGTCTCTTCTCCCAGGCAAGCAGCACCAGAACAAGAGGACACAGTCTCAGGCTGCGCCAGGGGAGGTTTAGGTTGGATGTTAGGAAAAAGTTCTACACAGAGAGAGTGATTGCCCATTGGGATGTGCTGCCCAGGGTGGTGGTGGAGTCACCATCGCTGGAGGTGTTCAGGAGGAGACTTGATAGGGTGCTTGGTGCCATGGGTTAGTTGATTAGGTGGTGTTGGATTGGTTGATAGGTTGGACTTGATGATCTTGATGGTCTCTTCCAACCTGGTTTATTCTATTCTATTCTAATCACAAGGTTTGTCAATCTGCTTCAAGAGCAGCTGCTTTTTGCCAGCTGCTGAGGGATTTGCACATTGTAGCCCCTATATTGTCCAGATGGCAGCTGAAATGAAATTGATTTGCAGGTGATTTGAAGCTGGAGGTACCTATGTTGCTTTTTAAAAGACCTTTCTTATCTTTGAGTCTTGACTGACAAGGTAAAACTTGCATATGCATCATTTTATGCTTATAGATGTCCATAGTTGATTAGAGCTAGGCTATCACAGAATTGTTCCAATGGGAAAAGACCTTCAAGATAACCAAGTCCAGACATCAACTGAACCCCACCATGGCCATTAAACCATGTCCCACAGTGCCAGGGCCACAGGTTTCTTGAGCACCTCCAGTGATGGGGACTCCACCACTTCCATGGGCAGACTGTTCCAATCCCTGACCACTCTGGCAGCAAACACATATTCCCTAACCTTCCCTGGCACAGTTTCAGGCCATTTCCTTTCATTCTGTCACCTGATACAAGGGAGAAGAGCCCAACCCCCACCTCACTGCAACCTCCTTCCAGGGAGTTGTAGAGAGGAATGAGGTCTCCCCTCAGCCTCCTCTTCTCCAAGCTGAACACCCCCAGTTCCCTCAGCAGCAGCTCACCAGCTGTGTTCTCCAGACCCTTCACCACCTTCCTTTCTCCTCTTTGGACAGCAGTACTCAAAACTTCAGAGTTAGTGCCCAGAAATGAATATTTCTCTAAGGCTGCCTTTAGAGTTTTGGTTTGTCTTTCTTCTTGTTCTGACTTCTAACGCACAGAATGTGCTTCAGATTCTTTAGGATAAGAGGCACTTGGAAATGCTTAGTTACTGCCTCGGATACTTCCCTCTTCTAACAGATAATAAATCCCAAGTAGCAATTAGATTTTCAAACTGGTTACCCCAGCTTGCCTTGGGTCTAAGGCTGTTTTATATTGTTGTCTGCTATTTAATGTAAAGTTATTCTCAGATACTCTTTCTCTTTCCATGCTGCCAATGGTTCCTAATTAGAGCAACATTACAAAAGCAGAGAGATGAATTCAGAGATAAATGCCAAAGCATTTGTTCACCACTGAATACCTGATATGGAATGGAAAAGGAACAGGGGAATTGCAGATGGGAAAGCACCAAGAGAAACAAGCTTGCTTTTTTTTTGGTCAAGGGCTAGGGCTGGGCTGGCCACCAGGTGAATGCCAGGTGCTCTCTGTGACCCCCTCTGCCTTCCCAAAGGGAAGAAGGGAGAGAGGCTGATGGGCTGGGAAAGAAACTGAAGCAGCTGGGGTGGAAAAAGGAACAATCCAATGGAATAGAGACACAAACCAACGTGGAACCCAACCCCTGATGGCAAGGACAGCACCAGTGGCAACACTGGGGGAAGCACTGGGGAAGTCCCAGACCGGAGTCAGCAGCTGATGGGAATTGAATTCAGGAGCTGGATTCTGGGACTGGGTTCAGGAACACACAGGTTAGGATCAAAGGCAGAAGGGACAGTCCTCCTGGGACACTGGCTAGTGAAGAGGCTTGACCCTGGTGAGCCCTCAGCTTTCTCCTCAAGATGCCATCCATGGCTGCAATCCCTTGCTGGGCAGCTGAGGGTCACCTCTCCTCTCTGCTCCTCCCCACAGCTGCCACCTCTGCCTTCCTGCAGCCCAAGGTGGGGCACAAGCTGTGGCAGTGCCCTTGGTCTGCAAAGGAGCAAGTCTCAGGCAGAGCCTTTCTGCAGCCCAGCCCTTGGCAGGAGCTCTCCCCATCAGCTTCTGCCTGCTAGAAGCAGCCCCTGGCTGTTGCCAGCTGCCCTGAGTTTCAGTGTGTGTCCTCAGTGAGCAGAGCCTGAGCTGGGAAGCCACAGCCCTGAGCAGGATCAGTTCTATCCTAGGTCAAAGCATCCCGAGCATCTTCCATCCTTAAGCAGGTCAGTGTGTTTAGCACCTGGAAATGAGGAGGGCTGTGTTGTGCAATGCAGGGTGACACTGGGAGAGTAACTCTCTGCTTGAGAGACCTAAAGTAAATCACATTAAGATTATGGGCTCTCTGGTGGTTGCTGGAGCTGGGGATTGGAATCTTCAGCATCTCTGCTTATCATAGACCTAAGATTTCTGACTCATTTTGCAACTGAAATGATCAATTTGGGATCTTGATGCTTTCTGCCTAGAGGTGATACTTTCATGCTCTGTTATGAAACAGCAGTTCTTTGCTTGTTGCATTTGAGCCTTCCCTGGAATGCTTTATAGCTTAACCAGCTTGGCCTGCCCCTGGAATCCCAGCTCTTGATGATGGGATGTGACAAGAGTTTGTTTCCAAAATCATCTCTAAGTAATTCCATCACAGGGTAATTCTTTGTAGACAGTCCTTAAAAACCAAGCAAATAAAACCCAAACCCACAAACAAACAGAAAACCAGAGGAACTTAGTTGGAAATATGGAACTAAGTAATGTGATCCCATTGAGAAAAATAAAAGAAGAAAGGATTGAAGGGAGAGGAAAAAACATGCTTGCATTTCTTGTTTTTCTGCTATAAATTGAAGCACAGCTGCCTGGGGTTGGAGGCACAGCACTGGCTCCTTCTTGCAGTAATTAGAAAGCCAGCACTGCCAAAACCACTTTCCCCATCTGCCACTCAGATTGTGGGGTGGTCCCCAAACCCCTCTCAGCAGGCTGCTCCCACTCAACTGTGAAACTGAACCTACAGGACACATTTCATCAGGAAACAGCCTCCAGGAAAAAACAGCTGAGAGTGCACCTCCCTCTGTAATCACTTCCTTAAGTATTTGGCAATCCTTGGAGAAAGAATATAGAATTAACCAGGTTGGAAAAGACCTTTGAGATCATTGAGTCCAACCTCTCACCCAACACCATCTGATCAACTAAACCATGGCACTGAGAGCCTTATCCAGGCTGATTTTAAACACCTCCAGGGATGGGGACTCCACCACCTTCCTGGGCAGCACATCCCAATGGCCAATCTGTCTGTCTGGGAAGAACTTTCTCTTCACCTCCAGCCTAAACCTCCCCTGGCACAGCTTGAGACTGTGTCCTCTTGTTCTGATGCTGCTTGCCTGGGAGAAGAGATCAACCCCCACCTGGCTACAATCTCCCTTCAGGGAGTTGTAGAGAGCAATGAGGTCTCCCCTAAGTCTTCTCTTCTCCAGGCTAAACACCACCAGCTCCCCCAGCTGCTCCTTACAGGGGTCCTCCAGACCCCTCCCCAGCCTTGCTGCCCTTCTCTGGATGCCATCCAGCATCTCAACACCTTTCTGAAACTGATGGGCCCAGAAATCCACACAGGACTCAAGGTGTGGCCTAAGCAGTGCTGAGTATAGGGCAGAATGAAAGAAAAATTGCCCTTCCAACCAACCTTTCACTGTATTTTCACAGTGTCACAGTATATTAGAGGTTGGAAGGGACCTCCAGAGGTCATCTGGTCCATTCCCCCCTGGCAAAGAAGGATCACTTAGGGCAGTCTGCACAGGAATGCATCCAGCTGGGTTTGGGAAGTCTCCAGAGAAGGAGACTCCACAACTTCCCTGGGCAGCCTGCTCCAGGCCTCTGTCACCCTCACTGTAAAGGAGTTTTTCCTCATGTTGATCTGAAACCTTCCATGTTCAGGTTTGAACCTGTTTTTTTCTTTGGCTTATTACTGTGCACCACTGAGAAGAGCTTGCCCTGAACTTGGCCCCCTCCACTTGACCCCCAGCCCTCAGCTATTGATAGGCATTGATCAGATCCCTCTCAACCTTCTCTCCAGACTAAACAGCCCCAGGGCTCTCAGTCTTTCTTCACAGGGGAGATGCTCAAGTCCCCTAAGCATCCTCCTGGCTCTCCCTTGGACTCTCTCCAGCAGGTCTCTGTCTCTGTTGATCTGGGGAGCCCAGAAGTGGACACAGGATTGCAGCTGCGGTCTCAGCAGGGCAGGGCAGAGGGGTGGTTTTGTGTTGTTTTTGAGTCTGAAGGGTGTGTTTTGGAATTGGGAAGTTATCTTGTTTGGGGCATTTTTATTTCTTTCTTTAATCTCCAGAGGTCAGTGTTCATGGAGAGAAAATGCTAATTAGTTTCCATTGTGATAGGGCATTAACTGAGTTTGGTGCTGGTGGCAAAGGAGGAACGAGGGAGTAAATCTCTCCTGTTGGAATGTGCCATAGCAGCGTTGTCTAAGGCCACTTCTTCTGCAAGTGCAGTGTCTGATTCCCTGACTCAGCCCTTGGTAGCTCTTCTGATTTTGATCCATGTTAGTAGATGAAATTTCCCTTGGCTCACTCAGTTGTCATCCTGGTTTCTACATTTCCCACCTGGATTAGAACCACTTAATGAATACCCACTCTGTGGAAGTTAAACTGATCTCTTTTTAACATTAATAGACTCTAATGAAGCCAGGGAATTCTTCATGTTATGCATGATGCTTCCATCTAGCTCCTTAGCAAAACCCACCCTGAACTCTGTAGACATTTTACACTGTAAATAGCTTAAAGCTTTATAATTGGAAATTAATAAGATCATTATTGAGAGATTCTGAGCCAGATGTAGTAGAAATTGCTCTAATGGTATTGCTTTCACACATCTTGCCCCTGGCTGCCATTATGTTTTTTCACTCACAATGTGGCAACAGGATATTGAGATCTGTTCTCCAGCATAGAATCAAAGATTCAATAAGGTTGGAAGAGACCTTAGAGATCAAGTCCAACCTATCACCAACACCTCAGCAATAACTAACCCATGGCTCCAAGTGCTATGTCCAGTCCTTATTTGAACACCTCCAGGGATGGGGACTCCAACACCTCCCTGGGCAGCACATCCCAATGGCCAATCTCTCTTGCTGGGAAGAACTTTCTCTTCACCTCCAGCCTAAACCTCCCCTGGCACAGCTTGAGACTCTTGTTCTGGTGCTGCTTGCCTGGGAGAAGAGACCAACCCCCACCTGGCTACAGCCTCCCTTCAGGGAGTTGGAGAGAGCAATGAGGTCTTCCCTGAGCCTCCTCTTCTGCAGGCTAAGCACCCCCAGCTCCCTCAGCCTCTCCTCACAGGGCTGTGCTCCAGACCCCTCCCCAGCTTTGTTGCCCTTCTCTGGACACCTTCAAGTCTCTCAATGTCCTTCTGAAACTGAGGAGCCCAGAACTGGACACAGGACTCCAGGTGTGGCCTAACCAGTGCTGAGCACAGGGCAGAATGGAGACTTAAACCTCAGCTGTACTCAGGCCAAGGTGGTCTCTCAGCCTGCATGGGGTATTCAGGTTTTGCAGAGTGTGACAGTTTGATTTTTAGCAGACTTAGGATTGTGTCTTCACAGCTCTGAATGTTTTGGTTCTCAGGAAGTAAATAGCTAGCAATATCCTTAGAAATACAGGCAGGGATGGGGGCTGGAGGATGGGGCCAGACTCTTGCCAGTGGTGTCTAGCGACTGGACAGGAGGAAAATGGAACCCAGAAGGTTCCATCTGAACATGAGGAGAAACTTCTCTGTTGTGAGGGTGCTGGAGCCCTGGAACAGGCTGCCCAGAGAGGTTGTGGAGTCTCCTTCTTTGGAGAGATTCAAACCCACCCACCCTACCCCCCCCAGCCATCACGACCTTGATTTAGCAGGGTGATTGAACTGGGTGATCTCCAGAGGTCCCATCCAGCCCCCACCATGCTGAACTATTGCTTTACCTTCTGGTAAATCAGGGCTTCTATCAATAAATATTAAGAACTTCTTGCTGCTGAACAAATGGGCACAATACCAGCACAAGAAAAACAATTGTAAAATGAAAGACATCTCATCACACCTCGAGTCCTGTGTCCAGTTCTGGTCCCCTCAGTTTAAGAAGGAGGTTGACTTGCTGGAAGGTGTCCAGAGAAGGGCAAGGAGGCTGGGGAGGGGTTTGGAGCACAGCCCTGTGAGGAGAGGCTGAGGGAGCTGGGGTTGCTTAGCCTGGAGAGGAGGAGACTCAGGACTGGCCTTCTTGCTCTCTACAACTCCCTGAAGGGAGGTTGTAGATAGGCAGAGGTTGGTCTCTTCTCTAGGCAGCCAGTACCAGAACAAGAGGACACAGTCTCAGGCTGTGCCAGGGGAGGTTTAGGCTGGAGATTAGGAGGAAGTTTTACACAGAGAGAGTGATTGCCCATTGGAATGGGCTGCCCGGGGAGGTGGTGGAGTCACCATCATTGGAGGTGTTCAGGAGGAGACTTGACAGGTGCTTGGTGCCATGGGTTAGTTGTTTAGGTGGTGTTGTATTAGTTGATAGATTGGACTTCATTATCTTGAAGGTCTCTTCCAACCTGGTCTGGTCTGGTCTATTCATCACAACAAATCATTAGAATATATTAGCACAACAGTCTTAATCCATGGCATGCCGGGGAGGGCTAGGTTGGAGATGAGGAAATGTCTCTTGGCTACAAGAGTGGTCAGAGATTGGCACAGGCTGCCCAGGGAGGCAGTGGAGTCCCTGTTCCTGGAGGTGCTCAAGAAATGTGTGGTCATGGTACTTGGGGCCATGGTTTAATGGCCATAGTGGTGTTGGGTTGGTGGCTGGACTTGATGATCTGAGAGGTCTTCTCCAACCAAAGCAATTCTGTGATTCTTGGTGGAATAGAATAGAATAAAATAAGTTGGAAGAGACCTTCAAGATCATCGTGTCCAACCTATCAACCAATCCAACCCACCTAAACAACTAACCCATGGCACCAAGCATCCTAACATCCAGCCTAAACCTCCCCTGGCACAGTTTGAGACTGTGTCCTCTTGTTCTGGTACTGGTTGCCTGGGAGAAGAGACCAACATCTGCCTGTCTACAACCCCTCTTAAAGTAGTTGTAGAGAGCAAGGAGGAAGAAGGTGTGCCCTGAGCCTCCTCTTCTCCAGGCTAAGCAACCCCAGCTCCCTCAGCCTCTCCTCATAGGGCTTGTGTTCCAAGGCATGGACAAGATGTTTAGTTAGGCAACCAGTGAGTATGTCATGAAAAAGCAGACCATTTTCCAAGGATTAAATGGATGTGGTGGATGATCTCTAGAGGTCCCTTCCAGTTCCCACCATGCTGGGATTCTGGGATAACACAAAGGTCTGAGCCAGGAGGCCTAGAGCTTTTGTCACCTGTATGTCTGGTGGTTCTGTCATCCTTACCTGGAAGCTTACAGCAGTTTCTGGAGTTGAAGTTTCTAGGGCAGAAAAATATCTTTGGAACATCAGGAATTATTTAATGGCCAAAGCCCATTGGAAACATTGTGCTTTATAAGAGGATTTCTTTATCCTTCCTCCATCTCTGCATCTGTTGCAGCAGAGGCATAGGTCATGCTCCAAGTTTATCCTTTTTATCAGTATTACTGTGCTGGCACCACATGGAGGTGGTTACTTGAGACCTTGAGAGAGGGGGAATTGGGTAGGAGGAAAGTTGTCCTCTTATGGGAGAGATCACAGTATCGCAGTATCGCTTAGGTTGGAAAGGACCTCGAGGATCATCGAGTCCAACCTATCAACACAGACCCCATGACTAGACCATGGCACCAAGAGCCACGTCCAATCCCCTCTTGAACACCTCCAGGGTCGATGACTCCACCACCTCCCTGGGCAGCACATTCCAATGACGAATGACTCGCTCGGTGAAGAACTTCCTCCTCACCTTGAGTCTAAACCTCCCCTGGCGCAGCTTGAGACTGTGTCCTCTTGTTCTGGTGCTGGTTGCCTGGGAGAAGAGGCCAACCCCCTCCTGGCTACAACCACCTTTCAGGTAGTTGTAGAGGGCAATGAGGTCACCCCTGAGCCTCCTCTTCTCCAGGCTAAACAATCCCAGCTCCCTCAGCCTCTCCTCATAGGGCTTGTGGTAACTCTGAGCTAGCAAAGAGGCTGGGAGAAGGCAAAGATAAGCTCTTTTCCTTGACTGAAGTGGGCTGTTTTGTGGTTGCTAACTGTGACATGCTGTCAGGATGCTGTGACTCAGACACATGAGGCTCTCATGAAGAGGTTGTGGTGCCTTTACTGGTCCCAGGATGGGAGAACATCCATTTTCAGGCTCAGCTGTGACTCAGTGGTAACAACACAAGTGCCTGGGTGGATGTGATGCCTCTGCACAACTGCTCTTCATTGCAAGCCTGATTATTTCCCTTGCTAGGCTTTGCACTTTTGAACATGGAAGAGATAAGACCTGACTTCTGATTTAGCTTTTATAATGCTCTGCTATATTTTCTTCCTCGGTCAGTGGGAGCTTGCAGGGAGGAAGCAAATGTCCTCATTCATTGCAGACATGTAATGCAGCAGCAGGGGCTCTGAAATTCTCTAAGATCATGGAATGATAGGGCCACAGAATGATTTGGAATGCCAGATCCCACTGGAACCAATACTGGAACACAGAGGGCATGGAGGTGATTTGAGACAGCCAGCATGGCTTCACCAAGGCCAGGTCCTGCCTGCCCTCCCTGGTGACTTTCTCTGATGGTGTAAGCACATCAGTGGACAAGGGAAGACCAACAGATGACATCTATCTGGACTTTTGTAAAGCCTTTGGCAGTGTCCCCCACAGCATCCTTCCAAGGTGGAGAGAGATGGATTTGATGGGTGGACTCTCCAGTGGACGAGGAATTGGTTAGAGTGGTGATCAGTGGTGCCAAGTCCAGCTGGAGAGCTGTAACTAGTGGAGTTCCCTAGGGATCAGTGCTGGGACCAGTGCTGTTCAACATCATCAATGACACTGATGAGGGAACAGACTCTGCTCAGCAAGTTTGCTGAGGAGACCAAACTGGGAGGCTTGGCTGAGACACCTGAAGGCTGTGAGGCCATTCATCAAGACTTGACAGACTGAGAGCTGGGCAGGGAGGAACCTCATGAGGGTCAACAAGGATGAGTGAAGAGTCCTGCAGCTGGGGAGGAAGAATAAACTGCAGCAGGACAGGCTGGGAGGGGATCTGCTGGAGAGCAGCCCCAAGGAGAAGGACCTGGGAGTGCTGGGGGGCAGCAAGCTCTGCATGGGACAGCAATGTGCCCTGGGGGCCAAGAAGGCCAAGGGAGTCCTGGGCTGCATTCAGAGGAGTGTGTCCAGCAGAGCCAGGGAGGTTCTCCTCCCCCTCTGCTCTGCCCTGCTGAGACCTCACCTGGAATATTGCATCCAGCTCTGGGCTCCCCAGTTCAGGAGGGACAGGGATCTGCTGGAGAGAGTCCAAGGAGGGGAAGGAGGAAGATTAGGGGAGTGGAGCACTGCCTGGGGAGGAGAGGCTGAGGGACTTGGAGCTGTTTGGTCTGGAAAAGTGAAGGCTGAGAGGGATCTGATCAATGTCTCTCAATATCTGAGGGCTGGGGGTCAAGAGGGAGGGGACAGGCTCTGCTCACTTGCTCCCTGGGATAGGCCAATGGGCAACGGTTACAGGAGGTTCCACCTCAACACAAGGGGAAACTTCTTGACTGTGAGGGTCCCAGAGCACTGACACAGGCTCCACAGAGAGGTTGTGGAGTCTTCTTCTCTGGAGACTTTCAAGGCCTGTCTGGATGCATTCCTCTGTGACCTGAGCTAGATTGTATGGTCTTGCTCTGGCAGTGGGGTTGGACTTGATGATCTCTTTGGGTCTCTTCCAATCCCTGACATCCTGTGATTGGTTGGATGATCACATCCAAAGGGCAGTGGTTAGTGGCTCTATGTCCAGATGGAGACAGGTGACAGGTGGTGTCCCTCAGGGGTCTGTATAGGGACCAGAGCTGTTCAGTGTCTTCACCAGTGCTACAGACAGCCAGATTGAGGCACCCTCAGCAAGTCTGCAGATGACACAAAGCTGAGTGATGTGGCTGATAACTCTGAAGGATGGGATGGTGTCCAGAGGGACCTGGAGAGGTGGCTGAGGACAACCTCATGAGCTTCAATAAGGCGAACTGCTAAGTCCTGCACTAGGTCAGGACAATCCCAGAGACCAATGCAGGCTTTTGGATGATGAGATTGAGAGCAGCCCTACAGCAAAGGACTTGGGGTGCAGGTGGAGGAGAAGCTGGACATGAGCCAGCAATGGGCACTTGCAGCCTGGAAGGCCAATGGCAGCTTGGGCTGCAGCAAAAGAAGAGAGATCAGACCCAGTGTGACCCTGGGCAGCCTGAACTGGTTGGAGGTGTCCCTGCTGACTGCAGGGGTGTGGACCAAGATGCCCTTTGATAGTCCCTTCCAGCCTTATGCAAGGATTCTGTGATTGTAAGATCAGGCTGGTGCTGGCCACTGCTCAGATTGAGCACAGTGACTTACCTCTGGTTTACTTCTACTGACAGCAGCTGGGGTTTTGTGCCAAAGCTGCTTTGTTTCTCCCCATTCAAATGCATCTCAGAAGCTTTACTCTGCCTCTCTTTTTTTCTCATTTTGCAGAGCTCCTAACAGTGAAGGCATTTAGTGGAAACTACAAGCAGCTCTTAAGGGAGCTGGTCAGCCTTCATCTCATTGAATATTTCATTTACATCCACCCTGGCATATTGTAGAGAGAGGGGGAGGGGAAAGAAAAACAGCCCCAAATGAATCAATGCTTTATTGAAAGTGGAGCTGCAGGAAGCAATTATTGCACATTATTTGCCTCTAATCTTTTGAGTTGGGATTTTTCATTTTTCTTGACTGAAAGAAGCAAAGGACATTGCCACACATTTCAAACTGTGAGCTGTGCAAAAGCATCATTACCTTGTTCTGTTTTGTTTTCTCCTTGCCCAGAGCAGCCCAGGGGTGCTGTGTAGGGGATTTTGTAGCCTCATTTATTTATAACTTAATCTCACCTGGCAAAGGGGGGAAAAAAAACCAAACCAAACCCATTTCCTATTCCTAGCAGTGGTGACCTAAAAAGTCAGCATTAACCTGTATTTGTTGGACATTCTGTAATGTAATCAGGCCACTTTATTGATGCTTGCTGCTGAGAAGGGCAGAAAGGCTGTCCTAGGGTAAGCCCTGGATGCTCAGTTTCAGCAAATCACTTAAGTAGGTGCTTGTTTAAAGATCTGTTTCAATTTCAGCAGATGCTTCTAGTCTGGCAAAGTGAAATGGCCTCAGAAAGGTACCTTAGAGCTGTGCTGAAGCTGGGCTGGCAGCCTAGTCGAGGTCTACATTTGGAAACGTGGTCACAAGCATTAGTACAGCTTGGGAGCTGCACTGGTGGAAAGCAGCTCCATGGAGAAAGACCTTGGAGTGCTGGTGGACAGCAAGTGCTGCATGGGACAGCAATGTGCCCTGGGGGCCAAGAGAGCCAATGGGACCCCGGGGTGCAGCAAGGAAAGTGTGGCCAGCAGGGCTGGGGAGGTTCTGCTCCCCCCCCCAACTCTGCCCTGCTGAGACCACAGCTGCAATCCTGTGTCCAGTTCTGGACTCCCCAGTTCCAGAGAGACAGAGACCTGCTGGTCAAGTGGAGGGGACTAAGCTCTTTTCAGTGGTGCACAATAATAAGACAAGAAACAACAGGGTATGAGCTTGAACAGAGAAGGTTTCAGCTCAATATCAGGAGAAACTTCTTTACAGTGAGGGTGCTGGAGCCCTGGAGCAGGCTGCCCTGAGAGGTTGTGGAGTCTCCTGCTCTGGGCACATTCAAAACCCCCCTGGATGCATTCCTGTGCAACTGCCCTGGGTGATGCTGCTCTGGCAGGGGGGTTGGACTGGATGATCTCTGGAGGTCCCTTCCAAGCTCTAATGTAATCTAATACTGTGACTCATAGAATCACAGAATGGTTTGGGTTGGAAGGGACCTCCAAAGGTCACCCAGTCCAACCCCCCTGCGGTCAGCAGGGACATCCTCAACTACATCAGGTTACTCACAGCCTTCTAGAGTCTCACCTTGAATAGCTCCAGGCATGTGACCTCAACTACCCCTCTGGGGAACCTGCTGAAGTGTTCCAGCACCTTCATAATAAGTAACTTGTTCCTTGGTCCTGGCTTTTCTTCCAGGCCCTTGATGCTCACCTCTCATTTCCTCCCACCTCAGCCGTGCTGCCATTGCTGACACAGGGAACAGGCCAAAGCCCACCCGTGTGTGATCTGAGGGCTGGAAGCCCTCTGCTGTGAGGTCAGGCTGAGAGAGCTGGGGGTGTTCTGCTGGGTGAAGAGAAGGCTTCTGCAAGACCTTATAGGAATCTCCCTGTATTTGAAAGGGGCCTCCAGGACAGCTGGAGAGGGACTTTTTTCAAAGGCATGAAGGGGTAGTGGCTTCAGACTGGCAGAAGCTGCATTCAGAGTACACATTATGCAGAAATTCCTTCCCACAAGGGTGGGAACAGGCTGCCCAGAGAAGCTGTGGAGGCTCTAGGCCTGGCAGTGTTCAGAGCCAGGTTGCACGGGGCCTTGAGCAGCCTGGCCCAGTGAAAGGAGTCCCTCCCCATGACAGGGGGCTGGGACAAAATGACTTGTAAGTTTCCTTCCAGCCCAAACCGTTCTGTGATGCTGTGGTGCTGACTGCTCTGCTTCTCAAAGCATTTGTCTCTCATTGGATGAAGGAAGCACTCAAAGGAGAAGTTCTTCAGTGTACAAAGCACCCCAGGGCACACTGAAGGAACAAATGCACACAGGAAAATGAGGCATTTCCTGCAAGTGCTGCCACTTGAAGTGGAAACAGATAACTTTGCCTGGGTCACAAAGGAGATGTTTGGTGCGTACCTACAGAGAGGATAGGCCAGAGGTGTTTTACACACAGCCAAATAATTTGTCTGCCTCATGAATATTTGAACTGAGCATTTTGTGACTGAGAAAGCAGCCTGAAGACTTCATTTGCTCTGACTTCCTCCTGTAATTGTGGAGTTTTGAAGCTGAACTCCACACAGACATAAACCTGTTTGTATACCCATTTACTGGGCGGAGGAGATGGAGCAGAGTTTGGATTTTACCTCAGACTCCTCGAGGTAGGGCTGGACTTGATGGTCTTGAGGTCATTTCCACCAGAAGCAGCTCTATGCTTCTAGGCAAGAACATTTGGTGATGCAGGAAGCAGATTGTGAGATAAGATCTATGCCTGTGGAATGTTCTTGTGTCTGAAGTGCCACTGGGCTGTCCTCATGAACCATGAAGAGTTCAGACTGCTTACCTGTTGCTGTAACAGAAGTGAATGGAAGAGAGACAGAGGGAGGAATCATAGAATGGGTATGGTTGGAAGGGGTCTTAAAGTTCCAACCCCTCTGCCGTGGGCTGGGACATCTTCACAGTATCACAGTATAACTTAGGCTGGAAAGGACCTCGAGGATCATCGAGGCCAACCTATCAACACAGACCACTAGATCAGGTCCTGAAAGCCCCAGCCAGCCTGGCCTTGAACACCTCCAGGGAGGGGGCATCCACAGCCTCCCTGGGCAACCTGTTCCAGTGTCTCTCCACTCTCACTTGGAAGAGATTCTTCCTAATCTCCAGTCTCAATCTCCTCTCTTCATCTCAAAGCCATTGCCTCTCTTCCTGTCACTCCCAGCCCTTGAGCAAAGTCCCTCTAGAGGCTGCACTAAAGGTTTCCCATGAGCCGTCTCTTCTCAGGCTGACCAGCCCCAAGTCCCTCAGTTTGTCACTACAGGAGAGGTTCTCCAGCTCTGATCATCTTCATGGCCTCCCCTGCACCCACTCCAGCAGCTCCATGTCTGTTTTGTGCTGGTGGCCCCAGAACTGGACAGAGTACTCCAGATGGGGTCTCAGCAGCACAGAGGGGCAGAATCCCCTGCCTTGTCCTGCTGCTCTTCCTGCTTTGGATGCAGCTCAGGGCATGTCTGCCTTCTGGGCTGCAAGAACACATAAAGAGATGCTATCTGTATCAACAGCAGTGGAAAGTGAGCTAATGTACTGGGTGCTTCTCTGAGGTGCTCTGAATTAAGTGGTTTATTAATTTCCATGGCAAGTTGATTTCTGCACTCTTCCCCATAGAGATCTATCAAGTGCTGTGGAGAAGGAATGAATTGTATCATCCACACAATGCAGCCCGTGGGATGGTGAATACAGCTGCAGCAAGCCCAGGTAGCTGAGGAGAGTTTTGCCTCTGTTGCTGGTAACTTCTCTGCCTAGAGCTCATTCTGAGGTAGAAGCTCATTTTGAAGACATGTGAGGTGCTGGGCTTGTAGTTTCTTCAGTGGAAAGGGGAAGAGCCAGACTACAGAAATCCACAAGCAACTGGCCTTACAGGGTTCACTTTCCTGTAGCAGCTCTCCCTGAAATGTAAGGGGAAATGAGACCAGTCTGATGTGTTCTGCTATTGCTGGGCTTAGAGGATTAAATCAGTTGAACATAAGATTCTTCTGCATTTTAACCTCATCCTCTTCTAATCTCTGCTTTTCAGCCTTGTAACGTGGACAGAATTGCCTCTCGCAGCTGATGAGTGTGACACAGAAGCAGAGAAGGCTTTGGGTGGCAGGGGACATCTCAAGGTCACCTAGTCCAATTCCCTTGCAGTCAGCAGGGATATCTTCAACTGGGGCAGCCTTTAAGTACTGAGATTCCTCTCATCCTTCCTTCATAGGAGAGGTGCTCCAGCCCTTGGATCATCTTGCTGGCTGGTCCCACTCTATCGGTTCTGTGTCCTACCTGTGTTGAGGGCTCCAGAGCTGGACACAGGACTCCAGGTGGGGTCTCAGCAGAGCAGAGGAGCAAAATCCCCTTCATCCTCCTGCTGCCCCCTCTGCTGGGGATATAGCCCAGGACATGGTTGGTTCCTGGCCTGTGAGCATACATCATTGCTGGTGCATGTTGAGCCAGGCTTCAAGAGCTGGGGCTGTTCAGCTGTGAGACAGAAGGCTCCAGAGAGATGTTATAGTGGCCTTCCACTACCTGAAGGGGGTCTACCAGAAAGCTGGGAAGGGAGTTTTACAAGGGCTTGTTGTGATAGGAGGAGAGGAAATGGCTTTAAGCTTCAGGAGGTTAACTTTTGGCTGGAGATGAGGAAGAAATTCTTGACAGTGAGGCTGGTGAGACACTGGCACAGGTTGCCCAGGGAGCTTGTGAATGCCCCTTCCCTGGAGGTGTTCAAGGCCAGGCTAGATGTGGCCTTGAGCAACCTGGGCTGGTGGAAGGTGTCCCTGCCCATGGCATGAGGCTGGAACTGGATGATCTTCAAGATCCCTTCCAACCCAAACCATTCTATGAGACCTTATTGCTCTCTACAACTCTCTGAAGGGAGGTTGTAGCCAGGTGGGGGTTGGTCTCTTCTCCCAGGCAAGCAGCACCAGAACAAGAGGACACAGTCTCAAGCTGTGCCAGGGGAGGTTTGGGCTGGATATGAGGAAGAAATTCTTCACAGGAAGAGAGATTGGCCCTTGGGATGTCCTGCCCAGGGAGCTGGGGGAGTCACTGTCCCTGGAGATGTTAAAAAATCGATTGGATGTGGCACTTGGAGCCATGGTTTAGTTGTCAGGGGGTGTTAGGTATTAGGTGACAGGTTGGACTTGATGAGCTCTGAGGTCTTTTCCAACCTGGTCGATTCTGTGATTTGCAAGCCCTGGGAGGCAGGGGTGCATCTTGTCTTTTTTCCAACTGTTTGTTCTTTCTTCACTGCTTCTTCCTGCAGTGTTTTGAGTGGAGCTTCTGTGCTTTTGGTGAACCTCTATCCCCCTCAGGACTGCAGCTAATACAGAGATGCTATTGCAGCGCTCTCAGGTAGGGCATAAATCAGTGTCTGGAAGGCTCATGTTCAGCTCCCCTATGTGGATGCTCTGATTCATGTTCCAGCACACTCCAAATGACAGGGGATGCTGCATTAACGGCTTGTGACATTGTGCTGCTCTGAAATAAAGCCAGCCAGCTGTGTCCCTGTCCAGGGCTCAGAGAACATGTGTTCTAATGAATTTCTCCTTGTAGCACTGTAAGAAGTGCTTGTATCCCCTTGGGGCTTGCAAAAAACAGGAATTCCATCCTCCCTGTAGGAAGATCATGTTGGGGGGAAAAAGGAGGAAGATCTTCTTTTTCTTTTCCCATTCCTTCTAAACTGCAGCACAATTTAATCTCTCCTGCTGAGCTGCCCTGTCCTTCTTTTGGGTAGAGTTTATGTGCCAGTCCCATGTTCCACCAAAACATGCTTCCTTTTACTTGTTGGCAGAGGTAAAGGCCAGTGTGCCTCTAGGGGTGTTGTGTTGATCTGTATCAGGGGAGGGAGGCTCTACAGAGGGACCTGGGTAGGTTGGATCCGTGGCCAACGTTCACAGGAGGAGCTTCAACAAGGCCAAGGGCCAGGGCCTGAGCTTGGGGCACAACAACCCTAAGGAACACTACAAGCTTGGGGCAGTGTGGCTGGAAAGCTGCTGGCAGAAAGGGACCTGGGGGTGCTGATGGACAAGCAGCTGAAGAGGAGCCAGCAGTGTGCCCAGGGGGCCAAGAAAGCCAAAGGCCTCCTGGCTGGGGTCAGCAATGCTGTGTCCAGCAGCAGCAGGGAGGGGATTGTCCCCTGGCACTCAGCTCTGGGGAGGCCACACCTTGAGTGCTGGGTCCAGTTCTGGGCACCTCAGTGCAAGCAAGATGTGGAGGTGCTGGAGCCAGGGCAGAGGAGGGCAAGGAAGCTGGGAAGGGCCTGGAGAAGGAATCTGATGGAGAGAGACTGAAGGAGCTGGGGCTGCTTAGTGTGAAAGAGAGGAGGCTGAGGGGAGACCTCCTGGCTCTCTACAGCTCCCTGAAGGGAGGTTGTAGCCAGGTGGGGTTTGGTCTCTTCTCCCAGGCACCCAGCACCAGAACAAGAGGACACAGTCTCAAGCTGTGCCAGGGGAGGTTTAGGCTGGATGTTAGGAAGAAATTCTTCCCAGAAAGAGAGATTGGCCATTGGGATGTGCTGCCCAGGGAGGTGGTGGAGTCACCATCCCTGGAGGTATTTAGGTGCCTGGATGAGGCACTTGGTGCCATGGGTTAGTTGATCAGATGTTGTTGGATGATAGGTTGGACTGGATGATCTGGAAGGTCTTTTCCAACCTGGTTCAGTTCCATTCCATTCTAAAGGCCACTTCCAACCACAACAGTTCCATGGTTCTCTCAATCTAAACAGCTCTGCATAGGTAAGATCTGTCTGGGGAGATCAAATAATAGCTTGAAAAGAAGGATTCAGCTGCTAGTGGTGAACTCACCACACCTTTAATGGCACCTAGGCAAGACTGAGTGAAAAGCAAGTAGCAGTGAGAAGGTCCATCTGATCACTTCCTGCCAGAGTTTTGCCTGGAAACCGCTGCTGGGATATGAGGGAAGTATCCCTGTGTGCCCACCCCTAAGCCACATCTGCTACTAGATGACCTTTTGCTGCACCCCCCTGGTGACTTCTTGCTTTAAAAGCTTTGCAGCTGTGGGTTCAGGGATGCATCTGATGACAGAGTGCTATCTGCCAGGCACAGACTTTTTTACCACCACTGTCTTTGTAATGTGATTGGTTGGACTTCTAATTGATTCCATTGATTGGATAGAGTTAGAAACTTTTAAACAGGCTCCTTTTAGGCTTCAGTTACCTGGAAAGGGATTTATTTGCTGAAAAATACTGTAGAGCTCCATTAAAGGGGCCTCACCATCCTCGTGTGCTCTTGCTCATGTTAGCTGCACCAAGTATCATCTTCCAGTAAATTTGTCAAGTTAAATCTCTTGAGGAGTTGGTTGGACCATAATGTTAGGCTTCAAAAGGTAAAATCATAGAATCATGGAGTGGTTGGGGTTGGAAGGAGCCTTTCAAGGTCCTCTAGTCCAATCCCCCTGCTGTCAGCAGGCAAGCAAGTCTTCAACTACAGAAGGTTGCTCAGAACCCTGTCCAAGGTGACGTGAAATGGCTCCAGGGATGGGGCTTCTACACCTGCCTGGGCAACCTGTGTTGATGGTTGGACTCAGTGATCTTAAAGGTCTCTTCCAACTGAAACTATTCTATTTTATAAGTCACCATCATGACAACTAATCCCACATTCTCTGCAGGGCTTGATGGTGGTTGCTTAACCGTTACCTTAAAGATACATGTCTGTAAGAACACACAGAAGCCATGGCTTCATCTTCCAAGCTGAGTGCATAAATTTCCTGGCTGCAAGTTTGTAGGTGACACCAAGCTGAGTGGTGCTGTCCATGCACAGGAGGGACAGGATGGCATCCAGAGGGACCTGGGCAAGCTGCAGAGCTGGTGCCCAGGTGAACATCAGGAGCTCCAACAAGAGCAAGTGCAGGGTTCTGCACCTGGGCCGGGACAATCCTCACTGTCAGTACAGGCTGGGGGAGGAGGGGAGAGAAAGCAGCCCTGAGGAAAAGGACTTTGGGGGTGCTGGTGGGGGAGAAGCTGGACAGGAGCAGGCAGGGTGAGCTTGCAGCACAGGAGGCCAAGGGCAGCCTGGGCTGCATCCAAAGCAGCATTGCCAGAGAGCCAGAGAGCTGATTCTGACACTTTGCTCTGCTGAGACCTCCCCTGCAGTGCTGTGTGCAGCTCTGGAGCCCTCAGCACAGGAAGGACCTGGACCTGATGGAGAGGGTCCAGAGGAGGCCATGAGAAAGATGAGAGGGTTGGAGCAGCTCTGCTGTGAGGCCAGGCTGAGGGAGCTGGGGGTGTTCAGCCTGGAGAAGAGAAGGCTCCAGGCAGACCTCAGAGCAGCCTGCCAGGACCTGAAGGGGGCTGCAAGAAGGCTGCAGAGAGACTGTTTGCAAAGGCCTGCAGGGACAGGAGCAGGGACAATGGCTTCAAACTAGGGAAGGGCAAATTTAAATTAGATATCAGGAAGAAGTTCTTTACTATGAGGGTGGTGGAACACTGGCACAGGTTGCCCAGGGAGGTGCTTGAGGTTCCATCCCTGGAGCTACTCAAGGTGAGGCTGGACAGGGCTCTGGGCAACCTGCTCTAGTTGGGGCTGTCCCTGCTGAGTGCAGAGGGGTTGGACTGGCTGAGCTTTGGAGGTGCCTTCCAGCCCAGCCCATTCTGTGGTTCTATGAAACTGTCCTTTTTCTGTAAGTGATGCAGAAACTGTTACAGGAGTCAGCCTCTTGCTGCATGTCAGGATCCAAATAGGAAATGCTACTTAGTGGGCAGTATAAAATGCTCTGGCTGCTGAGGAATAGATGAGGCTGCCTCACAGTGACTGAGCAGAGATAATGAGAGCTGCTGTGACCGTGGGAAGAGCAGTTTGCAACACTTGTGGCTCATGTCCCAGCAGTCAGAGCATGGTGGGATGCTTCATGCTTCTGCCTTTGCTTGGTTCACAGGAGATGTGCTCAAGCCATTTGCAGGACAGAGTCTTGTACAATGATAATTTGCTGATTCCTCTGCTCTACTGTTCTGTTTGGGTCAGGTCACTTAATTAGTTGCACTAAACAGCCTCATATTCCTTCTGAGTGCACAGCAGGCTCCTCAAGCCAAAGTTCTCAAAACAGCACTTCTGACCTCTGAGGTTTGTGTTATCTTTTGCACTGTTTTGGTTTCCCCTCAGAAATCCAGAATCCCAGCAGAATGGAGGTAAGACACCTCTGGAGATCATCCCATCCAACCCCCCTGCTAAAGCAGGGCACCCACAGCAGCTTGCCCAGGAGCACAGTGGTCAGGTGGGGTTGGAATCTCTCCAAAGAAGGAGACTCCACAACCTCTCTGGGCAGCCTGCTCCAGGCCTCCAGCACCCTCAGAGCTAAGAATATTCTCCTCCTGGGTTCCAGTTTGTCCTCATTGTCCTGTCCCTGGGCACCACTGACAAGAGTCTGGCCTTGTCCTCTTGCCCCCAGTGCTTTAGCTCTTGCTGAACATTGCTCAACTCCCCTCTGGGGCTGCTCTTCTCCAGGCTCAGCTGCCCCAGGGCTCTTAGCCTATGCTCCTCACAGAGATGCTCCAGGCCCCTGAACATCTTCATAACCTCCACTGGACTCTCTCCACTGTCTCTCTTGAAATGGGGAGGTTAGAATTGGACCCTGTACTCAAAATGGGGCATCACTTGGGCAGAGAGGGAAGAGAACCTCTCTTGACCTGCTGGCCACACCCTGCTTCATGCACCTAGGCTGTAAGAGTTGTCTTATGGTGATCATATCCACCTGCTCTTCCAGCTCCTTCTCCCCATAGCTGCTTTCCAGCATGACAGCACCTCACCTGTCCTCATCCAGGGACATTCCTCTCATTCCTCTCCAGGTGGTAGACACTACACCTGAACTTCATGAGGTTCTTCTGCACCAAAGTCTCCATCCTGCCCAGGTTCTGCTGGATGGCATCACAGCCTGATGGAGTGTCAGCCACTCCTTCCAATTCTACAGCACCAGCAATCTTGCTGAGGGTCCACTGTATCCCTTCAGCCAGGCCACTGATAAAGATACAGAATCAAAGAACTGTCAGACTTGAAAGGGACCTCAAGGCTCATCCAGTTCCAACCCCCCTGCCATGGCCAGGGACACCTCACACTACAGCAGGTTGCTCACAGCCACATCCAGCCTGGCTGCAAACACCTCCAGGCAGGAGGCTGCCACCACCTCCCTGGGCAGCCTGTGCCAGGCTCTCACCACCCTCATGGGCAGCAACTTCTTCCTCACAGCCAATCTCAATCTCCCCATTTCTAGTTTTGCTCCATCCTCCCCAGTCCTATCCCTCCCTGACACCCTCAAAAGTCCCTCCCCAGCTTTCTTGGAGCCCCCTGCAGATACTGGAAGGCCACAATTAGGTCCCCTCAGAGCACAGAGTGGGCCCAGGTTCATGTTCTCTGGTAGTCCATCATAAAGCATCCCCAGGAGCTGTTCATTCTTCCCAATGACATTTCCTTATTTAACTATCCCAGGTGATTGCCAACCCCTGAACAGTAAGGAAAGCTGCCTGAAGGCAGTAACGCCTCTCCCTGCTGCTGGCAAGAGAACTTAAGCTGCAGGTGGGAGACAGGGTGCTTCATACCACACACACTTAGCCTTCAAACGTCTCTCCAGCCTTGCCTCAAGGCCCTTTGTTCTCTAACTTGTGTTTCTGATGAAAACAAACACAGCCAGTCCTGTTCTCCTCTGCACAACGTACTTGCCTGTCAGCTAACGCTCTTTGGATCTGAAAGGAACTGCCTTAAGGACAACTATCTGTAGTTTAAGTAAGAGGTACCTTTCCTTGATCAGTTTTGTCTCTGTCAGAACAAAGCAAGGAGGGCTTTTTATTTTTACTGTAGAGTTAGACAATAAAGCAGGGTTGGGGAGATCTGCCTCAGTGTCTTTAGACAAATCTCGGCTTCCTTCCACCAACTGAAGCATCACAAGATGACGTAGTTCCTTCAAACTGCTCCCTGCCATAATTAGTTCTGACCTGGGGGCAGAAGTAGCTGCTTTGACACTGCTACAAACCAAACTGATCTGACCTGGGGGTGCTGGTGGATGGGAGGTTGAGCATGAGCCAGCAATGTGCTCTGGTGGCCAAGAAGGCCAAGGGCATCCTGGGGTGGGTTAGAAGGGCTGTGGTCAAGAGAGGTTCTCCTGCCCCTCTGCTCTGCCCTGCTGAGGCCTCACCTGGAATCTTGTGTCCAGTTCTGGGCCTCTCAGGTCAGGAAGGACCTCAGGGAACTGCTTGAGAGAGTCCAGCACAGAGCCACAAGGATGCTGCAGGCAGTGGAAGATCTTCCTTAGGAGGAGAGCCTGAGGCAGCTGAGGGCTCTGGAGCTTGCAGAGGAGGAGCCTGAGGGTGAGCTCCTTGCTGGTGCTAAAGCTGTGCAGGGGGAGTGCCCAGAGGCTGGAGCCAGGCTCTGCTGGGGGATGCCCAATGCCAGCACAAGGGGCAGTGGTGGAAGCTGAGGCAGAGGAAGTGCCATGGAAAGAGGAGGAAGAATTTTTCCCCTGTGAGGGTGAGAGAAGCCTGGAGCAGGCTGCCCAGGGGGGTTGTGGAGTCTCCCTCTCTGGAGCTATTCAAGACCTGCCTGGATGTGTTGCTGTGTGACCTGCTCTGGGTGCTCCTGCTCTGGCAGGGGAGTTGGATTGGATGAGCTTTGGAGGTCCCCTGCAGCCCCTCACATTCTGGGATTCTGTGACAATGCAGTAGTCACTTACCAAGAGACCATGGAGCCTCATCTTTCCTTAGATAAAGAGAGCAGAACTTAGGAGGAGTGGCTGAGGGAACTGGAGGTGTTTAGTCTGGAGAGGAGAATGGTGAAGGGAGGCATGATTGACCTCTACAACTCCTGGAAAGAACGTTGCAGTGAGGTGGGAGTTGGTCTCTTTGTCTCTTCTCCCTAGTAACAAGTGATAGGATAAAAAGAAATGGCCTGAAATTGCACCAGGAGAGATTTGGGTTGGGAATGGGTAAAAAATTCTTTACTGAAGGGCATTGGAAGAGGCTGCTCAGGGAGGTGCTGGAGTCACCATCCCTAGAGGTATTCAAGAAACCTGGGGCCATGGAACTGTGGAACATGGTTTAATGGCCCTCGTGCTGTTTGGTTGGTACTGGACACCTCCCCCAGCACAAACTGCTGTCTAAGCTGTCAGCCCCTGGCTTGGAGAGCAACACTCTGTGTTGGGTTAGGAACTGGCTGGAGGCTGAGCCCAGAGAGTGGTGGTGAATGGTGCCACAGCCAGCTGGCAGCCAGGCACCAGTGGTGTGCCCCAGGGATCAGTGCTGGGCCACATCCTCCTTAATATCTTCATTGATGATCTGGATGAGAGGACTGAGACAGTCATCAGCAAATTTGCAGATGACACCAAGCTGGGGGCAGGAGTTGATCTGTCAAAGGGCAGACGGGCTCTGCAGAGGGACCTTGCCAGGCTGGACAGATGGGCAGAGTCCAACAGGATGAGGTTTAACAAGTCTGAGTGCCAGGTTCTACACTTTGGCCACAGCAACCCCATGCAGGGCTACAGGCTGGGGCAGAGTGGCTGAGAGCAGCCAGGCAGAGAGGGACCTGGGGGTGCTGGTTGATGGTAGGCTGAACATGAGCCTGCAGTGTGCCCAGGGGGCCAAGAAGGCCAAGGGCATCCTGGCCTACATCAGGAACAGTGTGGCCAGCAGGAGCAGGGAGGTCATTGTGCCCCTGTGCTCAACACTGGTTAGGCCACACCTTGAGTCCTGTGTCCAGTTCTGGGCCCCTCAGTTTAGGAAGGACATTGAGAGACTTGAAGGTGTCCAGAGAAGGGCAACAAGGCTGGGGAGAGGCCTTGAGCACAGCCCTGTGAGGAGAGGCTGAGGGAGCTGGGGTTGCTTAGCCTGGAGAAGAGGAGGCTCAGGGAAGACCTCATTGCCCTCTACAACTATCTGAAGGGAAGTTGTAGCCAGGTGGGGGTTGGTCTCTTCTCCCAGGCAACCAGCACTAGAACAAGAGGACACAGTCTCAAGCTGTGCCAGGGGAGGTTTAGGCTGGAGGTGAGGAGAAAGTTCTTCCCAGAATGAGTAGTTTTCCCATTGGGATGTGCTGCCCAGGGAGGTGGTGGAGTCCCCATCCCTGGAGGTGTTCAAGAGGGGATTGGATGTGGCACTTGGTGCCATCAACAATTGGCTCAGGGGATGGTGCCAAAGGCAGAGCTTCGGGTTCTATGACCATGGGACAACTTTCACCGCACCTGACCTGCTGGGTCCGGATGGGGTGCATCTATCTAGAAGGGGTAAGAGAGTCCTGGCACTGGAGTTGGCAGGGCTCATTAGGAGGGCTTTAAACTAGGTCTGAAGGGGGTGGGTGAGGCAATCGGTCCCTCTGCAGAGGTAAGAGTAGGGCGCAAGGTAGGGTCAGTTGAGAAGTCAGGGACCCAGCTGCGATGCAGGTACACCAATGCACGCAGCCTGGGCAACAAGCAAGAGGAGTTGGAGGTCCTGATCCATCAGGGCGACTATGATGTAGTCACCATCTCAGAAACTTGGTGGGACAGCACCCACGATTGGAGTGCTGCACTGGGGGGCCACAGGCTCTTTAGGAGAGACAGGCGAGGGAGAAGAGGAGGAGAGGTGGCTCTGTATATTAGGGAGTCACTCTCTGCCACACAACTTGAGGTGGAAGATGAGGGAGTTGAGAGCCTGTGGGTTAAAATCAGAGGGCAGCCTAACAAGTCTGACACCCTGATTGGAATCTGTTACAGACCACCCATCCAGGATGAGGAGGCTGATGAGTTGTTCTACAAGCAACTGGAGGCTGTCTCAAGATCATCAGATCTTGTCCTTGTTGGTGACTTCAACCTCCCAGATATCTGCTGGGAACTTAATTCAGCAGGGAGGAGGCAGTCCAGAAGATTCCTGGAGCGAATGGAGGACTGCTTCCTGACACAGCTGTTAAGCGAGCCTACCAGGGGACAGGCTCTGCTTGACCTGCTGTTCTGCAATAGGGAAGGGCTGGTGGGAGATGTGATGGTGGGAGGCTGCCTAGGGTGCAGTGACCACGAGATAGTGAAGTTTTCAATATGCAGGGAGATAGGGAGGAGCACCAACAGAACCTTCACCTTGGGCTGCAGGAGGGCAAACTTCAGCCTGTTTAAGAAACTTGTCTGCAAAGTCCCCTGGGTACCAGCCCTCATGAACCAAGGGGTTCAGGAGGGTTGGACCTACTTCAAACAGGAGCTCTTGAAGGCACAGGAACTGGCGGTTCCCACGTGCCGGAAGGCAAGCCGGCGGGGAAGGCGACCAGCCTGGATGAGCAAGCAGCTCCTGGAGGATTTAAGGGGGAAGAGGAGGCTGCATCACCTTTGGAAGGAGGGGAAGGCTTCTCAAGGTATGTTCAAGGAAGCTGTTAGATTATGTAGGAATAAAATTAGGGAGGCAAAGGCCCAGCTGGAACTGAAGCTGAACACCTCAGTCAAAGACAATAAAAAGCATTTTGATAAATATATTAACAACAAGAAGAAGGGCAGGAGGAACCTGCACTCCCTGTTGGACCTGGAGGGGAACACAGTGACTGAAGATGAGGAAAAGGCTGAGGTCCTGAACACCTTCTTTGCCTCAATGTTTAACAGCAAGGCAGGAGTTCAGGGCGAGTGGCCTCCTGAGCTGGGCGATGGGGTCAGGGAGCAGTGTGGTGCCCTGGAAATCCATGAGGAATTAGTTTGGGACCTGCTGAGCCACTTGGACACTCACAAGTCCATGGGACCGGATGGGATCCATCCTAGGGTGCTGAGAGAGCTGGCAGATGTGCTGGCTAGGCCACTCTCCATCATTTTCCTCCAGTCCTGGCTCACCAGTGAGGTCCCAGATCACTGAAACTGGCCAACGTGGTCCCCATCCACAAGAAGGGTCGGATGGAGGAACCTGGAAACTCCAGGCCTGGCAGCCTGACCTCAGTGCCAGGGAAAGTGATGGAGCAGATTATCCTGGCGGCAATAACTGCGCACCTGAAGGATGGCCAAGGGCTCAGGTCCAGCCAGCATGGATTTAGGAAGGGCAGGTCCTGCCTCTCCAACCTGATCTCTTTCTATGATCATGTGACTGCCTGGTGGACGTGGGGAGGCCTGTTGATGTGGTCTACCTGGACTTCAGCAAGGCCTTTGACACCGTCCCCCACAGCAAACTGCTGGCTAAGCTGTCAGCCCCTGGCTTGGACCACTACACTTTGTGCTGGGTTGGGAACTGGCTGGAGGGCTGGGCCCAGAGAGTGGTAGTGAACGGTGCCACATCCAGCTGGAGGCCAGTCACCAGTGGTGTGCACCAGGGATCAGTGCTGGGCCCTGTCCTCTTCAACATCTTCATTGATGATCTGGATGAAGGGGTCGAGTCAGTCATCAGCAGGTTTGCAGATGACACCAAGTTAGGGGCAGATGTTAGTCAGTTAGAGGGTTGAAAGGCTCTGCAGAGGGACCTCGACTGACTGGACAGATGGGCAGAGTCCAGTGGGATGGCATTCAACAAGTCCAAGTGCCGAGTGCTGCACTTTGGCTACGGCAATCCCATGCAGAGCTACAGGCTGGGGTCAGAGTGGCTGAGAGCTCCCAAACAGAGAGGGACCTGGGGGTGCTGATTGACAGCCACCTGAATATGAGCCAGCAGTGTGCCCAGGTGGCCAGGAGGGCCAATGGCATCCTGGCCTGCATTAGGAATAGTGTGGCCAGCAGGAGCAGGGAGGTCATAGTGCCCCTGTACTCTGCTTTGGTTAGGCCGCACCTTGAGTCCTGTGTCCAGTTCTGGGCCCCTCAGTTTAAGAAGGACATTGAGACACTTGAGCGTGTCCAGAGAAGGGCAACAAGGCTGGTGAGAGGCCTTGAGCACAGCCCTGTGAGGAGAGGCTGAGTGAGCTGGGATTGTTTAGCCTGGAGAAGAGGAGGCTCAGGGGTGACCTCATTGCCCTCTACAACTACCTGAAGGGAGGTTGTAGCCAGGAAGGGGTTGGCCTCTTCTCCCAGGCAACCAGCACCAGAACAAGGGGACACAGTCTCAAGCTGTGCCAGGGGAGGTTCAGACTCGAGGTGAGGAGGAAGTTCTTCACCGAGCGAGTCATTCGTCATTGGAACGGGTTGCCCAGGGAGGTGGTTGAGTCATCGACCCTGGAGGCGTTCAAGGGGAGATTGGACGTGGCACTTGGTGTCATGGTCTAGTCATGGGGTCTGTGTTGATAGGTTGGACTCGATGATCCTCGAGGTCCTTTCCAACCTAAGTGATACTGTGATACTGTGATACTGTGATGGTCTAGTCATGAGGTCTGTGGTGACAGGTTGGACTCGATGATCTTTGAGGTCCCTTCCAACCTTGGTGATTCTGTGATACTGTGACTTGATGACCTTGGAGATCTTTGCCAACCTTAATGATCCTGTGAAACCCTCTCTTTTTCTATGTCCCTGTGAGGCTGAATGGACACCCTCTATAAAGTGTACTGAGGGAAGTGGGAGGTGACTCAGCAGGGTGGTTTACAGTGCATAACCTTTATTATGCAGCTCCCAGGAGCACTGAAATTTGCATTGCTTAGCAATTTGCGAGCTGTAATGACAGCACTTAGCATGGACATCAGTGGAAGCCACAGAGCTCCAGCTGGAGGAGAGAATAGAGACCAGCTTTAGCACTTACAGAGATGCCATGGAGCTGTGCAGAGCCTGCCTAATAGCTCCTCATTCCTTGCATGTTCTTTTGAAGACACCATTACCCAGGCTAAGGCAATTTGCTTTTAATGCAGCTATAATGTGTGATACCATCAAGAAATTCTAGTGACCCAGCCCTTATGTTTTCAGTGCTTTCTGTTTCCACTACTCTGCTTTATCCTGTTGAAAGGTAAGAGAAAAACATGCTGGGTGACAACACAACTGCACATGGGACAAAAGAAAACCCAACCCCATTCTCTAGCTCTGAAACAGTGCTACAGTGTCTCTTAATAGCAGATCTCTATATGGGCAGAGGGGTATGAAAAGACTAAGTCTAGCTGCAGTTAAGTATCTTTAAATCAGCCTCAAATACAAAAGTGTTTTGCTCTGTCTAAAATACTTAGATATTCATAGAATCATAGCATTGTTATGGACCTCAAGGCTCAGCCAGTTCCAAGCCCCCTGCCATGGCCAGGGACACCTCACACTACAGCAGGTTGCTCACAGCCACATCCAGCCTGGCTGCAAACACCTCCAGGCAGGAGGCTTCCACCACCTCCCTGGGCAACCTGGGCCAGGCTCTCACCACCCTCATGGGCAACAACTTCTTCCTCACAGCCAATCTCAATCTCCCCACTTCTAGTTTTGCTCCATCCCCCCCAGTCCTATCCCTCCCTGACACCCTCAAAAGTCCCTCCCCAGCTTTCCTGGAGCCCCCTGCAGATACTGGAAGGCCACAATTAGGTCTCCTCAGAGCCTTCTCTTGTACTATGGACAGAAGCATAGAATAAGTTTTTGTTTTAAAGAGCCGCCCTGCATGGCTGGTGTATTTAGGCTCACAGGCTGCTTTGGCTTGTAATACACCATTAAAGGTCACCTAGTCCAGCCTCCCTGTCCCCCAGCAGGAACATCTGCAACTGGAGCAGACTGCTCAGAGACCCGGACAACCTGGAATGGTTCCAGGGACATCTGCCAGCACACTGGGCAAGCTGGGACAGCATCTCACCACCCTCAGTGTAAAAATGTCTTCCTTCTCTTTAGTCTGAATCTCACTCTTTGAGTTTAAACCATCACCCCTTGTCCTCTCAAAACAGGCCTTGCTCAAATCCCCATCTGGCTGCCTCCTGTTCCTGCCACATCAGTTACACCTCCAGTGTCCAGAGTGTCCAACCCAGTAAGGTGTGCACAGGAAGCTGCATGTTTCATGCCCATAATATCCTTTGCCCTATAAATCCATCTGCAAAGTCATTCTCATCTTCTTTCTTCCCTCTGCTCCCATGGGAGATGCTTCCTATCGGGTAATGCTGGGGGAGTATCTCAAGTTCTCTTAGGCCTGGCTAGGGCTAATGCCAAGAGGAGAAGCAGGAGGACAGTCCCAGACCTGGCCAGCCTGAGACCAGCCTAGCAGGGGGGGGAGGGGGGGGGGGGGGGGGGAAGAAAGAGCCCTGGGAAATTTGGGTATACCCTCAGGTGGGGAGATGGGAAGTGTTGGGAAGCCTTTGTGTGTGCTATAGCAGACTCTGTATGCTTGGGGATTCTTTTAGAAAGAGAGATTGGCCATTGGGATGTGCTGCCCAGGGAGGTGGTGGAGTCACCATCCCTGGAGGTGTTTAGGAAGAGCTTAGATGAAGCACTTGGTGCCATGGTTTAGTTGGTTGTATGGTGTTGGGTTGGACTTGATGATCTCAAAGGTCGCTTCCAACCTGGTTAATTCCATTCCATTCCATTCCATTCCATTCCATTCCATTCCATTCCATTCCATTCCATTCCATTCCATTCCATTCCATTCCATTCCATTTTCCTTGTAGCCTGCTTTCAGCACTGTCCGTGACACTGACAGAGGTATCACAGTATCACAGTATCACAGTATCACTTAGGTTGGAAAGGACCTCGAGGATCATCGAGTCCAACCTGACACCGCAGACCCCATGACTAGACCATGGCACCAAGTGCCACGTCCAATCTCCCCTTGAACGCCTCCAGGGTCGATGACTCAACCACCTCCCTGGGCAACCCATTCCAATGACGAATGACTCGCTCGGTGAAGAACTTCCTCCTCACCTCGAGTCTGAACCTCCCCTGGCGCAGCTTGAGACTGTGTCCCCTTGTTCTGGTGCTGGTTGCCTGGGAGAAGAGGCCAACTCCCTCCTGGCTACAACCACCCTTCAGGTAGTTGTAGAGGGCAATAAGGTCACCCCTGAGCCTCCTCTTCTCCAGGCTAAACAATCCCAGCTCCCTCAGCCTCTCCTCATAGGGCTTGTGTTCAAGGCCTCTCCCCAGCCTTGTTGCCCTTCTCTGGACACGCTCAAGTGTCTCAATGTCCTTCTTAAACTGAGGAGCCCAGAACTGGACACAGTACTCAAGGTGCGGCCTAACCAGAGCAGAGTACAGGGGCACAATGACCTCCCTGCTCCTGCTGGCCACACTATTCCTAATGCAGGCCAGGATGCTATTGGCCCTCCTGGCCACCTGAGCACACTGCTGGCTCATATTCAGGTGGCTGTCGATCAGCACACCCAGGTCCCTCTCTGTCTGGGAGCTCTCCAGCCACTCCGACCCCAGCCTATAGCTCTGCATGGGATTGCCGTAGCCAAAGTGCAGCACTCGGCACTTGGACTTGTTGAAAGCCATCCCATTGGACTCTGCCCATCTTTCCAGTCGGTTGAGGTCCCTCTGCAGAGCCTTTCTACCCTCTAATTGACTAACATCTGCCCCTAACTTTGTGTCATCTGCAAACTTGCTGATGACTGACTCTACCCCTTCATCCAGATCATCAACGAATATGTTGAAGAGGACAGGGCCCAGCACTGATCCCTGGGGGACACCACTGGTGACTGGCCTCCAGCTGGATGCGGCACCGTTCACGACCACTCTCTGGGCCCGGCCCTCCAGCCAGTTCCTAACCCAGCACAGAGTGTAGTGGTCCAATCCACAGGCTGACAGCTTAGTCAGCAGTTTGCTGTGGGGGACGGTGTCAAAGGCCTTGCTGAAGTCTAGGTAGACCACATCCACAGGCCTCCCCACATCCACCAGGCGGGTCACCTGATCATAGAAAGAGATCAGGTTGGAGAGGCAGGATCTGCCCTTCCTGAATCCATGTTGGCTGGACCTGAGCCCTTGGCCATCCTTCAGGTGCGCAGTTATTGCTGCCAGGTGTTAAATAGCATTGGTCCTGGTGCTAACCCCTGAAGGAAATCTGTTTATCTTGTAGCTGGTAACTTACCTGATGTCATAGAACCAATAAGGTTGGAAGAGACCTCAAAGATCATTAAGTCCAACACCTCATGACTACTAAACCATGGCACCAAGTGCCACATCCAATCCCCTCTTGAACACCTCCAGGGACAGGGACTCCACAACCTCCTTGGCCAGCACATCCCAATGGCCAATCTCACTGTCTGGGAAGAACTTTCTCCTCACCTCCAGCCTAAACCTCCCCTGGTACAGCTTGAGACTGTGTCCTCTTGTTCTGATGCTGCTTGCCTGGGAGAAGAGACCAACCACCCCAACCTTCAGGGAGTTGTAGAGAGCAAGGAGGTCTCCCCTGAGCCTCCTCTTCTGCAGGCTAAGCAACCCCAGCTCCCTCAGCCTCTCCTCACAGGGCTGTGCTCAAGACCCCTCCCCAGCTTTGTTGCCCTTCTCTGGACACCTTCAAGTCTCTCAATGTCCTTCTTCAGCCTTCCATCAACTCAACCTCTTTCCTAAACTGAGGAGCCCACAACAGGACACAGGACTCAAGGTGTGGCCTAAGCAGTGCTGAGGACAGGGGCAGAATGACCTCCCTGCTCCTTCTGGCCACACTGTTCCTGATGCAGGCCAGGATGCTATTGACCTTTTTGGCCACTTGGGCACACTGATGGTTCATGTTCAGCTGCTGTCCACCAGCACCCCCAGGTCCCTCTCTGTTTGGCAGCTCTCAGCCACTCTGACCCCAGCCTGTAGCTCTGCCTGGGGTTGCTGTGGCCAAAGTGCAGCCCCTGGCACTTGGATTTGTTGAATGCCATCCTGTTGGACTCTGCCCATCTGTCCAGTCGGTCGAGGTCCCTCTGCAGAGCTCTCCTACCCTCTAACAGATCAACTCCTGCCCCCAGCTTGGTGTCATCTGCAAATTTACTGCTGATGGACTCAATGCCCTCATCCAGATCATCAATAAAGATATTGAACGGGATGAGGCCCAGCACTGATCCCTGGGGCACACCACTGGTGCCTGGCTGCCAGCTGGCTGTGGCACCATTCACCACCACTCTCTGGGCTCAGCCTCCAGCCAGTTCCTAACCCAGCTCAGAGAGCTGCTGTCCAAGCCAGGGGCTGACAGCTTGGCCAGCAGTTTGCTGTGGGGGACAGTGTCAAAGGCCTTGCTGGTGTCCAGGCAGACTACATCCACAGCCTGCCCCACATCCACCAGGCAGTCACCTGGGCATGGAAGGAGATCAGGTTGGTCAGGCAGGATCTGCCCTTCCTAAATCCATGCTGGCTGGACCTGAGCCCTTGGCCATCCTTCAGGTGTGAAGTTATTGCCCCCAGGATAATCTGCTCCATAATTTTCCCTGGCACTGAGGTCAGGCTGCCAGGCCTGGATTTTCCAGGTTCTTCTACCCAACCCTTCTTGTGGATGGCCCTTCAGTGGCTTTGGATTCTTCTACTTGTAGATATTGAGAAAATAAAGGTCAATGAATTAGGAGTTAGGTGGTGTGCACTCTCCAATGGGAGCAAACCAATCCCAGGTTCATGGAATGGGCTGCTGCTTTGCCAAGGTAAATTGCATTCTCTTGAGGGGGGACAAAAAAAGGTAAATAACTTCAGTGGCTCAGCTTCTGGAACACACCCAAAGGTTGTTCTTTAGCTAAGGCATTCATCAGACTAACGGTAACTCAAAGCAAGGTCCCTAAACACGTGCAGGCTGGGTTTTCATTGACCTTCTCATCATTTATTATCAGGAGCTGTAATGAATGATTACATTTGGAGTAGGTACACAAGGAGGAGCTATATATAGAGCAGGGATCCAGCTGGGGGGAGTGAAGGGTACTGTAATAAATAAAAGCTATTAATAAATTATGGAGGGTTGAAATGTAATTGGTCATTACAGCTGTGATTAACAGCTTGTGCTCACCCTTGCTAACCAGTATGGATTCATTCCCCACTAATCCTGGCCTGGGTTAGAGTCAGAAGCTCTTGGGCAGGAGGCAGGGAGGATGAGTGCTGGACCCCATCCTCTTTCAGTCCTGGGCCCCATCCTCTTTAACATCTTCATTGATGATCTGGATGAGGGCATTGAGTCAGTCATCAGCAAATGACACCAAGTTGGGAGAAGATGTTGGTTAGTTGGAGGGCAGAAAGGCTCTGCAGAGGGACCTCGACCGACTCGACAGATGGGCAGAGTCCAACAGGATGGCATTCAACAAATCCAAGTGCCAGGGGCTGCACTTTGGCCACAACAACTCCAGGCAGAGCTACAGGCTGGGGTCAGAGTGGCTGAGAGCTGCCAAACAGAGAGGGACCTGGGGGTGCTGATTGATAGCTGCCTGAACATGAGCCAGCAGTGTGCCCAGGGGGCCAAGAAGGCCAATGGCATCCTGGCCTGCATCAGGAACAGTGTGGCCAGCAGGAGCAGGGAAGTCCTTGTGCCCTGTGCTCAGCACTGCTTAGGCCACACCTTGAGTCCTGTGTCCAGTTCTGGGCTCCTCAGTTTAAGAAGGACATTGAGCGACTTGAAGGTGTCCAGAGAAGGGCAACAAAGCTGGGGAGGGGTCTTGAGCACAGCCCTGTGAGGAGAGGCTGAGGGAGCTGGGGTTGCTTAGCCTGGAGAAGAGGAGGCTCAGGGGAGACCTCATTGCTCTCTACAACTACCTGAAAGGTGGTTTTAGCCAGGAAAGGGCTGATCTCTTCTCCCAGGCAAGCAGCACCAGAACAAGAGGACACAGTCTCAAGCTGTGCCAGGGGAGGTTTAGGCTGGAGGTGAGGAGAAAGTTCTTCACTGAGAGTGTCATTGGTCATTGGGATGTGCTGCCCAGGGAGGTGGTGGAGTCACCATCCCTGGAGGTGTTGGATGTGGCACTTGGTGCCATGGTCTAGCCATGAGGTCTGTGGTGACAGGTTGGACTTGATGATCTTTGAGGTCTCTTCCAACCTTGGTGATACTGTGAGGAACCAAAGCAGAAATAGAAACGTTTGGCTCTCATTGCAGAGCTGTCCGGGAGGGAGGGAGGGAGGGAGGGAGGTAGGAGGTTTGTGAGGGGGTGTAACCCGGGCGGATTTGCCGAGGGGAAAGAGCATCGTGCCCAGGAGTGCCTTAAGGAAAGAGAACTGCTGGGGAAAGTGGGGGCATTTCTTCATTAGGCTGAATCTGCTGCAGAATACCAGTCATTATGTTTCCACTGCCCAAGACTTTCCTTGTTACAATGGGGTGGAACTCGACTCAGGAAACTCTTTTTCTTTCCACAAAGAGCTGAGGTTGATACCGCTTCCCGAAGTGCCATGTGAATAGAGGCTCATTAGCTACTCCTACAAAGAACTACTAACAAAGGGAAGGAGGGAGACACAATCTGCATCTGCTAAGCAAAGCTGACAGCTTCCTTTGGTGACAGGGGCTTCAGTTTTTATGTCCTTTGTTCAAAGTGGAACTGAAAAGAAAGCTTTTGCAGGATTATGCTGAAATGTCTATTCAGCACCAAACTCATAGTTATAGATTGTTTAAGTGCTTCATCTGCCAGCTAAGGCATTGATGCATACAGCAGGAAGCCAAGGCTCTTGTTCCTTTACAGCTGGCGCAAAGATTTTCATCTTCACCCATCATCTGGCTGAGGAGACTGCGTGCAGCCACAGTAAGTTTGCAGAAAACACCAAGCTAGGTAGAAGTGTCCATCTGCTGGAGGGCAGGGAGGCTCTGCAGATGGAACTGGGCAGGCTGGAGCGATGAGCTGAGGCCAATGGGATGAAGTTCAAGAAGTTCAACTGCTGGGTCGTGTAATTTGGTCACAGCAACCCCATGAAGGCTCCAGGCGTGGGGCAGAGTGTCTGGAAAATGCCCAGTAGAAAAGAGCCTGAGGGTGTTGGTCAGCAGCTGGCTGAACATGAGCCAGCAGTGTGCCCAGGTGGCCAAGAAGGCCACTGACACCCTGGCCTGGATCAGCAATAGTGTGACCAGCAGGAGCAGGGGAGTAGTGGTGTCCCTGTACTCAGCACTTGTGAGGCCACAGCTCAAATGAAGTGAAGATCAGTCTGTGACCATCTGAAGAGCCTGGAAGTGTACCATGGGACCTGATGGGATGCACCAGCAGGTGCTGAGGGAACAGGGGAGGAGGTTGCTAAGCCACTCTCCATCATATTCCAAAAGTCCTGGCAGCCTGGGGAGGTCCCCACTGACTGGGAAAGGGGAAAGGTAACTCCATTTTCTAGAAGGGGAAGAAGGGTGACCCAGGGACTATAGACCAAGCAGTCTCACCTCTGTGCCCAGTAAGATCATGGAGCAGATCCTCCTGGAGGCACTGCTGAGTCAGAAGAGGTGATTGGGAACAGTCAGCATGGCTTCACCGACATTGATAAATGAAGGCCAAGCAGCTGATGTCGTTGACCTGGACCTGAGCACAGCCTTCGACACTCTCCTGCACCACATCCTGGTCTCCAAGCTGGTGCAGGATGGGTTCCATGGATGGATGCAGTGGGTAAAGAACTAACTTGATGGCCACATACAAAGGGTCAATAGGTCCATGGCCAAGTGGAGTCCCTCAGGGGTCAGTACTGGGACCAGGCTTGTTCAACATCTTAGTTGGTGCCATCAACAGTGGCACTGAGTGCACCCTCAGCAAGTTTGTTGATGACACCAAGCTGTGTGGTGCAGCTGACAGCTGGAGGGAAGGGATCCCTCCAGAGGGACCTGGACAGGCTGCAGAGCTGAGCCCAGGACAACCTCAGGAGGTTCAACAAGATCAAGGGCAAGGTCCTGCAGCTGCCTCAGGGCAATCCCAGGCACTGCTAGAGGCTGGGCAGGGACTGGCTGCAGAGCAGCCCTGAAGAAAAGGCCTTGGGGGTGCTGGGGGAGGAGAAGCTGAAGAGGAGCCAGCAGGGAGCACTTGCAGCCCAGAGAGCCAACCACAGCCTGGGCTGCAGCAAGAGAAGTGTGGCCAGCAGGGCCAGGGAGGGGATTCTGCCCCTCTGCTCCACTCTGCTGAGACCACAGCTGCAGCTCTGGGGCCAGTGCTGGAGCCTCTGTGCCAGGAATGCTCTGGAGGTGCTGGAAGGTGTCCAGAGAAGGGCCAAGAGGAGGAGCAAAGGGCTGGAGCTGCTCTGCTGTGAGGACAGACTGAGGGAGTTGGGGTTGTGCAGTTGGGAGAAATGAAGACTCTGAGGAGACCTAATTGTGGCCTTCCAGTATCTGCAGGGGGCTCCAAGAAAGCTGGGGAGGGACTTTTGAGGGTGTCAGGGAGGGATAGGACTGGGGGGGATGGAGCAAAAGTAGAAATGGGGAGATTGAGATAGGAAGTGAGGAAGAAGTTGTTGCCCATGAGGGTGGTGAGAGCCTGGCACAGGTTGCCCAGGGAGGTGGTGGCAGCCTCCTGCCTGGAGGTGTTTGCAGCCAGGCTGGATGTGGCTGTGAGCAACCTGCTGTAGTGTGAGGTGTCCCTGGCCATGGCAGGGGGCTTGGAACTGGCTGAGCCTTGAAGTCCCTTCCAACCCTGACAATTCTATGATTCTCTGAAATACTGTGTTCAGTTTTCAGTCCTTCACTCCAAGAAGGACATAGAGGTGCTGGAGCATGTCCAGAGGAGGACAGTGAAGCTGGTGAAGGGTCTAGAGCACAAATGTTGTGAGGAGGAAGTAAAGGAACTGGGATTGTTTAGTCTGGAGAAAAGGAGGCTCAAGGGATACCTTCTCACTCTCTGACTCCCTGACAGGAGGCTGGAGTGAGGTCTCTTCTCCCAAGTGGCTTATATAAACCCAACCTCTCTGCCTGACTTGCAGCACTGTCACAAGGAACAGGGTGGATCTTCTCAGGTACAAATTTCATTTTGCAGTTCTCCTCTGGAACCTTTTTGTCTTTTCTTGTGTTCCACTGCACACCAAATGAAGCATGTGACTAATTCAGCCTGAGCCAACAGTGCTCTGTAACTGCTCTGGCAGAGACTTGGGTCTAAAAATCTGCAGTGAGAAGGTGTCAAAATGCTCTTTTATCTTATCTTAGGCTGGATCTAGAGAGAGGGAATGCAAGACAGGTGTGTAACCTGAACAGTGGGACCACAGAGCTCTTGAGTTTGAGATTAGAATCAGCAAGATTCCTATCTAATGTTCCCTCCCTGGAGGTGCTCAAGGCCAGGGTGGATGAGGCCTTGAGCAACCTGGGCCAGTGAAAGGTGTCCCTAGTTCCCTAGGATTGGAACTAGATGATCTCTGACCTACTCTAGGTGATTCTGCTCTGGCAGGGCAGTTGGGCTAGATGATCTTTTGAGGTCCCTTCCAACCCCTGTCACTGTGATTCTGTGACTCTGTGATGATCACAGCTTCCCTGTATTATTTCCATCCAGCTTTCACTGATCCAAAAGAGGGAAGGGAAGGATGAGGGTGATGACCACCTCTGTGTCAGATGCATGCAGCAAAGCAGCTAAACTTGGCCAAATCCCCTTAATGAAAGCAGCTTCATTTCCCTGCAACAGGTAGAATCAGAGTGCACTCCCCTGTGCTAATGTCTAGAGACTCACTCTCCCAGAAGAGACACAGTAGGATTGTGGTGCATGGGAGAGGGGAGAGGACCACAGATCAGGAGGAATTCTTTAGTCTGAAAACAGTAGCAGCAAAGGAATCCATTATGGCCACCAATGAGCATCCCAGGCTGTGTGACGGGTTATAGAATCATAGAATGGTTTTGATTGGAAAAGACCTCTAAGGTGATTGAGACCAACCATCAACCCAACCCCACCATGGCCATCAAACCATGGCCCACAGTGCCATGGCCCACAGGTTTCTTGGACCTCCCTGGGCAGCCTGTTCCAGTTCCTGATCACTCTTGCAGCAAATAAATTCATCCTCATCTCCAACCTAAGCCTCCCCTGGCACAACTTCAGGCCATTTCCTCTCCTTCTATCACCTGATACTAGGGAGAAGAGACCAGCCCCCACCTCACTGCAACCTCCTTTCAGGGGATTGTAGGGAGCAGTGAGATCTCCCCTCAGCCTCCTCTTCTTCAAGCTAAACACCCCCAGTTCCTTTAGCTGCTCCTCACCAGCCCTGTTCTCCAGAGCCTTCCCCAGCTTTGCTGCCCTCCTCAAGACCCCACTCTCCAGCACCTCATCATCTTTCTGCATCATCATCATGCAGTCAGCATCACTCTGCTACAGTTTCTTAGCACCTGTGGGCTAAACAAACTGTAATCATCCCTGCTGATAAGTAAAGTTGCATGCTTGCTAAAGAGCAATGTATATTTTGTGGGTTTAATTACCCACAATTAAGCCAGCAAACATGAATGCACAGACTTCCAGGACACCAGGAAAAGACACATTCAGCAAATGCAGTATGAAACTGTCTGCTCTCTGGACAGAGTTTTAATGAGATTGCTTCCACAGAGAAAAGGCCATCCTTATATTCAGATATCCACTAGCTGCTTTCCAGCAATCATCCACTGAGGAAGGGTCAGGTTCAGCCTCTGGAGCTCTCCAGGAGCAAAGACAGAAAGTTTTTGACCTCATGTGCCTCCTGCATCGTACTCAATGCACCATGGGGGTAGATAAATCCCAAACAGCATCAAATTACCCTCAAAATAAACCTAATAGAAAAGAAGTGGATATGATTGGTCATGATTTCAGTGAAGCATTTGGCACTGTCTGCCACAGCATCCTCCCAGCTTAACTGAGGCAGTGTGGTCTGGGTGGTCAGGGAGTCAGGTGGATGGGAAGGAGGTTGAAGGAAAGAAGTCAAAGAGTTGTGGTCAATAGGATGGAATCTAACTGGAGGCCTGTGTCTAGGGGAGTCCCTCAGAGGTCAGGACTGGGATCAGAGCTGTTCAATTTATTCATCAATGACCTGGAGGAGGGCACAGAGGGCACTGCCAGCAAGTTTGCTGCTGGCACCAAGCTGGGAGGAGTGGCTGACATAGGAGGGTTGTGCTGCCATGCAACCAGACCAGGACAGGCTGAGAGCTGGGCAGGGAGGAATGGAATGGACTTCAACAAGGGCAAGGGGAGAGTCTTGCACCTGGGAAAGAACAACCCCATGGAGCAGGAGAGGCTGGGGACTGAGCTGCTGGAGAGCAGGGAAGGGGAAAGGGACCTGGGGGTGCTGGTGGATGGGAGGTTGAGCATGAGCCAGCAATGTGCTCTGGTGGCCAAGAAGGCCAAGGGCATCCGGGGATGGGTTAGAAGGGCTGCGGTGAGTAGGTGGAGAGAGGTTCTCCTGCCCCTCTGCTCTGCCCTGCTGAGGCCACACCTGGAAGATTGTGTCCAGTTCTGGGCCCCTCAGGTCAGGAAGGACCTCAGGGAACTGCTTGAGAGAGTCATGCACAGAGCCACACAGATGCTGAAGGCAGTGGAAGATCTTCCTTAGGAGGAGAGCCTGAGGCAGCTGAGGGCTCTGGAGCTTGCAGAGGAGGAGCCTGAGGGTGAGCTCCTTGCTGTTGCTAAAGCTGTGCAGGGGCAGTGCCCAGAGGCTGGAGCCAGGCTCTGCTGGGGGATGCCCAATGCCAGCACAAGGGGCAGTGGTGGAAGCTGAGGCAGAGGAAGTGCCATGGAAAGAGGAGGAAGAATTTTTCCTTCTGAAGGTGACAAAGCCCTGGAGCAGGCTGCCCAGGGGGGTTGTGGAGTCTCCCTCTGTGGAGCTATTCAAGACCTGCCTGGATGTGTTGCTGTGTGAGCTGCTCTGGGTGCTCCTGCTCTGGCAGGGGAGTTGGATTGGATGAGCTTTGGAGGTCCCCTGCAGCCCCCCACATTCTGTGACTCTGTGATATGGCCAGGCAGGGCCAGGCAGTGCAGCTCAGGCAAGGACCAGGGCATGAGCTGAGGTCGTGCTATGGATCCAAAGGGTGTAGGGTGCATTGAAGGAGGCTTTGACAAAGACCATTTCAAATGTCATAGCAAAGTGGTTTGGGGGGAAAGATGGACAACAACCCTAGCTTAGCACCTTCCTGGGCTTCAGAACTATATTTATCCCTTGAACTGAGGGGAAATACAGTGACCTGCTGTGACTTCAACTTCCAGAAGGACTTTAAACATTGCTTGAGATTCAGTGAGGATCCGGGTTTAATTCCTTGGTGGCTATTTATAGTCTTCTTCATGGATGAGCAGCTTGGTGGAGATAAATGTCAGTGCTTAATTCTCAGTGTGATTAAATGATCATAACATAACTCATTCTCCACGAGACACTGGAGTACAGGCTGCCCAGAGAGCTTGTGGAGTCTCCTCCACTGGAGAAATTCAAGACTCGCCTGGATGTGTTCTTTTGTGGTCTGCCCTGAGTGATCCTGCTCTGGCAGGTTGGACTCAACCATCTCCAGAGGGGTTCCTTCCAGCCCCTAACATTCTGTGCTTCTGGGTGTCCTGCTGCTCCAAAGCAAAATGCATCTCCAGGGATTTGGAATCCCTCCAGAGGACACTCCACAACCTCTCTGGGCAACAGGCCCCCTGCATCTTCAACTAGAGCAGGTTGCTGAGAGCCCTGTCCTAGCTGCCCTGGAATTGTTGCAGGGATGGGGCATCTACCAACTCTCTGAGCAACCTAACAGTTTTTCCAGTGCTGTAGCTGTGTCATCCTGAAAATGCCAACCAGGTTTCCAGTGGGGGTAGTTACTTACAATAGAGAGCACCACTGAAGTCTTCAGCACTGACATCATAGAGGGATGCCAGCAAACAGGGCTTTTTGCATGTCTACATGATGGCTTCAGCTAATGATGTCACAGCAGTGCTAACTGATTACACGTGGAATTAGTTTCTGGAATTGAAGTGGCTTGTGCCAGGGAATTGGAACTAGACAGTCATAAAATCATTAAGGCTGTGAAAGAACATCAAGATCATCAAGCCTAACTGTCAACCTAAGGCAACCACAGCCATGAAACCATGTCCCCAGGTGCCATGTCCTACAGGTTTCCCGAACACTTCCAGGGATGGTGACTCCACCACCTCCCTGGGCAGCCTGTTCCAAACCCTGACCACTCTGGCAGCAAAGAAAATCTTCCTAATATCCAACCTAACCCTCCCCTGGTAATCTTCAAGGTGCCTTCCAACCCACACCATTCTGTGCTTCTATGTTTAGACCTCATTTAATTAAAGTAGGCAAACTGAATTTCATCTGCCCAATGCAGATACTCTCAGACCGTTCCCCTCTGTGCTCCACCACCTATTTAGTTAACAGGGAAGTTTGCAGCTCATTTCCAAGAAGAAAGGGTAAAATACCTTTTTCCTTTCTGATGATAATCACCAGCCTCAGCCTCAGCTCCCTGCACTTTAAAAGTGGGTAGGTAAGGAACATTGATTCTTCAGCACAATATGCCAGAGCGACATTTCTTATCATGACAACATTACAGGACCAGAGGGTCTCTAAATAGCATTTGCCTCCTGCCAGCTTTATTTTGTGATAATATCCTTTTGATGTGCACAACTGAAAGAACCTCCAGGCTATCTCTGTACTGCCAGGAGTTAGTAAACTCTTTCCTGGAGGAAAAACAAACAAACAAACAAACAAAGGAATAATAAATATATAAAACCCCTCAACTAATAAAGCAAAAGAGAGTGCAAGGGAAACAAAAGCTGCATTAAATAATTGCTGTGCTCATTTGGTTGTAACAGAGTACTGTGATACTGTAAAATCTGGAAGGTTACAAGATCTGTCCCACAAATTCTCTTCACAGTCTCACAGTATCACAGTATTACAGCCTCCCAGTATAACCAAGGTTGGAAGAGACCTCAAAGATCATCAAGTCCAGCCTGTCACCACAGACCTCATGACTAGACCATGGCACCAAGTGCCACATCCAATCCCCTCTTGAACACCTCCAGGGATGGTGACTCCACCACCTCCCTGGGCAGCACATTCCAATGGCAAATGACTCTCTCAGTGAAGAACTTTCTCCTCACCTCCAGCCTAAACTTCCACTGGCACAGCTTGAGACTGTGTCCTCTTGTTCAGGTGCTGGTTGCTAGAGAGAAGAGACCAACCCCCACCTGGCTACAACCTCCCTTCAGGGAGTTGTAGAAAGCAATGAGGTCTCCCCTGAGCCTCCTCTTCTGCAGGCTAAGCAACCCCAGCTCCCTGAGCCTCTCCTCACAGGGCTGTGCTCCAGACCCCTCCCCAGCTTTGTTGCCCTTCTCTGGACACCTTCAAGTCTCTCAATGTCCTTCTGAAACTGAGGAGCCCAGGACTGGACACATTAGATGTGGCCTAACCAATGCAGAGTACAGGGGCACAATGACTTCCCTGCTCCTGCTGGCCACACTAGTACTGATGCAGGCCAGGATGCCATTGGCCTTCTTGGCCCCCTGGGCACACTGCTGGCTCATGTTTAGGTGGCTATCAATCAGCACCCTGTGTCTACACCCTGTGTCAAACTGTGTCTAATTGTATCCAGCCCCTGAAGATAGCCCTGGAGAGCCCTCGTCACTTAAATACTATACAACCTGCTTCCCTGAAACTCCAAATCTTTTCAGCACTTTCTGAAGGCAGTTTTTGCTTTGAAACTAGCAAAAATATGAATTAGAACAGAATAGACTAGAATTAACCAGGTTGGAAAAGACTTCTCGAGGTCGCCGACTCCAACCTGTCATCCCACACCATCTGATCAACTAATACTCTGAAGAGAAAGACCTTTTAAAATCACAGAATCATAGAATGGCCCAGGCCAGAAGGGACCTCCAAAGCTCATCCAGTCCAACCTCCCTGCAGTCAGCAGGGACATCCTCCAATGGATCTGCTTGCCCAGAGTCTTTGTCATTTGTCACCAAGGATTCAGACATCTTCATAGAATTGTTGAATAGAATTTCTTTGGTTGGAGGAGACCTCCAAGAGCACTGAGTCCAGACAACAGTGTCCTAAAGAAAAAAGCACAAGATTCCTATCCAAAGGTGTGTCCAAAGCAAGGAGATGAATCCATGCACATGCTAATTACTAAAGGCTGCGATTTTCTGGTGCACAAGGGAATCCTGTGCAAGGCTCAGCAGTCTGTGACCTCTGTCTCTCTATGTCTCTGACTCTGTAATTACAGAATCCCACCATGGTGGGGGTTGGAAGGGATCATCTAGTACAACCCCCGTGCTAAAGCAGGGGTACCCACAGCAGGGTTCCAAAGACCATAATGTCCATGGAATCTCTCTAGAGAAGGAGACTCCACAACCTCTCAGGGCAGCCTGCTACAGGGCTCCAGTGCCTTCACATCAAAGAATTTTCTCCTTATGTTCACATGGACCCTTGCGGGCTCCATATTGTGCCAATTGCTCCTTGTACTGTCACAAGGCACCACTGACAAGAATCATAGAGTCATAGAGTCATAGAATCATAGAGTCATGGAATCATAGAATCAGAGATTCATAGAGTCATAGATTCATAGAGTCATAGAGCCAGATAAACATAGAGTCATGGTGTCATAGATTCATAGTATCATAGAATTATAGAGTCATGGATTCATAGTATCATAGAATCATAAAACCATGGAGTCATAGAATCAAAGAATCATAGAGTCGTAGAGTCATAGAATCATAGTCACAGAGTAATGCAATCACTGAGTCGTAGAATCATAGTCATAGAGTCGTAGAATCATACAATCAGAGAGTCATAGAATCTTAGAGTCATAGAGTAATAAAATCATAGAATCAGTGTCAGAGAGTCAGAGTTATAGAATCTTAGAGTCATAGGGAAATAGAATCATAGAGTCAGATTCACAGAGTCATAGAATCTAGACAGGCAGAGGTTGGTCTCTTCTCCCAGGCAACCAGTACCAGAACAAGAGGACACAGTCTCAGGCTGCACCAGGGGAGGTTTAGGCTGGAGGTTAGGAAGAAGTTCTACACAGAGAGAGTGATTGCCCATTGGAAAGGGCTGCCCAGAGAGGTGGTGGAGTCACCATCATTGGAGGTGTTCAGGAGGAGACTTGATAGGGTGCTTGGTGCCATGGTTTAGTTGTTTAGGTGGTGTTGGATGATAGGTTGGACATGATGATCTTGAAGGTCTCTTCCAACCTGGTCCATTCTATTCTATTCTATTCTATTCTATTCTATTCTATTCTATTCTATTCTATTCTATTCTATTCTATTCTATTCTATTCTATTGCATTCTATTCTATTGCATTCTATTCTATTCTATTGCATTCTATTCTATTCTATTGCATTCTATTCTATTGCATTCTATTGCATTCTATTAAAGTCATACAATCATAGCATCATAGAGTGATGGAATCACAGAATCATAGAATCATAGTGTCAGTGTCAGAGAGTCATAGAGTCATAGAATCATAGAATCACAGTGTCACAAGATTGGAAGAGACCTCAAAGATCATAGAGTCATAGAGTCATAGAATCATAGAGTCATAGAATGATAGAATCATAGATTCATAGAGTCATAGAGCCATAGAATCATAGAGTCAGAGAGTGATAGAATCATAGACTCATAGTGTTATAGAATCGTAGAGTCACCAAGATTGGAAGATAGTAGAGTCATGTAGTCATATAATTATAGCGTCATAGAATCATAGAGTCATGGAGTCATAGAGACATAGAGTAGTAGAATCATAGAGTCAGAGAGTCATAGAATCATAGAGTCAGAGAGGCATAGAGTCGTAGAATCTTTGAGTAATATAAATATAGCATCATAGGGTGATAGAATCATAGAATCATAGAGTCAGAACGATGGATTCATAGAATCATAGAGTCATAGATTCATGGAATAATAGGATTACAGAGTCATAGATTCATAGAATTATAGAATCATAGAGACATAGAATCATAGAGTCACAGAGTCATAGAATCTTAGAATCATAGAGCCATGGAGTCATGGAATCTTAGAATCATAGACTCATCGAATCATAGAGCCATGAAATCATAGAGTTGTAGAATGATAGAACCGTAGAATCTTAGATTCATAGATTCATAGTCATAGAATGATAGAGTCACCAAGATTGGAAGATACCTTAAAGATCATAGTGTCATAGAATCATAAACTCATGTAGTCATAGAATTATAGAGTTTTAGAATCATAGAGTCATACAGTCATAGTGTCAGAGAGTCATAGAGTCATAGAATCATAGATTAGTAGAATCATGGAATCATAGAGTCAGAGAGTCATACAATCACAGAGTCATAGTATCATAGAGTCTTAGAATCATAGATTCAGAGTGTCATAGAATCATAGAGTCATAGAATCATAAAATCATAGTGTGAACAAGTCGTTTGGTTTGGAAGGGACCTCCAAAGTTCATCCAGTCCAGATCCCTCTGCTGTCAGCAGGGACATCCCCAACTAGATCAGGTTGTCCAGGGCCTCATCAGGCCTTGCCTTGAATATCTCCAGGGATGAGGCCCCAACCACCTCCCTGGGACACCTGTTCCAGTGTTCGCTACCCTCGTGCACAGCACTGGAACAGGCTGCCCTGAGATTTTCCATCCCTGTCTGGATGTGTTCCTGTGTGACCTGTGCTGGATTCTATGTTCCTGCTCTGGCAGGGGGGTTGGAGCAGATGATCTGCAGAGGTCCCTTCCAACCCCTAACATCCTGTGATCTTGTGCATCAATTTGTGACAGACCCCTAGGACTTTCCCCCCACCAAGCAGCCATTATTCATGCAGACACAGACATTCACAGGTTGGACAGGCTGCTTCAGCTGATGGTTTAAAATGAACCCCTGCATTTCCTGACAGTATTCCCTCCTATTCCATTATGCATAGAAATGGCAGCTTTTCATTTCCTTCTGATTTTCTTTTTCCTGGCAGTGCTTTGTCCCCAGTGGATATTAAGGTGCCTTCTCTCATAAACCAGAGGAGCGGATCGATGCGGTGTCTTCATTTGTTTCCTTTTGCATTTGTGGCTGTGGCAAGCACAAATGTCTTGGGATGAGCTCAAAGCTTGTTTGCCACTCAAAGAAAAATGGCACAAGGCAAAAAAAAGAGCCTCTGAGGTTTAATTATCCTTCTTTGTTACCTCTCACTGGGATGAAATGTGCTGTAGCTGTGAGTTCTTCCTCAGCCCTGCTACCTGGACTTGTTGCTTCTTCATTGCCTAAGGCAAATAAGTCCTTAAAAATGAATTGTCCTTGCTGCTGCTGCTTCTTTTTGCTCTTGTAAGCCATAATCTCCAGAGTCTCTCTCTTGTGCACAGATGTGCAAACGTGATGATAGAGCCTGACAAAAAAAATAATCGTGTATTAATCTGGTATTCCTCCCTACCTCTGTGTGTCTGACTTCTCTCTTAGAGGGATGGACCCTTCACTTGTGGAATGGTTCTCTGACCCGCAGTGCTCTCTATCTGCTGTTTCTTTTGCTGGCCATCAAAGTTTTCTTTCTTGTTTGGCTGCCTGTTACCATTTGAGGGGGAACTTTAGCTTAGATCCTGATGGCAAAGACTGAGAGTGAAATAAATTACCATTGAATACAAAAGACAAAGAATGCTAAGGTCTATAGAATCCATGGGATTGCTAATGGGATATAGAACAGAGGCACAAACAGTGCTTGCTCTCTCTCATTTCTTCTTCTGTCACTTCTGCTTTCAACTTCTCTCTCTGTCTTCTTGTGGCCTTGCCAGGGGACCTCTGCTTTGACTACTTTGTGAGGTAATGGAAAGGAGGGAGGGAGGGGAGGAGGAGGTGAGTGGGTCCCCTGGATCCATCCAGGGGTGTCTGAGGAGTTTCTGTGCTGTTTATAAATTGTAAATATCTCTATATAGTACATTTGTTGTATGTTTTGTACACATTCTTGCATTTCATATCCCTAGGACGTAGTTTGCTTGTAAGTAGAGCTTCATTTGCTTACGTCCCAAACCCAGCTGGTCTGAGCAATTATTTTGGGGGGCATTTCCTCCAAATTAGTTGGGGGGTGATGTCAACCTACCACAGCTGCCTGATTTCCTCTTCACCTTCTGTTAAAATAAAGGAAAAAGTCATCCCATTTTCCTTGGATTTTAGAGTAGCAACCTTTTGCCTGCCAAAGCCAAGCTTATTAGGGGAAAGCTTCCATCCTCTCATTTCCCCTGGAGTTGCCTGAGTCTCCTTAGGCATAAAAACTCTTAGAGGGGCAGTTTAGAACAAGCTCTGTACTCATCCTCTGCTCCTGTTGAGTGACTGGTACCTTCTGGAACTTCTCCACCTGGTACTTTTAACATTTTTACTGAGTTTTTACCTCATTCCACTGCATAGTTCCCAGAGGGTCCATCTGTTTCACCTGCATGAATGACAAATGAAATGTGAAAAATCGACCCTGTCGTATTGAGAGCCTCTGGTGCAGCAGCTTTCACTCCTGCTACCTTTACTAGTCCACCTGACTGGAGTCCTTCCAATCTTTCTGCACAATCTGAGGCTCTCAGGGTTACTACATAGATTATTATGTTTCCAGCAGCATTGTGCAAGGTTAGGTCAAAGGCCTCATTAATGGCCTGGAAAGGGAGCATGGATCTTTCTTTGCTGTCAGTGTCACTGGTGAGAGGGAGATGCAGTGGAATTGTGCAAGGCCTGACCTCAGCACCAGGGTTTCCCTAAGATAATTGCCACATTTCTACAGAATAAAGTCTGTGCAGCTCTATGAGGCATAAAGAATGAATGTGTTCTCCCACAGGTTTCCTGAGAGAGTAGCTGGCTCTGTTGTGAAGAGTCAAGCAGGAGCAGGGAGGTCATTGTGCCCTGTGCTCAGCACTGGCCAGGCCACACCTTGAGTCCTGTGTCCAGTTCTGGGCTCCTCAGTTTAGGAAAGATGTTGAGATGCTGGAAGGTGTCCAGAGAAGGGCAGCAAGGCTGGGGAGGGGTATGGAGCACAGAGAAGAGGAAGCTCAGAGGAGACCTTATTTCTGTCTACAACTACCTGAAGGGAAGTTGTAGCCAGGTGAGGGTTGGCCTCTTCTCCCAGGCAAGCAGCACCAGAACAAGAGGACACAGTCTCAAGCTGTGCCAGGCGAGGTTTGGGCTGGATGTTAGAAAGAAGTTCTTCCCAGTTCTGCCCAGGGGGGTGGTAGGGTCAACATCCCTGGAGGTGTTTAAGAGCCTGGATGAGGCACTTAGTGCCTTGGTCTAGCTGATCAGTTAGGGTTGGGTGATTGGTTGGAATTGATAATCTTGGAGGTCTCTTCCAACCTGGTTGAGTGTGTGTGTGATTCTGCGTGAGCCTTTCTGCTGTTACACACTAGCAACCTTAAGAAGGGTGTTATGTAGTCTGAGGTAACACAAGTCATGGGAAGTAACTTCTTCATTCACACAGTTTTAACAGTGGGTTACTTAATCTTCTACAAATGCCTAAAGACAGCTCAGAGTAATCAAAGAAGAGACAGTCATTGTAGAATCATAGGATGGTAGGGGTTGAAAGGGGCCTCTGGAGATCATCTAGTCCAACCCCCATGCAAAGCAGGATCTCCTAGTGCAGGTCACACAGGAATCCATCCAGCTGGGTCTTGAAAGTCTCCAGAGGATATTCCACAACCTCTCTGATCAGCTTGCTACAGTGCTCTGCTGCTCTGACAGTAAAGTTTTCCCTCGTGTCAGGGTGTGTGTTCCTGTTTGTATCCATTGCCCCTTGTCCTGTCACAGGACACCACTGAAAAGATTCTGACCCCTTCTTGACACCCACCCTTTAGACATTTGTAAAGATCAATAAGGTCTCCTCTCAGGCTGCTTTTTTCCCAGGCTAACTAGCCCCAGGTCTCTCAGCCTTTCCTCACCGGAAAAGTGTTGCGGTCACTTCATCCTCCACTTGACTCTCCCTAGCATACCCTTGTCCTTGAACTGGGGAGCCTGAAACTGGACACAATAATCTAGAGATTAATTAATTCTGTTTGTGCACCTGATTTTCCCCACCTGTAGAGATAAGAAGACATCTAGGGTCCTCAGCCTACCAGAACAGTGATTGAAGAGTAACAGCCCAGAAAAGAGTATGTCAGGGAAAAAGGGTCTGGGGTTTTAATCTTAACCTTTATTTTATTTCATATTTTATATTTTTATTTTATTTTATTTATTTTATTTTATTTTATTTTATTTTAGAGCTGGGGGCAGGAGTTGATCTGCTGGAGGGTAGAGAGGCTGGACAGATGGGCAGAATACAAGGGCATGAGATTGAACACATCCACAGTATCACAGTATAACTAAGGTTGGAAGAGACCTCGAGGGTCATCAAGTCCAACCTATCAACACAGACCTCATGACAAGACCATGGCACCAAGTGTCATGTCCAATCCCCTCTTGAACACCTCCAGGGATGGGGACTCCACCACCTCCCTGGGCAGCACATCCCAAGGACGAACATCTCGCTCGGTGAAGAACTTTCTCTTCACCTCCAGCCTAAACCTCCCCTGGCACAGCTTGAGGCTGTGTCCTCTGGTTCTGGTGCTGGTTGCCTGGGAGAAGAGACCAACCCCATCCTGGCTACAACCACCTTTCAGGTAATTGCAGAGGACAATGAGGTCACCCCTGAGCCTCCTCTTCTCCAGGCTAAACAATCCCAGCTTCCTCAGCAAAGTGCTGGGTTCTGCACATTGGCCACAGCAACCCCATGCAGTGCTACAGGCTGGGGTCAGAGTGGCTGAGAGCGGCCAGGCAGAGAGGGACCTGGAGGTACTGGTCGATGGTAGGCTGAACATGAGCCAGCAGTGTGCCCAGGCAGCCAGGAGGGCCAATGGCATCCTGGCCTGCATCAGGAAGAGTGTGGCCAGCAGGAGCAGGGAGGTCATTCTGCCCCTGTCCTCAACACTGGTTAGGCTACACCTTGAGTCCTGTGTCCAGTTCTGGGCCTCTCAGTTTAGGAAGGAGGTTGACTTGCTGGAAGGTGTCCAGAGAAGGACAACAAAGCTGGGGAGGGGTTTGGAACACAGCCCTGTGAGGAGAGACTGAGGGAGCTGGGGTTGCTTAGCCTGGAGAAGAGGAGACTCAGGGGTGACCTCATTGCTCTCTACAACTACCTGAAGGGAGGTTGTAGACAGGCAGAGGTTGGTCTCTTCTCCCAGACACCCTGCACCAGAACAAGAGGACACAGTCTCAGGCTGTGCCAGGGGAGGTTTAGGCTGGATGTTAGGAAGAAGTTTTACACAGAGAGAGTGATTGCCCATTGGAATGTGCTGCCCAGAGAGGTGGTGGAGTCACCAACATTGGAGATGTTCAGGAGGAGACTTGACAGGGTGCTTGGTGCCATGGGTTAGTTGATTAGGTGGTGTTGGATGATAGGTTGGACATGATGATCTTGAAGGTCTCTTCCACCTTGGTCTATTCTATTCTATTCTATTCTATTCTATTCTATTCTATTCTATTCTATTCTATTCTATTCTATTCTATTCTACCCTATTTTGGTTTATTTTATTTTATTTTATTTTATTTTATTTTATTTTCCTTTTTGAGATGCACTACAGCTCCTATTGACCTAATTGATCTTGCCCTGCTTGAAGGAATAATTCTGCTCTTTGCTGGATGATTTCCAGGCTCTCCCACCAGAGCTGGCTGAGTGATGTATGCTTGGGAGGAAGAAAGGGAACTGTCTAGTAGCATAAGAAGCAGACAGCAGCAGGAAGAATTTTACCCTGGTGTTTATTACTGGACAGCACAGCAGTGATAATTGTTGTTTTGCTAATGAATGACAGCAACTCATTGTAGTGGAAGGGGATAATGGAAGTTATTTGGCTTGTTTGCTCCACGTTTCTGAAGCCATTCCAGTGTAATTATGTGCTGAAGAGGGGAGCTGGCTGAGCTAGACATAAAAATGAGATGCTAGGAAAAATGTCTTTACTGAAAGAGTGATCAGGCAGCGGAACAGCTTGCTCAGGGAGGTGCTGGAGTCACCATCCCTGAAGGCCTTCAAGAAACTTGTGGATGTGGCACTGTGACGTGGTGCAGTGGCCACGGTGGTGTTAGGCTGAAAGTTGGCCTGGATGGTGTTAGAGTTCTTTCCCAACCCAAACAATTCTGTGATTCTACGAAGCTAGGGTGTCCCTGGGGACACTGACTGTTGTTACTGGCCCTGTGGCCCCTGCTGGCTCTCCCCATGCAGTGGCTGGCCAGCAGTGAGGGCTGTGGGCTGCCGGGAGAGGCTGCTTGGATGAGGTGGTCCTGGGCAGGCCCTGGGGGGGGCAGGGCCTGTGTGGAGTGGGGCCAGTGAACTGCTCTAATTAAGTAGTTTTTTGGAAGGAACATGCACCCTGATGCCTTCCCATGATTAAACATTTAAATGACCATCATTGCTGCAAATACTGTGGTGAAAAATAATCTTACCAGAGCAGCTGAAATGAGCACATCAGGCCTCCCCTCTTGTAAGTGCATCCTGCTCTGTGAATTATTCAGCACTGTGTATCTATATGGACATCAAATATACATGGAGGAGCTGTGCAGCACAGAGCCTGGGGGCTGAGCCTGGTGAAAGCACTCCTGGAATATGTGCTGAGATACCCCAAATGTCAGATGAAGCAGGAAGCCTGCTGAGCTCTGTGCGCTCCGTGGTGAGGATCTGCCTGAAGATGATGAGTACTTGAAACTGTGGTGAGGTAGATGTGCACCATCCCTGGAGACATTCGAGGTCAAACTGGATGGGACCTGATCTAGTTGGAGATCAGAAGGCTAGGTGTTGGAGGAGATCTCTGGAGATCGTCGAGTCTAAACCCCTTGCTGGAGCACAATCACCCAGGGCAGGTCACACAGGAATGTGTCCAGGTAGGTTTTGAAAGTCTCCAGAGAAGGAGACCCCACAACCTCTCTGGCCAGCCTGCTCCAGGGCTCCAGCACCCTCAAGGTAAAGAATATTTTTCCTCATGTTGAGATGGAACTTCCTGTGTTCCAGTTTGTATCCACTGCCACACCTCCTGTCACAGGACATCGTTGGAAGAGCCTGGCCACTGCTTCTTGACTCCTACCCTTCAGATACGCATATTTACATATAAAAATAATCTCAAATATAGGAATATATTAAAAATTATAATAGATATGTGTATATTATATAATATATAAAAATAATAATATATAAAACTGGAAGTATATAATAAGATCAGCCTTCTCTTCTCCATCCTCAACAGCCCCAGGTCTCTCAGCCTTTCCTCACCAGACAGATGTTCCAGGCCCTTCATCATCCTCGTGGCCTCTGTTGGATGCTCTCTATTATTTCCCTGTCCCTCTTGAGCTGGGAAGCCCAGAACTGGGCACAATACTCCAGTTTGGTCTCACTAGGGCTGTGTGCTATGGAAACCTGTTTTGCCATCCCTGATGTGTACCTCTAAAAGTCTTCTCTCAGAGTCTTTAGGTGAGCCAATACTTGGTCTGCCTCAGAAGTCCTTGGTAACCATGTGCAGGTGTCTGATGTTCCTGGTGCGCAATCATGTTTGAAAACAGGGTTGAAAATGGTAGAGTCATAGTCTCTGTTAAAGAGGCCTCTCAAATCATCCAATCCAACCATCAACCCAACACCATCATGGCCACTAAACCATGTTCCACAGTGCCATGGCCACAGGTTTCTGGAACACCTCCAAGGATGGTGACTCCACCACCTCCCTGGGCAGCCTGGTCCAGTCCCTGACCACTCTTGCAGCAAAGAGAGTTTTGCTAATGCCTCATGACACATCAGACAACCACAAGCAGACCTGTGGTGGCTGTTCAGGAGTGGTCATTGATGCCAAAGTATCTTCTGTGCCATCAGAGCCACTGCTTAGTGACAGGTAGTGGTCAGAAACTTATTCATGGGGACATCAGCTTTTTGTGCTTAATTCTTGTTGGGAGATCTCAGTCTGCAAGAGTGTTGCAGCCTGCTGGGAGCAATGGGTCAGACTGCAGGGCTTCCAGGGAAAAGCAGCAGAGACACAGAGTCACAGAGCTAACCAGGCTGGAAAAGACCTTTGAGATCATCCAGTCCAACCTACCACCCAACAGCATCCAATCAACCAAACCATGGCACCAAGTGCCTCATCCAGGCTCTTCCTAACCACCTCCAGGGTTAGTGACCCCACCACCTCCCTGGGCAGCACATCCCAATGGCCAATCTCTCTTGCTGGGTAGAGTTTCTTCCTAACACCCAGCCCAAACCTCCCCTGCTGCACAGGTTGAGACTGTGTCCTCTTGTTCTGGTGCTGGTTATCTGGGAGAAGAGACCAACCCCCACCTGGCTACAACCTCCCTTCAGGGAGTTGTACAGAGCAATGAGGCCTAAACTACCTCAGTGCATCATTTGACTTATGACTCAGCAGGCTTTAAACTCAACAACATTTTTGTCCCTGGTAACTTGCCTTGTCTGGCCACAAAGCTCACCACACTGGTAGCTGGATGCCTTCCCCACATCCCTGCTGTGGGTAAATCAGCTTAGCACACACCTTGTGAGACATTCTTTCTCCTGTCCAGAGCTGGCTGCTCTGAGAGGTGTCAGACATCTGAGCATCAGAAAGCTCTTGTGCTGGCCACCCTCGTGACAGGCAGGTACCACATGTCACCTTCCCTTTGCCTAATGCAGGCAGACAATGTCATGAGCAGTGCCAGTGAATATTTACAGCCCCTTGAGGTCCCTTTTTCTCTTTCCCAGGAGCTAAATGTAAGCAATAAAGTACACAAGCTCCCAGAGCTGCATAACTCTTTTTGTCAGCTGTGTCACTTGGATTCAATATATCCCAGGCTAGGTGACAGGAATGTCTGCTGCTGTGTGGTGAATGGCCCAAAACACCATGCAGGGCTCTCACCTCCTCCCTTTCCACAGCCCTGCAAAATGGAATCAAATCTTGGGAGGCTAGCAGGAGCAGCTTTGCAGGTGAATCGATCTGCTGGTCTCACCCCCTGACTGCAGACTTCGGCTGCTCTGGCTTTCCTGCCTTCTCTCTGGTTTTCCCTTCTTTTCCTTCTCCACTCTCCAGATACAGAAGAGGCAAAGTGCTGTCAAGACAGCTGTTTGCAGATTGCACTAAATTGGGTGGATGTGTTGATCTGCTGGAGAGTAGGAAGGCTCTGCAGGGGGATCAGGACATGCTGGCTGGCTGGGCGGAGGTCACTTGTATGAGGGTTAACAAAGCCAAGTGCTGGGTCCTGCACTTGCGTCACAACAGCCCCATGAACCCTTCAGGCTTGGGGCAGAGTGTCTGGAAATTGCCCAGTGGAAAAGAGCCTGAGGGTGCTGGTCAGCACCTGGCTGAAGATGAGCCAGCAGTGTGCCCAGGTGGCCAAGAAGGCCACCAGCATCCTGGCCTGGATCAGTTTATAGCATGGCCAGCAGGACCAAGGCAGGATTTGTCCCCACGCGCTCAGCGCTGCTGAGGCCACAGCTCAAATACACTGTTCAGTTTTCGGTCCCTCACTCCAAGAAGGACATTGAGGTGCTGGAGTAGGCCCAGAGGAGGGCAGCAAAGCTGGGGAAGGCTCTTCCCAAGAGGACTGTCGAGCCCTTGAAGAGCTGCCCAGGGCAGTGGTGGAGTCCCCCTCCCTGAAGGGGTTTCTAAGCTGTGTAGATGTGGTGCTGAGGGACATGGTTTAGTGGTGACCTGGCAGTACTGGGTTGGACTTAATGATCTTAAAGGTCTTTTCCAATCTTAACGATTCTGTGATTCTATGAAAAACTTGTGTTGTTGACCATAGACAATGGGTAGGTGAAGGAGAAAGTATCCAGTGACCCCTGGACGGATGTTACCTTAGTTCTGAGGCTGATGTCCAGAGAAGGGCCACAAGGATGAGCAGAGGGCTGGAGGTGCTCTGCTATGAGGACAGACTGAGGGAGTTGGGGCTGTTCAGTCTGGAGAGGAGAAGGCTCCCAGGAGACCTCATTGTGGCCTTGCAGGATCTGAAGGGGGCTCCAAGAAAGCTGGGGAGGGACTTCTGAGGGTGTCAGGGAGGGATAGGAGTGGGAGGGATGGAGCAAAACTAGAAATGGGTAGATTGAGATTGGCTGTGAGGAAGTTGCTCCCCATGATGGTGGTGAGAGCCTGGCACAGGTTGCCCAGGGAGGTGGTGGAAGCCTCCTGCCTGGAGGTGTTTGCAGCCAGGCTGGATGTGGCCGTGAGCAACCTGCTGTAGTGTGAGGTGTCCCTGGCCATGGCAGGGGGTTGGAACTGGCTGAGCCTTGAGGTCCCTTCCAAGCCTAACAATTCCATGATCCCGTGAGTCTATGTTCTCTGGAAGAAGTGCCTGGCTTGGATCATTGTTAACAATCTGACCTTAAGAAACTCGGTGAGAGGAAGGCACTACCAGGCCCTTTTCCTCCAAACCCAGAAGGCTGATGAGAACATTCAATTAGCCAAGTCTATTCTCTGCCTTTTGAACTAATAAACACTTGTGAGAGATTTTTCCACTCATGTAATACCTCCCCTACCATTTCTCTCTGTGGAGAAAGGCACTTTCCATCTCATTACTGTGTTTGCCTTGGAGCAAGACTGACAGTTCCAGCAGGGGCTGAGATGTGAGATTTTGGGGAGATAATAAAATCTGTGGCTAAAAAATGAGAGGGAAAAAAAAAAAACCCAACCAACAAACCCCAAAGCAAGGAGAAAAGATTTAGATTAGAGAAATTAATGTGCTGTGTGCTTAGCTAATTATGTCAGGCACTGGCTAGAACACTGGGAGCTGCTGTCTTCTCTTTCCTTCTCCATTTAGCACTTGAAGGAAAGAAAATTGCAGTGCTAACTGTGCCTTAATTTTACTGCTGTATTTTTTGTTCTTGTACTCATAATTAATATGTTCTGTCCTGCAGGAGGGTGAAATTATATGCTCATTATGGAATTAATTAAAGTCAGATTAAGCCAATTGATTCACATACACACACACCCTGCTGTGATGACACTTTGGAGACCCTTTTACTGCTGAGTCATTATTCCATTTCCTCTGGAGCTAGGTAGGAACTTCTCCCTCACCCTAAAGTTCCTTGTTCCAGGTTCTGATTTCATCTAGAGCTAGTTAGGAACTTCTCCCTCACCCTAAAGGTCCTTGTTCCAGGTTCTGATTTCCTCTGGAGCTAGGTAGGAACTTCTCCCTCACCCTAAAGTTCCTTGTTCCAGGTTCTGATTTCATCCAGAGCTAGGTAGGAACTTCTCCCTCACCCTAAAGGTCCTTGTTCCAGCTTCTTATTTCCTCTGGAGCTAGGTAGGAAGCTCTCCCTCACCCTAAAGGTCCTTGTTCCAGGTTCTGATTTCCTCTGGAGCTAGGTAGGAACTTCTGCCTTGTCCCAAAAGAAAACTGCGGCTGCACCTATTTGTTTTCTGCTCCATTAGGTCTACTCAGTGTTTCTTTCTTTCTTAAGAGAAGGCAAATTTCATAAGTCAACCTGAAAGGAAGTTTTTTTCCTGTGTTTGTTTTTTCTGACAGCCTTCCTGGGAGCTGACTGAGAGCTCTCTGATCCTCCTGACAGGGATCGCTCTGTGTGCTCTAAGTAAATGATGCAACACAGTAAAGAGCTTCCCCGCTGGCTCCATGGGCTGCTCACCTCAGCCTCTCTGCTCACCTCTCCCCTTTGTAATTCCTGGATGAGGTTCAGGAGCCTACATCAAACAGATGACATTGGAAGTTGTCTGCCCTTTGTAGGGAGGTGGCAGCCCTGATTTCATTGTTTTACTCCAAGAACAAAAAGAATCTGCTGTGGATAAGGAGCAGTCATTTGTGTTCTGGTGAATGTTTATGGTTTAAAAGGCATCCAATGAATTGAAAAGGGGAGAGAACGTGAACCTTCCCCACGGAGATGTAAATTGAAGCTCTGGAGCTCTTACTTGACTCCAAGACTGAGAAGAGCAAAGACTAAAAACAGAATGTGTAATGCAGCTGCTTTGGCAGTGTGAAGTTCAGGAAGGAGTGAGGTAGTGCTCCTGATGCTGCAGCCAGGAAGGCAAGGCCAGACTCTTCACACTGTGTTCTGCCTTACATGGCCAGGGACCATGCTGAGACGCAGACAGCAAGCTGGGGCTGCTCCCAGCCTTCTGAGGCTGCTCAGGACGTGCCTGTGGCTGTGTTTTCCCAAGAAGTTTGATGTTTCAAGTGTGACAAAATCATAAGGAAAGGGATTGAGAATTGTCAAGGGCCAGGGCTGGGCTGGCCACAAGACAATGAGAGAGGCTCTCTGTGAAGCCCTCTGCCTCACCAATGGGAAGAGAAAGGAAAGAAGGGAGAGATGGGCTTGGACAGAAACTGAACCAGCTGGGATAGGAAGAAGAGCAATAAATGAAATTGAGACAAAGAGATACAAACCAATATGGAACCCAACCCTTGATGGCAATGATGGCAACATTTGGTGCTGGGGAAAGCACTGGGGAAGTCCCAGACTGGAGTCAGCAGCTGATGGGAACCAGATTCAGGAGCTGGATTCTGAACTACATTCAGGGACACAGGGATCAGGATCAAAGGCAGAAGGGACAGAGTCCTCTTGGGACACTGGCCAGTGAAGAAGAGACCTGACCCTGGTGAGCCCTCAGCTTTCTCCTCAAGATGCCATCCATGGCTGCAATCCCTTGCTGGGCAGCTGAGGGTCACCTCTCCTCTCTGCTCCTCCCCACAGCTGCCACCTCTGCCTTCCTGCAGCCCAAGGTGGGGCACAAGCTGTGGCAGTGCCCTTGGTCTGCAGAGGAGCAAGTCTCAGGCAGAGCCTTTCTGCAGCCCAGCCCTTGGCAGGAGCTCTCCCCATCAGCTTCTGCCTGCTGGAAGCAGCCTCTGGCTGTGCCCAGCTGCACTGAGCTGCAGAAAGTGTCCTCAGTGAGCAGAGCCTGAGCTGGGAAACCATAGCACTGAGCTCTGACCTAGATCAAACCTGGACAAAAATAAAGGTAACAAACTAAGGCTTTTTAGAGTATTAATTTACATGTTCAGAACAATTACCTGAAGTTCTTATCACATAAAGGACTTTTAGCTTTCAGACAGTTCTTTGCTATTTAAAAAAGTTAAACCCATGTACAACTGTGTGGTGACAGGGACATCATCTGCTGCACCATCAGCAGCTTCCCATCTTTGAATCACAGAATAAACCAGGTGGGAAAACACCTCAGAGATCATCAAGTCCAACCTACCACCTAATACCTAACACCTCCTGACATCTAAACCATGGCTCCAAGTGCCACATCCAATCCCCTCTTGAACACCTCCAGGGATGGGGACTCCACCACCTCCCTGGGCAGCACATCCCAATGGCCAATCTCTCTTTCTGGGAAGAACTTTCTCCTTACCTTCAGCCTAAACCTCCCCTGGCACAGCTTGAGACTGTGTCCTCTTGTTCTGGTGCTGGGTGCCTGGGAGAAGAGACCAACCCCCACCCGGCTACAACCTCCCTTCAGGGAGTTGTAGAGAGCAATGAGGTCTCCCCTGAGCCTCTGTCCTTCCTCTGGCCCTGTGTTAAGCTCCCAAAGGAGTCTGTGTTCTCAAAATACTCCATTTGTGCAGAGGCCACCTTGCAGGTTGCTTGAACACTTTGTTGAGGACTCCTTTATTAATCTTTTTGTCTTTGCCTTCTCTGTGCTGAACTCTCTGTCCTTTCTAATAAGGGAGTTACTCTGCTCTGCATTTGCCAAGGGACTCATGCTGGTGCCTTCCATTTTGTCTCTTTTCTCTCAGAGCAGCAGATAGCCACCCACTAATTAACGTAAATGTCACCCATTAGTGCCTCCAGGATGCTTGCTTTATTTCAGATTGATATTGCTGGTGCAGCTATTTCTTGATAAGGCAGGTATTTGTGCTCTCCATTTCCTTGTGTAGCACAGACTATTTGCTTGGTTATACAAAATACCCCTAGGGGGAGGTGATGAGGAAGGCAATCTCTGAACTCTGTTCTCAGTTCTGACACTGGTTTGCTAATGTGGCCTCTGTGGGACAAGTAATGGCTGCTTTATTTGATGGTTTTGGATGTTCAGCCTTGCTCTAAATGTCATTGGGGTGGAACTTTGAGATGTTTACAGTATGTTATGAATTACAGAATCATAGAATTGCTTTGGTTGGAAGAGACCTCTAAGATCATCAACCCAACACTACCATGACCATTAAACCAGGTCCCACAGGACCAAGGCCACAGCTTTCTTGGACACCTCCAGGGATGGGGACTCCACCACCTCCCCAGGCAACCTGTTCCAATCCCTGACCACTCTGGCAGCAAAGATATTTTTCCTAGTCTCCAACCTGACCCTCCCCTGGCACAATTCCAGGCCATTTCCTCTCCATCACCTGATACTAGGGAGAAGGGGCCAGCCCCCACCTCACTACAACCTCCTTTCAGGGAGTTGTAGAGAGCCATGAGGTCTCCCCTGAGCCTCCTCTTCTCCACACTCAACACCCTCAGCTGCTCCTCCCCAGCCCTCTTCTCCAGACCGTTCCTCAGCTTAGTTGCCCTTCTGGCAAATGCTAGCCCAAATTTAAGTAGCAATCATACTACAATCCTGTAAGAAGCATAGCTGAACTTGCTCAGCTGCCCTATAGAAGAAACAGTGTTAGCAGCAACGCTCTGGGGCGGCTTACCAGCTACTGAGTTGGTAAAAATAATCCTCCTGATTCAAATGGTTTGCCTAGGGAGGTTGCTAAGGTGATGAGCTGCTTAGGAATGGCCAGTTCCATCATTTTAATAGGTATCATAGCAAGGTGGTGTGAGTTTGACAGGCTCTCCGTGGAAACTCTTCATCAGGGCTGCCAAGGTTGATGTGTTTAATTAGCCCCTCAGTAAATCCTACAGACCTATTAATAAGTAAGTTTACTTCAAAGGTAAACCTAGAGTCAAAGAACTGTGATGGATCTGAGGTAGATGGGAGAATAATTTAAGCCTATCATTCTAAACTGAGCCTGGATGGCCAAGGGGGTTCCTAACTGGCATGACCACAGCTAGAGTTCTGCTGATTCTCGTTCCTCATTAGCCTTCACTCTCCTTGCTTCGCAGACAAGCACTTGAAGTCCAAACTCATTTGCTTGTTCTCACAGGAACTCTGTGGTGAGCAGGGACTAAACTAGGGGTTGCCTAAGCCTTCTTTACCGCAGTGCCTCACAGCAGGAAGTGTAGGTGACCATAATACAGGAAGGACCTGGACCTGATGGAGAGGGTCCAGAGGAGGCCATGAGAATGCTCAGGGGGTTGGAGCAGCTCTGCTGTGAGGCCAGGCTGAGGGAGCTGGGGGTGTTCAGCCTGGAGAAGAGAAGGCTCCAGGCAGACCTCAGAGCAGCCTGCCAGGACCTGAAGGCTGAAGGCAAGAAGGCTGCAGAGAGACTGTTTGCAAAGGCCTGCAGGGACAGGAGCAGGGACAATGGCTTCAAAGTAGAGCAGAGCAGATTGAGATTGGATGTGAGGAACAAGTTCTGCAGCATGACGGTGGTGGAACACTGGCACAGGTTGCCCAGGGAGGAGGTTGAGGCTCCAGCCCTGGATATATTCAAGGTGAGGCTGGACAGGGCTCTGGGCAACCTGCTCTGGTTGGGGATGTCCCTGCTGACTGCAGGGGGGTTGGGCTGGATGAGCTTTGGGGGTCTCTTCCAACCCAGAGCATTCCTTGATTCTGTGATGATAGAATTGTTACTACCATGGAGTATTAGTATTTCCATTTACTTCTCTACCCTTCATTGGCTGTGATCTGAAAGTGAACAAGCTTTTAGAATCACAAGGTGGGAGAACTGTTTAGGTTGGGAATTACCTTTGAGGTCCTCAAGTCCAATCACTGCCAGGTCTCAATCACAGAAAGCCACCAAGCAAACAGGACCAAAAGAAAATAGTCTGTGAAGTGTGCATAGGTAAAACACAGCATGGTTCACACAGTGAGGTTTGTAAATGCCTCTCAGTTGCAGCCATCTTCAGCCCCTTGCTTTCAGAGGTTAAAACACAGGAGACATTTTCTTCCACTGGAAGTTTTACCTTTGTTTCACAGAATACCAGAATGTTGGAGGTTGGAAGGGACCTCCAGAGATCACCCAGTCCAACCCCCTGACAGAGCAGCATCACCCAGGGCAGTTGCACAGGAATGCATCCAGGTGGGGTTGGAAAGTCTCCAGAGAAGGAGACTCCACAACCTCTCTGGGCAGCCTGCTCCAGGGCTCTCTCACCCTCACACCAAAGAAGTTTCTCCTCAGGTTGAGCTGAAACCTTCTCTGTTTAAGTTTGTCTCCGTTGTTCCTTGGCTTATTGCTGTGCACCACCCACAAGAGCTTGGCCCCCTCCACTTGACCCCCAGCCCTCAGCTATTGATAGGCATTGACCAGATCCCTCTCAGCCTTCTCTTCTCCAGACTAAACAGCCCCAGGGCTCTCAGTCTCTCTTCACAGGGCAGATGCTCAAGTCCCCTAAGCATCCTCCTGGCTCTGCCTTGGACTCTCTCCAGCAGGTCTCTGTCTCTCTGGAACTGGGGAGCCCAGAACTGGACACAGGATTGCAGCTGTGGTCTCAGCAGGGCAGAGTAGAAAGGGAGCAGAACCTCCCCAGCCCTGCTGGCCACACTTTCCTTGCTGCACCCTAGGATCTCTTTGGCTCTCTTGGCCCCCAGGGCACATTGCTGTCCCATGCAGAACTTGCACCAGCACTCCAAGGTCTTTCTCCATGGAGCTGCTTTCCATCAGGGCAGCCACTACCCTGTCCTGGTGCCTGCTGTTATTCTTCCCCAGCTGCAGGATGCTGCACTTGTCCATATTGAGCTCCATGAGGTTTGCCTGTCCCCAGCTCTCAGCCTGCCCAGATCTTGTTGAATGGAAGTGCAGCCTAAAGGGGTGTCAGCCATCCCCTCCCACTTCCACTTCAGAACAGGCCAGAGCTTGGGAATGTGGGGAAATCAAGAGACGCAAATGGATGCTTTTAGCACCCTTTCAAAGTGCTGCTCTGTGCCAGAGAGGGTAATTTTTTGAGCAGCTCGCGGGCAGCCATGGTCACAGCATGAGCTGGGTGAGTGATTTCTGGCAAGTCATCCTGTTAGGCCCGTGCATACAAGCTTAGACTCTCTGAAGGGTTTGATTTTGGGCTTGAGATGGAAAAGAGTAGCTTGAGACTGAAGTTTAGAAAGAAGTTCTTTATAGTGAGAGTGGTGAGACAGTGGGACAGGCTGCCCAGGGAGGATATGGATGTCCCCTACCTGGAGGTGTTCAAGGCCAGGTTGGATGAGGCCTTGAGCAGCCTGGGCTGTCCCTGCCTGTGGCAGGGGGGTTGAAACTGGATGATCCTTAAGGTCCCTTCCAACCCAAACCATTCTCTGATTCTGTGGTGCTGTGAAGGTGACAAGATGTGCAGCAGTTCTAGGCACTGAACCAGGGCTTCTAGTTGTAACCTATCTTCTGTTTTCATCCATGAGAGACTCCTGTGGGCATGCAACTGGTGCTGCTGGCTCTACAAGAAGGGTAGTAGGTTAATTCTGAGTTTCTATGGCCTTTTGTCAGGCTGTCCTTACCAAATGCCACTCTGCTTTAGCCCACTGCAGGCCATGCACACAGCATCTTTGTCCCATGAAAAGGACTGCCTTGAGAAAACAGCTCCTGTCACTATCCTGCCAGGCTCCAGCATCAGTGATTGAACATCAGCATGGCCAACTGACCTTGCTGGTGGGATTGATTTATACCTTGAAGAAGTCATAGCATCGTAGAATCGTTGCACTCAGAAAGGACCTCGAAGACCATTGAGCCCAACCACCAACCCAACACCACCATGCCCACTAAACCATGTCCCACAGTACCACAGGTTTCTTGAACACCTCCACCACCCCCCCAGGGCAGCCTGTTCCAGTGGAAAGTGTTTCTAATCTTCAACCTAAAGCTCCCCTGGCACAGTTGCAGACCATTTTCAGGTGGTGTTCTCTATGTTCTCCCTAAAGAGCACCTGCCAATACAACAGCTTGTGGCCTCCCTGTTGCTCAGACTCTGATCCTGGCCATTGGTATAGAATCACAGAACTGTCAGGATTGGAAGGGACCTCAAGGCTCAGCCAGCTCCAACCCCCCTGCCATGGCCAGGGACACCTCACACTACAGCAGGTTGCTCACAGCCACATCCAGCCTGGCTGCAAACACCTCCAGGCAGGAGGCTTCCACCACCTCCCTGGGCAACCTGTGCCAGGCTCTCACCACCCTCATGGCCAACAACTTCTTCCTCACAGCCAATCTCAATCTCCCCACTTCTAGTTTTGCTCCATCCCCCCCATTCCTATCCCTCCCTGACACCCTCAGAAGTCCCTCCCCAGCTTTCTTGGAGCCCCCTGCAGATCCTGGAAGGCCACAATTCAAACTCTTCGGAGCCTTCTGTAATGAATCCTAATATGCACAGTAAAATTTAATGTTACACAGGGAGTGCAACCATCTCTTCTCCTCTGTCCTTCCCTCAGAGCATAAGTCAGTGGACCTGGAGTGCTGAAGCACCTATCTGGAAAAGAAGTCCTTGACCAGAAATGTCAAGGAGAGAAGCAGCAGGATTCCTTTTACTATCTAGCTGTGAGAAATGCTGTCATGTCAGAGCAGAAGATTAGCAAGGATAGAAGCCATCCTCTAATCAAGCTGATAAGATGCCCAGTGGATATCAGAGATAAACAGCTTTATTGTGGATTTATCTTGTAGAGAGCCTACATTTTATCCTTACTCTCTCCTCTTTCTACATTTATCTTGGAGTTCCTTTAGAGATCAGAATTTCACTGAATGCTCCATGAGGAGGCACAGTTCCACACCCTGCTGGGAGCCTTCCTGGCATCTCATTAAAACCTGTGGACATGCAAAGATTAGAGGCAGGAGCTGAACGAAATCAATGAGACTCAGTACAAGAGGAGCCAGGGAAGAGAAGGTTCTAACATTAAAAATGGGAATCATAGAATGGTTTGGGCTGGAAGAGACCTTAAAGATAGTCTTGTTCCAACCCCCCTGCCATGGGCAGGGACACCTTTGGATTTAGGAAGGGCAGGTCCTGCCTCTCCAACCTGATCTCCTTCCATGCCCAGGTGACTGCCTGGTGGATGTGGGGCAGGCTGTGGATGTGGTCTGCCTGGACTCCAGCAAGGCCTTTGACACTGTCCCCCACAGCAAACTGCTGGCTAAGCTGTCAGCCCCTGGCTTGGACAGCAGCTCTCTGAGCTGGGTTAGGAACTGGCTGGAGGCTGAGCCCAGAGAGTGGTGGTGAATGGTGCCACAGCCAGCTGGCAGCCAGGCACCAGTGGTGTGCCCCAGGGATCAGTGCTGGGCCCCAGCCTGTTCAATATTTTTATTGATGATGTGGATGAGGGCATTGAGTCCATCATCAGTAAATTTGCAGATGACAGCAAGCTGGGAGCAGATGTTGGTCAGCTGGAGGGTAGGAGAGGCTCTGTAGAGGGACCTACCAGGCTGGACAGATGGGCAGAGTCCAACAGGATGGCATTCAACAAGTCCAAGTGCCAGGGGCTGCACTTTGGCCACAGCAACCCCATGCAGAGCTACAGGCTGGGGTCGGAGTGGCTGAGAGCTGCCAAACAGAGAGGGACCTGGGGGTGCTGATTGACAGCTGCCTAAACATGAGCCAGCAGTGTGCCCAGGTGGCCAAGAGGGCCAAGGGCATCCTGGCCTGCATCAGGAACAGTGTGGCCAGCAGGAGCAGGGAAGTCATTGTGCCCTGTGCTCAGCACTGCTTAGGCCACACCTTGAGTCCTGTGTCCAGTTCTGGGCCCCTCAGTTTCAGAAGGACATTGAGAGACTTGAAGGTGTCCAGAGAAGGGCAACAAGGCTGGGGAGGGGTCTGGAGCACAGCCCTGTGAGGAGAGGCTGAGGGAGCTGGGGTTGCTTAGCCTGGAGAAGAGGAGGCTCAGGGGAGACCTTATTGCTCTCTACAACTATCTGAAAAGTGTCTGTAGCCAGGTGGGGGTTGGTCTCTTCTCCCAGGCAACCAGCACCAGAACAAGAGGACACAGTCTCAAGATGTGCCAGGGGAAGTATAGTCTGGAGGTGAGGAGAAAGTTCTTCACGGAGAGAGTCGTTCACCATTGGGATGTGCTGCCCAGGGAGGTGGTGGAGTCCCCATCCCTGGAGGTGTTCAAGAGGGGATTGGATGTGGCACTTGGTGCCATGGTCTGGTCATGAGGTCTGTGGTGACAGGTTGGACTCGATGATCCTCGAGGTCCCTTCCAACCTTGGTGATACTGTGATACTTTCTCCTAGACCAAGTTGTTGGAGACCTTATCCAGCCTGGCCTTGAACACCTCTCCTATGGAGACAGACTGAGGGAGTTGGGGCTGTTCAGTCTGGAGAGGAGAAGGCTCCCAGGAGACCTAATTGTGGCCTTGCAGGATCTGAAGAGGGCTGCAAGAAAGCTGGAGAGGCACTTTGGAGGGTGTCAGGGAGTGATAGGACTGGTGGCAACAGAGCAAAACTAGAAGTGGAGAGATTGAGATTGGATGTTGGGAAGAAATTCCTCACCATGTGGGTGGTGAGGCACTGAGTGGTTGGCTTCAGCAAGGCTTTTTCACCCAGGAAAGGTATTTTGAGCCCTGGAAGAGTGCTGCTGATGGTAATTTCAATCATCTTGCTAGGGAGGGAAAACAAGCCAGCCAGGGATAGCAAACAATCTTGACTTTTAATACCCACCCCTCCAGGCTTGTGAGCAAGCTGAAAACTGCCTGCCTGGGGTTTGCATTCTGTCATGGGACACTACCATTAAGAGCTGAGACAGGATTAATTGGGATGCTAAGCCAGCATCTGGGGAAATCTAAAGACAACAATTAATGTGTCCTGAAGATCAGAAGGAGAAATCTCTTTGGTAGTTCATTGCCTTTTCACTCTCCTTTTGCTAGAGCAGGGACAGCTGCCTTAGGGATCTCAGTGTCTGGCTGCCTCTTCTAACATGGCTTTTATCACTCTCATTTTGGAGCCCCAGGAGAGCATGGGGTTGGGTCCTGTGGTGTCTGGCAGAGCAGTCAAAACTACCTTGAGATGGCTCTGAGGGCTGGAGCAGAGGCAATGAGATGGGGCAGGTCCATTTTCACTAGAGTGTGGGGCTTAGAAGATTAACTCCTTGGAGCAGTCTCCCCTTGGACACCAACTTAAAAGGCAAAATATGTTGAAATAAGCTATCTGAGCTCCATCCTTCAGTCTCAGTGGCCCTGTGGATTAAGCTAATAAGTGTTACTTTTCTCATTAAGCAAATAGGTAAACCCAAAGGATACAAATTATCACATGGGATCATAGAATCAAAGATGGGGAGAAGTTGGAAGGGACCTCTGGAGATCATCCAGTCTGGCCTCCCTGCAGGGCACCCACAGCAGCTTGCCCAGGAGCACAATGGCCAGGGGGGGTTGGAATCTCGCCAGAGAATGAGACTCCACAACCTCTCTGGGCAGCCTGCTCCAGGCCTCCAGCAGCCTCACAACTAAGAATTTTCTCCTCATGTTCGGATGGAGCCTCCTGGGTTCCAATTTGTGCCCAGTGTCCCATGTCCTGTCCCTGGGCACCACTGAGCAGAGCCTGGCCCCAGCCTCTTGCCCCCCACAGTTCCTTTAGCCCTTGCTGAGCATTGCTCAGCTCCCCTCTGGGGCTGCTCTTCTCCAGGCTCTCAGCCCCAGGGCTCTCAGCCTCTCCTCCTCAGGGATGCCCCAGGCCCCTCAGCAGCTTTGTAGCCTCTGCTGGAGTCTCTCCAGTAGTTTCCTGTCACTTCTGAACCCAGAAGCTCAGAGCTGGACCCACTCCTCTAGATGTGACCTCCCTAAGGCAGAGTAGAGGGGGAAGAGAACCTTTTGTGATCTGTTGGCCATGCTCTTTATGCCCCCAGGAGACCACTGGCCTTTCTGGCCATGAGGGCACATTGCTGGCTCATGGTGAACTGGTGGGGTTAGATCCTGTGGTTTGGGGAGGTCTGGGTGATGTGCAGTGACCCTTATTTCTCGTGCTGCTTTTGCTGCAGTCAAATGACAGCACCCTGCTGGCATTCATGCCATGGGGACCATGCAGGCCAGGCAGGATGGATCTTGTTTGTTCTCCCCGTGGATGCAAAATTCCCCCAGCTCCTCTCTCCTGAAGACTTCCTCAGCAGTTACCTTTCAGCCCCAAGCTTAGTAGTGAACCTCTTGCAGGGCAGGAAGAAAGCTCCAAGCTGAGGATGCACTGTTAATATTTATATGGAGGGGTTTGTGCCCCACTCTGCTCTCCCCCCTCTGTTACAGACCTATCTTTTCACTCTGCCAAGTGCAGCTCTGCTTCCCAGTTTGCAGTGCTTCCACACACCCCGGGGCCAGCACGGGGGCTGCTAACTGCCAGCGAGCTGAACGCAGAGCCCACTGCAGGAGCTGAGGTGCAGAGGCATTCTTTGTTCAACTGAGCATTTCCTTCTCTTGGAGCTCCCTTGGTTTCCTGCTAATTTATTTGTTTGCTCATTAATTTCTTAGTTCAGTTGCATGGTCTGAACTTTTTTTCTTCTCAGGGATGAGAAGGCTCCTCCTTACATTCCCCTTTGGACTTCAGGGACTCCAGCAGTTTGTTTACTGCTGCTAGAAGCACTCAGCTTTGCCCCTGGCTTTCCAAACGGAAATGCAGAAGGCTTTGCCATTTCTGTCACTGCACTCTACAATGGATCTCAGGCTCACAGGGTGTTAGGGGTTGGAAGGGACCTCTGGAGATCTTCCAGTCCAAGCCCCCTGCCAGAGCAGGAGCATAGAATCCAGCACAGGTCACACAGGAACACATCCAGACAGGGATGGAAAGGCTCCACAGAAGGAGACTCCACAACCTCTCTGGGCAGCCTGCCCCAGGGCTCTGGCACCCTCACAGGCAAGAAGTTCCTCCTCATGTTGAGCTGGAACCTCCTGTGCTGCAGTTTCCATCCATTGCCCCTTGGCCTATCCCAGGGCACAGTGAGCAGATGCTGTCCCTGTCCCTTCCTTCCTGACCCCCAGCCCTCAGCTCTTGAGAGACATTGATCAGATCCCTCTCAGCCTTCTCCTCTCCAGACTCAACAGCCCCAGGGCTCTCAGTCTCTCCTCCCCAGGCAGTGCTGCAGTCCCTTCAGCAGCCTTGAGCCCTCCCTTGGACTCTCTCCAGCAGATCCCTGTCCCTCCTGAGCTGGGGAGCCCAGAGCTGGATGCAATATTCCAGGTGAGGTCTCAGCAGGGCAGAGCAGAGGGGGAGGAGAACCTCCCTGGCTCTGCTGGACACACTCCTCTGAATGCAGCCCAGGACCCCCTTGGCCTTCTTGGCCCCCAGGGCACATTGCTGTCCCATGCAGAGCTTGCTGCCCCCCCAACACTCCCAGGTCCATCTCCTTGGGGCTGCTCTCCAGCAGATCCCCTCCCAGCCTGTCCTGCTGCAGTTTATTCTTCCTGCCCAGGTGCAGGACTCTGCACTCATCCTTGCTGACCCTCATTAGGTTGCTCTGTAGCCAGCTCTCTGTCCAAGTCTCTGGATGGCCTCACAGCCTTCAGGTGTCTCAGCCAAGCCTCCCAGTTTGGTATCATCATCAAACTTGCTGTCTGTCTGTGCCCTTATCAATGTCATTGATGAAGATATTGAACAGGACAGGGCTCAGCACTGATCCCTGGGAGATTCTACCTGTTACAGCTCTCCAGCTGGACTTGGATGTCTCTTCTGACTCCAGTGCATTGCTCTTTTATTCTTAGGCTTACATTGCTCTTGTGTTCTTCTTTAGGAAAAAAGTCATTCACAAAGGTAGCTCTAGATAACAAATCCATAGACTCATAGACTCATGTTTCCACTGCTGCTACACCTCCAACACTGCCTTCAGTTTTGGGCCCCTCTCTCCAAGCAGGACACTGAGGTGGTGCCGTGTGTCCAGAGAAGAGCCTGAGGAACAGCTTAAATGGAGCTGTTTGCCTTTCAGAAAGGGAGGCTGAGAGAAGACCTCATCACCCTGTACAGTTACCTGGAAGGAGGTCAGGGTGAGGTGGGATACAGCTTCTTCTCACAAGCAACAGGACGAGATGGAAGAGCCTCAAGTTGCACCTCGGGAGGCTCAGGTTAGATAGTAGGGAAAAGTTCTTCACAGAAAGGGTTCTCAGGCATTGGAACAGGCTGCCCAGGGAGGTGGTGGAGTCAGCATCCCTGGAGGTGTTTAAAGACATGTGGATGTGGTGCTGAGGCACCTGACTTAGTGGTAGTGGCTTAGCAGCATCGTTGGGACTGTGAGGTCAGGGTAAGCAGTTGCGCTTGCTGATCTCAGAGGTCTCTTCCAAACCTCGACAGGAGTAGGATTCTGTGATCCCACACCCACAACAGAATATCCACTTGCATCCTGCCTCTCACTTCATGTTCTCCAAACAGTCCTGATGGCCACTGCAAGTGTCAGAGCTGTGCAGCTGGTGTCATCCCTCAGCCTTCACACCCCACAATATGCAGTAAGCCTTGGAGATTCACAGTGCCACAGGACATCAGAGGTTGGAAGGCACCTGCAGAGATCATCCAGTCCAACCCCCCTGCCAGAGCAGCATCACCCAGGGCAGTCTGCACAGCAATGAATCCATCTGGGTTTAGAAAGTCTCCAGAGGAGGCTCCACAACCTCTCTGGGCAGCCTGCTCCAGGGCTCCAATTGTTTTGTTTTGAATCCCAGACTCACAGACTGGTTTGGGCTGGAAGGGACCTTCGAAGGTCATCTATTCCAACCCCCCAGCAGTCAGAAGGGACAGCTGCAACTAGAGCAGGTTGCTCTGGTGAGAGCCTGGCACAGGTTGCCCAGGGAGGTGGTGGAAGCCTCCTGCCTGGAGGTGTTTGCAGCCAGGCTGGCTGTGGCTGTGAGCAACCTGCTGTAGTGTGAGGTGTCCCTGGCCATGGCAGGGGGGTTGGGACTGGCTGAGCCTTGAGGTCCCTTCCAACCCTGACAGTTCTGTGATTCCATGGTTCTATGCTCAGAGATCCAGACAACCTGACCTGGGATGGTTCCAGGGCTGGGGCATCCACCACCTCTCTGGGCAGCCTAGGCTAAACCCTGAGCTATTTGGTAGCTTCCCTTAAGCCTTTCCATGGTGAGAAATCATCGTTGTACCTAGCAACAACAAACTGGAGGATTTTCTAAAGCACCGGTGATCAGGAGCCTCAGTCTTACTGTGTTTCTCTGGCAACTTCTCTGTGGCATCAGAAGAGCCTTTAAGATAAGATGGAGATGCAGCTTTTCCGCAGAGTGATCACAGGTGGAACAGGCAAAACAAAATCCAGAGCGGCTTAGCACCTTCCCCTTCCCACCCCATCCCCCCCACCTCCTTTTATTGGGGAAGCATTTGGCTCTCTCCTTGGCTTTTTACAGAATACAGTATTAACCAGGCTGGAAAAGACCTTTGAGGTCATCCAGTCCAAACCATCACCCAACACCATCTGATCAGCTAAACCATGGCACTGAGTGCCTTGGCCAGTCTCCTCCTAAACACCTCCAGGGATGATGACTCTACCACCTCTCTGGGCAGCATCTCTCTTGCTGGGATGAATTTCTCCCTCACCTCCAGCCTAAACCTCCCCTGGCACAGCCTGAAACTGTGTCCTCTTGTTCTGGTGCTGGGTGCCTGGGAGAAGAGCCCAACCCCCACCTGGCTCCAACCTCCCTTCAGGGAGCTGGAGAGAGCAGTAAGGTCTCCCCTGAGCCTCCTCTTCTCCAGGCTAAGCAACCCCAGCTCCCTCAGCCTCTCCTCACAGGGCTGTGCTCCAGACCCCTCCCCAGCTTTGTTGCCCTTCTCTGACACCTTCCAGCAGCTCAACCTCTTTCCTGAAGTGAGGGGCCCACATTTGGACCCAGTAGTCCTTGTCATGAAGTGCTGGTTGGATGTGCTGAGCAGCAAGGGCAAGAAGTGACATCAAGGACCCCCTGAGCTCACGCTGTGGAGTGGGAGCGACTGTGAGCTCTCAGTGTAATCTCCTGTGGTAATTAGCTGCTGCTGACTTTATCTACCACATCAGAGGCTCTGTGCACTGTGGGGTTCAACCTCACAGCCCATTAGCTGATAGCCCTCAACAAGTCAAGATGCCAAAAGACCATTCTGTGGAAAATCTTTGATTCCCTACCAGCTACACCCCAAGTGTATTGAATCATCAAGCAGGCAAACTTGAGCAGTTTGTGATCCTCTGGCATGGTTCCAGAGGCTGGGATACCCGAGATGGTTTACAAGGCATTTGAAATAGTGGGGGGTAAAGAAAAAAGTCTCCACACAAGCCCAAATTAGCTGAAGAACAGAGGGATTGAAAAGCCACCAAACCAAACAAGCCACCACATCAACTGTTTGCAGCAGAGCATATGCTCCAGCCCAGCCTTTCTGTTTTGCACATGACTTGTCAAACATTTGGAAACCCCTGAGGAAAACAACACTGCTGCAGGTGTACCTGCAGTACCCACAGCTCCATGTGTGCCAGCAGTGCCAGCTGCAGCACAGGAAAACCTTCATTGTTGGCAACATGGACAGTGGCACTGTGACACCCTCTGCAAGCTCACAGATGACACCAAGCTGTGTGGTGCAGCTGACAGCTGGAGGGAAGGATCCATCCAGAGGGACCTGGACAGGCTGCACAGCTGGGCCCAGCACAACCTCAGGAGGTTCAACAAGACCAAGGGCAAGGTCCTGCAGCTGGCTCAGGGCAATCCCAGGCACTGCTAGAGGCTGGGCAGGGACTGGCTGCAGAGCAGCCCTGAAGAAAAGGCCTTGGGGGTGCTGGGGGAGGAGAAGCTGAAGAGGAGCCAGCAGGGAGCACTTGCAGCCCAGAGAGCCAAGCAGAGCCTGGGCTGCAGCAAGAGAAGTGTGGCCAGCAGGGCCAGGCAGGGGATTCTGCCCCTCTGCTCCACTCTGCTGAGACCACAGCTGCAGCTCTGGGGCCAGTTCTGGAGCCTCTGCGCCAGGAAGGCTCTGGAGGTGCTGGGAGGTGTCCAGGGAAGGGCCACGAGGATGAGCAGAGGGCTGGAGCTGCTCTGCTGTGAGGACAGACTGAGGGAGTTGGGGTTGTGCAGTCTGTAGAAGAGAAGGCTCTGAGGAGATCCTCTTGTGGTCTTCCAGGATCTGCAGAGGGCTCCAAGAAAGCATGTAAAAGCATGATAGCCACACATTTTTGTTAGAGAACTGAATGCCTCAATTCCTACTACGCAGAGGTTCCTGACATAGAATCAAAGAGACACAGAATTGTTTCACTTGGAAAAGACCTCTAATATTGTAGAGTCCAACTGTCAACCCAACACTACCATTAAACCATCTCCCACAGTGCCATGGCCACAGGTTTCTTGGACACCCCCAGGGATGGGGACTCCACCACCTCCCTGGGCAGCCATTTCCAATCCCTGACCACTCCTGCAGCAAAGAAATTCTTCCTCATCTCCAACCTAACCCTCCCCTGGCACAACTTCAGGCCATTTCCTTTCCTTCTGTCACCTGATGCTAGGGAGAAGAGACCAACCCCCACCTTACTGCAACCTCCTTTCAGGGGATTGTAGAGAGCAGTGAGATCTCTCCTCAGCCTCCTCTTCACCAGACAACCCCCACCCCCCCCAGCTCCCTCAGCTGCTCCTTATCAGCCCTCTTCTCCAGACCCTTCACCAACTTTGTTGCCCTTCTCTAGACCTGCTTCAGCACCTCAGCACCTCATGGATGCCATCCATGGCTGCAATCCCTTGCTGGGCAGCTGAGGGTCACCTCTCCTCTCTGCTCCTCCCCACAGCTGCCACCTCTGCCTTCCTGCAGCCCAAGGTGGGGCACAAGCTGTGGCAGTGCCCTTGGTCTGCAGAGGAGTAAGTCTCAGGCAGAGCCTTTCTGCAGCCCAGCCCTTGGCAGGAGCTCTCCCCATCAGCTTCTGCCTGCTAGAAGCAGCCTCTGGCAGTGCCCAGCTGCCCTGAGCTTCAGTGTGTGTCCTCAGTGAGCAGAGCCTGAGCTGGGAAGCCACAGCCCTGAGCAGGATTAGCTCTGGTGTGGCTTGAACTAGTATACACTGTTACAAACCCACAATCCATCCACCCAACCCCCTAACATAAAGTGAAGAGGGACAGGAATCTGCTGGAGAGAGTCCAAGGGAGACTTCCCAGCCCTGTCTGGATGTGTTCCTGTGTGACCTGTGCTGGGTTCTGTGCTCCTGCTATGGCAGGAGGGTTGGAGAGGAAGATCTCCAGAGGTCCTTCCAACCCCTAGCGTCCTGTGAGCCTGTGAGAAAAGTCATTGCAGCCACAGCCACCCGAAGGCAGCTTCTTTACAGCTGCCTGTCACGGTCCGGAGACATTAGATGTCTCGGTCCAGAGACACAGTTCTTTTAAATATTCCCGTGTTGTGAAATTAAAGGCACAAACGAGGCCAAAGTATCAACAGCTAGACTATTTATTAGATAAATAAGAAAGGGAGAGGGAGAAAATAGAGAAAGTGGACATAAGAAGGGAGGGAGAAAAGAGAGAGAGAGAGAGAGAAGAGGAAAGGAAAGGAATTATATTACCACACCCCTCATCCCCCCCAGGACAGTTAAAGTCTGTGGAGGAAAGGTGCTGCAGGAGATGTTGGGTTTGTAGAGACACCGTGGTGAGGCTTTTGCTGGAGAACAGCTGTGGTCCTCTGGGGAGATGTTGGGTTGATACAGGAACAGTGCTGAGGCTCCTCTGGGCAGCCTGGGTCTGTAGAGGGCTGGAGCTGTGGTCCTCCGGGCAGCTTCTGTTCTCCGGAGCAGCATTGTCCCGGCTTCTCAGCGGCCTGGCCCGTCTCCTGTGTTTTCCGTCATCTCCATTTTTCTCCCCGTTTTTCTCCTCTGTTTCTCTCTTCTGTTTCTCTCTCCAAACCAGTAGTTGCTCAAGTCTTTTATACAGTTTTTTAGTCCTTAGGTATGTAGTCAAATATTGTCCCTCAGGAATTCCAGTGGCAGGAAATCTGTGTGTTTAGGCAAGACCCTGGCTGGAGGAGGGGGGAATCTCCGTCTACCCTGTCTCCATCCAGACAAAGCTCAGGAAACAGGTGGAGATTATCTTGCCCTAAAGGTGTGATGGCTGGGTCCTTGGGTCCATTGTTGTAGTCCCGTGTTATCACGATGCAATCACAAGCTGATTTGCATCCAGGATTGGTGGACAGGATTCTTTCCACCTTCTTTCCAGTGGCTCTGCTATCACTTTTATCTTTGTTGACTCACATAGAGAGAGACAAACTTATTAGACTGTCACACTGCCCCATTCCTGTTGTGATCTTTCAGTAGCTATGCCTTCAGCAAAGCACTCAGCTTTCTCTGCTCATTTGTGAAGGCTTGTGTGTGTGTGTGCCAGTAATTAGAATTCTTCTGGTCAGGACAGGCCTGTGGGTGCCACGCTGGAGCGCTCCAAGCCTGCTGTCATAGCCAAGAGCCATCACGGTGCAGGTGCCACATCTTCTGTTTTCCCAAGGGCACTGCCAGCCAGGCTCCCTCCTTGCAGCTCGCTATCCCAGCTCTGCACACGTGCAGACACAGCTGCTGGGAGCTGACAAAACATCCCCTTTCTGTCAGCTCTCCCAGAAGTATTGTGCAGCAGAGTTCCCAGCACAGACAGCAAAAGAAGTCCTTCCCTCCATCTCCTGGCCCTGGTGGCCGCTACCTCCACCTGCTTGTTGTTGCCTGCATCCGGCTGGGGGGAAGGAGTCACACCTACTGCAGGGAGCTTTCTGAGACTTGGAGACCTGTCCCCAACAGCCTGCTGAGCATTTCTCACAGTGGAAGTGCTGACACAAGCACTTTTTAAGGGCACAAACCCAATCTGGGTGCAAAATGGCTAGAGAGCAGCCCTGTGGATCAGGACCTGGGGATACTGGGTGAGGAGTAGTTCAAAGTGAACCAACGCTGTGCTCCCAGACCTAGATGTGTCCTAGGCTGCATCCACAGCAGCGTGGGCAGCAGGGGGAGGGAGAGGATTATGCCCCTCTGCTCTGTTCTGCTCTGCTGAGACTCCACCTGCAGTGCTGGGGCCAGCTCTGGAGTCCTCAGCAGGACAGAGATGTGGGCCTCTTATAGCAGATCCATAGGAGCTCCAAAAATGATATGAGGATAGGCTGAGAGAGTTGGGTTTCTTCAGCCTGGAGAATAAGAGGCTGCAGGAAGACTTTAGAGCCCTGCAGCATTTGAAGGTGGCCTCCAGGACAGTGGAAAGGGACTTTTTACAAGTGCATGGAGTGGCAGGATGAGGGCTTCAGGCTGGAAGGAGCTGGATTTATACTAGACAGGAGGAAGAAATTCTTCCCCACGAGGTTGGTGAAGCACTGGAACAAGTTGCCCATGAGAATCAGTGGAGGCTCCAAGCCTGGCAGTGCTCAAAGCCAAGTAAAACAGGGCCTTGAGCAGCCTGGTCTAGTAGGAGGTGTCCCTGCCCATGGCAGGGGGGCTGGAACTGGAGGATCTTTAAGGTCGCTTCCAACCCAACCCATTCTGTGATTCTCTGTCCCAGTGATCAAGTGAAGCAAGTTAAGAGCATCAAATCACATCAAGAATGTGAGGCAAAGAGTTTTGTGAAAGGACAAACCAAATCTTTGTGATTCTTTAGTTCTTCCTGTCCTGTGTTAAAGAGACACAGCCAATGGTCCTTGGAGTGGAGCTCAGCTTCTGTGGGAGGGCAGAAAGCTCCTGTAATGTTTGCAGTGGCATTGCTGCTTCATAGAGTCACAGAACTGTCAGGGTTGGAAGGGGCCTCAGGGATCAGCCAGATCCAACCCCCCTGCCATGGCCAGGGACACCTCACACTACAGCAGGTTGCTCACAGCCACATCCAGCCTGGCTGCAAACACCTCCAGGCAGGAGGCTTCCACCACCTCCCTGGGCAACCTGTGCCAGGCTCTCACCACCTTCATGGGCAACAACTTCTTCCTCACAGCCAATCTCAATCTCCCCATTTCCAGTTTTGCTCCATCCCCCCCAGTCCTATCCCTCCTTGACACCCTCAAAAGTCCCTCCCCAGATTTCTTGGAGCTCCCTTCAGATGATCTTGAAGGTCTCTTCCAATCTAGTTGATTCTACTTGAAGGGCACATTGAGGTCTCCTCAGAGCCTTCTCCTCTCCAGACTGCACAACCCCAACTCCCTCAGTCTGTCCTCACAGCAGAGCAGCTCCAGCCCTCTGCTCCTCCTCCTGGCCCTGCTCTGGACACCTTCCAGCACCTCCAGAGCCTTCCTGGCACAGAGGCTCCAGAGCTGGCCCCAGAGCTGCAGCTGTGGTCTCAGCAGAGTGGAGCAGAGGGGCAGAATCCCCTCCCTGGCCCTGCTGGCCACACTTCTCTTGCTGCAGCCCAGGCTCTGCTTGGCTCTGTGGGCTGCAAGTGCTCCCTGCTGGCTCCTCTTCAGCTTCTCCTCCCCCAGCACCCCCAAGGCCTTTTCTTCAGGGCTGCTTCTCCAAGAAGAATCCGAATCTCCCCACTTCTAGTTTTGCTCCATCCCCCCCAGTCCTATCCCTCCCTGACACCCTCAAAAGTCCCTCCCCAGCTTTCTTGTAGCCCCCTTCAGATCCTGGAAGGCCACAATTAGGTCTCCTTGGAGCCTTCTCTTCTCCAGACTGAACAACCCCAACTCCCTCAGTCTGAGAGAGGCTGCATGGCTGCAGACAGCTGCTGGTCTCTTCTCACTGCTTGGGATCACACTCAAGGCACATCTCTGGACCTGAAAAACTCCCTTTACATCTCTAATCTTTTGAATTCTTGGCCCCAGATTGTGGGTGGAGATAGGTCCTCTCTCTGCTGCTGAGCTGGGATTTTCAGATGGGATGGGATCCCACAGGATGGGATTCATAGCCATACAGCTGGGACGTCAGCCTAGCCCTGACTCATTGTAGTCAAAAAACCCCAACCAGCTTCTTGTCTGAACCACTCCCAAATCCTGCAGTGATGTCCCACACCGCTTTGGTTGCTGTGCTGGCATTAAAACTCACGTGACTGACTGAAAAAGCCTCTCCATTTCCACCAGGAGCCTGAAGTGAATGCTTTGAAGGCCTTTTTGCAAGGTTCCTAGATGGCTTAGCAACCCTGGGAGAGCCATTTAAAGCCCTGTAACCAAATGATATATGTGAGACAGGGAACAGAGGCTCTTTCTCACCTTCTGTCTTCTGCCAAAGAGGAGCCCTCATACATTTTGGGAACAGATCTGTTGGTCTCAGTCTGTACAGCCTGGCTTCTTGCTCACTGGTTTGGCTCATTCCTCCTTTGGTTCAGATTAATGCTGAGCTGACAGCGATCCATCAGCAAGAGCAGTGATTCTGCTCCACCAAGCCAGCACTGATGGAGCCCAGAGCAGCGTAACACCTCCCTTCCTGGCAGCCAAGCACTGCCTACCAAGCTGCCTCTGAGAGGAGAACCCAGCCACAAGCTGCAGAATGTGTGCCTGAAAGGAATGGGTCTATAATACTCCATGATGAGGACTGATTTCTACCCAGAGGCAGGAGACAATTCATCAGGCTTCCTGTCACCTTGTGGAGTGTCTCCATCTAACTCATAGCAAACTGTCAGGCAGGATAAAAAGGAGAACTTTTGGTGCTGCAGAGGACCACTGGCACTGCCAGCAGGCCATTTGCTTTTCTTCTCTAATTCTTGGGTAAAAGGCTCAAGCTCATGTATTTGAAATCAAAGGTGAGCTGAGGATGTTGAGCTTTAGCAAGTGGAATAGCTATTACTGTCAGTGTAGCCTACCTGTGGATGTAGGATGCAGCCTCCCCCAAAAGAATCTGTTCTCACAACTAACAAGTGATGGGACAAGAGAAAGTGGCCTCAAGTTCCACCAAAGGAGGCTTAGGTTGGATATTAGAAGAAACTTCCTCACTGAGAGGGTTCTCAACCACTGGCTCAGGCTCCCTAGGGAGGTGGTGGAATCCTCATCCCTAGAGGTGTTTAAAAAAGGCATAGATGTGGTGCTGAGGGACATGGTTTGGCCCCAGCCTTGGTAGAGCTCCAACTCAGAGCATTCTATGATTCATTCTAATGCCAGAGGTCTCAGAGACCCGAATCTCCCAGGCCACTGAAGGACCCAAGTTTCAGAGCTCCTTTGTGTCACAGAGCTGCTGGGAGGCAAATGTCTTCCTAAAACCACGAGGCTGCCCCCAAAGGAAGTGTGATGAACCACAAGCTCAGCTTCACTCCATCCTGGGAGGGACTGGGGGCTGGTGGGGCTGCAAACCCAGGGGCTTTGCTGCTGCTGTGGTTGAGAGAGACAGACAGGATGAAGAAAGCCAGGGTTTGGAGCAGTGCCCAAAAGCACCTTCAGTTCTTCCTCCCTGTGACCAGGGTGGTAGCTTCTGGGTGGCATGGGGAGGCAACTGCAGTGGCATAGAATAGAATAGAATAGAATAGAATAGAATAGAATAGAATAGAATAGAATAGAATAGAATAGAATAGAATAGAATAGAATAGACCAGGTTGGAAGAGACCTTCAAGATCATTGTGTCCAATCTATCATCCAACACCACCTAATCAACTAACCCATGGCACCAAGCACCCTATCAAGTCTCCTCCTGAACACCTTCAGTGATGGTGACTCCACCACCTCCCTGGGCAGTACATCCCAATGGCCAATCTCTCTCTCTGTGTAGAACTTCCTCTTGACATCCAGCCTAAACCTCCCCTGGCACAGCCTGAGACTGTGTCCTCTTGTTCTGGTGCTGGGTGCCTGGGAGAAGAGACCAACCTCTGCCTGTCTACAACTTCCCTTCAGGGAGTTGTAGAGAGCAATGAGGTCTCCCCTGAGCCTCCTCTTCTCCAGGCTAAGCAACCCCACCTCCCTCAGCCTCTCCTCACAGGGCTGTGCTCCAAACCCCTCCCCAACTTTGTTGTCCTTCTCTGGACACCCTCCAGCAAGTCAACCTCCTTCCTAAACTGAGGGGCCCTGAACTGGACACAGGACTCAAGGTGTGGCCTAACCAGTGCAGTGTACAGGGGCAGAATGACCTCCCTGCTCCTGCTGGCCACACTGTTGCTGATGCAGGCCAGGATGCCATTGGCCCTCTTGGCTGCCTGGGCACACTGCAGGCTCATGTTCAGCCTACCATCAACCAGTACCCCCAGGTCCCTCTCTGTCTGGCTGCTCTCAGCCACTCTGACCCCAGCCTGTAGCACTGCCTGGGGTTGCTGTGGCCAATGTGCAGAACCTGGCACTTGGTTGTGTTCAATCTCCTGCCCTTGGCCTCTGCCCATCTGTCCAGCCTGTTGAGGTCCCTCTGCAGAGCCTCTCTACCCTCCAGAAGATCAACACCTGCCCCCAGCTTGGTGTCATCCTGGCTTAAGGTTTCAGTGACAGGAATGTGGTTGGAGACATCTGACTGATGTCTCTCCCCTGACATCTCTGAAGGCCTTGAGCAACCTGATCTAATGAAGGTGTCTCTGCCCCATGGCAGGGGGGCTGGAACTAGGTGATATCAGAGGTCCCTTCCAACCCATCCCATTCTAGGAATCCACAAAGAGATGGGTTTGATCTTAAAGGCCTTTGCCAACTGAAGCAATTCCATGGCAGTTCTTTCCCATTCACAAAGACTAATTATTTTGATAAACCATTAAATCAAGAGCATTCAGAGAGGGCAAGCTTGTGATAAAATCAATAGGTTTACTCAGCCTGGCTTCAGAGTTTTAATCAGGAAGTAAGTTCCCTCTAAACTTGTAAACAAGTGAAAAATCAGCCCAGCAGACCTGCATACAAATGAGGAATCAGCTCTAAAGTATAACCACTTCTCTGGCAGACTCTGGAGCTGCTTTGGGAGAAGTCAGTCCCAGGCACTGCTAGAGGCTGGGCAGGGACTGGCTGGAGAGCAGCCCTGAAGAAAAGGCCTTGGGGGTGCTGGGGGAGGAGAAGCTGAAGAGGAGCCAGCAGGGAGCACTTGCAGCCCAGAGAGCCAAGCAGAGCCTGGGCTGCAGCAAGAGAAGTGTGGCCAGCAGGGCCAGGCAGGGGATTCTGCCCCTCTGCTCCACTCTGCTGAGACCACAGCTGCAGCTCTGGGGCCAGTTCTGGAGCCTCTGTGCCAGGAAGGCTCTGGAGGTGCTGGAAGGTGTCCAGAGCAGGGCCATGAGGAGGAGCAGAGGGCTGTAATGAGATTTTCTGCTAATGCCACCAGAAAAGGTTCCTCCCCAGCTTTCTTATAGCCCCCTTCAGAGACTGGAAGGCCACAAGAAGGTCTCCTTGGAGCCTTCTCTTCTCCAGACTGAGCAGCCCCAACTCTCTCAGGCTGCCCTCCTAAGAGAAGTACTCCAGCCCTCTGATCACCCTTATGGCCATTCACTGAACCTTTTTATGTTAGCTCCCAGGTGTTCCCGAGGGAACTAAGTCCCTTTTATTTCAATTCACTTCCCCAGACAGCTCTGCTGTTTCAGAAGAGATGTTTCCAGTCTTCCTTTGCTTAGTTCCACTACCTCCCAGGGCAGTCTTGCTTAATTTTAAATGAGAGGAGAGAGAAGAGCCAAGCTGTCCAGGACATCCTTGGGCAAGATGGATGGCTCTGCACTTTTTTGATTTGCTGCTGCTAGCTGCCTCCCTGTCATTGCTGCATAAATAAACACCAGAGAGGCTGCCAGAGCCAAGAGGTGGCGGATCAGCACTCGGAGTTTCAGCTCTTTGTTTAGACAGACAAATCCGATTCCACCTGGATGCTCTGACTGACACGAAGCTGTCAGCTACATCAGTTACAAAGTTAATTATCCACCTCTGGAAGCCCTGCCTTGATGAAATGCAGAAAATCACAGCAGTTCTGCTGAAGCCATCCTCTGCTGACTGAAAAGCCTTAAAATTACTTCCTCTTCCACAGTCTGCAGTAATCTCTTCTTCCCTTTCTGTTGAGTGCTGTAGTTGTGTCCAAACCCTACAGCTATCTTACAACCAAGGACAAAACTGCATCTGTGACATCTTAGATGTCACTGAGAAGGACAGAATGAAGGTTTTCTCCTCTTCTGTCAACAGAAAAACTCTATGAAACAGTGATTCTCCCTCTACTCTGATCTGCTGAGACCACAGCTGGAGCTCTGGGGCCAGTGCTGGAGCCTCTGTGCCAGGAAGGATCTGGAGGGGCTGGAAGGTATCCAGAGAAGGGCCACGAGGAGAAGCAGAGGGGTGGAGCTGCTCTGCTGTGAGGACAGACTGAGGGAGTTGGGGCTGTTCAGTCTGGAGAAGAGAAGGCTCCCAGGAGACCTCATTGTGGCCTTGCAGGATCTGAGGGGGGCTCCAAGAAAGCTGGGGAGGAACATTTGAGGGTGTCAGGGAGAGATAGGACTGGGGGGATGGAGCAAAACTAGAAGTGGGGAGATTGAGATTGGCTGTGAGGAAGAAGTTGTTCCCCATGAAGGTGGTGAGAGCCTGGCACAGGTTGCCCAGGGAGGTGGTGGAAGCCTCCTGCCTGGAGGTGTTTGCAGCCAGGCTGGATGTGGCTGTGAGCAACCTGCTGTAGTGTGAGGTGTCCCTGGCCATGGCAGGGGGGTTGGAACTGGCTGAGCCTTGAGGTCCCTTCCAACCCTAACAGTTGTCTGACTCTCTGCCACAGCACTGTGTGAGCCATTCTGCAAGTCCCAGTGCATCCCAGAGAACTCCAAATTAGATTTCTCATGATATGTAAGAGGGGAGGTGAGACCTGGGATCTAACCTAGCTGCAGTTTATTGAGCAGATATGTCCTGGGAGGTCTGTGTCACCTGAATGTTAAGCTGCTTGCTGCTTTCAAAAGCATCCTGTGTCTCCTTACTGATGAAATCCGTCTCTGCCAGCTCAGCTCCTGCTGCCTTAGCTATGCAAAGGAGTCCAGCACTGCAAGGTTATGAATTCAGAGATGGTTTACTCACACTGCCATCTACAGAGGGTTACCCTGAGCAGTCAATTCCAAGATACTCCCTTTGTCTTTCTCTCTTTTCTTCATGTAAGTGTAGGTCACTCACAAAACCATTTGCTTTTTACAGGGATTTAGAGTGAAAAGCTACAGTGTTGTGCTGTTAACACAAGTCAAGGGAGGTTCTGCCCTAGTCACACCACATCTCGAGTACTGAGGCCAATTCTGGCCTTCCCAGGTCAAGAGAGACAGGAAACTACTGAGGGCAGCTCACCAGACATGCTGAAGGGCTTGGTGCATCTCTGTGAGGAGCAAAGGCTGAGAGCCCTGGGGCTGTTGAGCCTGGAAGAGAGCAGCCCCAGAGGGGAGCTGAGCAATGCTCAGCAAGAGCTGAGCAAGGCTGGGGGGCAAGAGGCTGGGGTCAGACTCCTGTCAGTGGTGCCCAGGGACAGGAGAAGGGGCAATGGGCACAAACTGACCACAAGGCAAAATCTTTGTTGTGAGGGTACTGGAGCCCTGGAGCAGGTTGTGGGGTCTGCTCTGGAGAGGTTCCAAACACTCCTGGACAATGCAGTTCTGGGCAAGCTGCTGCGGGTGTCCAGGTTTAGCAGGGGGAGTTGGATTGGGTGACCCCCAGAGGTCCCTTCCAGCCCCCACCATGCTGGGATGCTGTGTGATTCTATGGGGAGCACCTTTGCAAGTGTAACTGCCTGGCAGTCAGTCCTGCAGCTTGCTTAGAATCATAGAATTGTAAGGGTTGGAAGGGACCTCAAGGAGCATCCAGTTCCACCCCCAAGGCCTTTTCTTCAGGGCTGCTCTCCAGCCAGTCCCTGCCCAGCCTATACCAGAGCTTGGGATTGCCCTGACCCAGATTCAGGACCTTGCACTTGGTGGACTCAGTAATCTCAGAGGTCTCTTCCAACCAAACCCAAACCTAGGGGGTTTTGTATCTTTTCTATTACAATCTGTACCCCCCAAATATTTACAGAGCTAAAAGCAGCAGGGAGGAAGTTAAACAATAAACACCAGCAGGGGAGCTGGGACTTGATCAGCAAGCCACAGAGAACAAAAGGAGCAGACCCTCAGCTGTCACCAGCTGACAGCCTTCAGCTGAAGTCACCAAGACCTTGCCTTTATTTCTTTGGACTTGAAGAGAGGAAACAAAGCTGCTGGAAAAGTGTTGAAAGAAAAGGACAACCCTCCCTGATCACTTACCTGAGTAATGATGGAGGCAGAAGAGGCAGAACTGAAAGGTTTTGTGCATGGTGGATAGCCTCTGAGGCTCCCAGATGGAAGACAAGACAGCTGAAAAGAGGAACAGGCAGAAACAGCACCTTAGGCTTTGGGTTCACTGTTGACAAGCTCTTCCTGAGCAAGGACACCATGGCATGAGCCAGGGCAGCAAGAAGCCAGATTGAAATGTTGGCTTAGGATCAGCTTGGCCACAGCTGTGGAGCTCCAAGCCATCCCCTCTTGTCCCATCGCTGCAAGCCCTTCCCCAGCTTTCCTGTAGACCCCTTCAGGTAGTGGAAGGCTGCTCTAAGGACTCCCCAGAGCCTTCTCTTCTCCAGGCTGAGTAGTCCCAACTCTCTCAGCCTGTCTGCAGGGGAGAGCAGCTCCAGCTTCTTCTCACAAAAGTCTTTTTTAGGCTGATGTGCTTTTTTCTGGCAGCTTCCTTGGGTTAGATCAGGCCACATGCCTTAATGCATGGTCTAGTAGGTCCTTTCCACAGCTCTCATCTCCAGGGTTCACTGGAGCTCACTCACTGCTGTCTGGCTGGCTAGTTATTCCCATCTTCCCAAGGAATCCTGCTGTAGTCTAGTTGTGGTAATAAAGTTTCCTGAGCAGATGAGAAACCAGTGCCCAGCTAAGTGTCTTTTTAGTGCCACTGGCCAGCAGACACAGCTCTGCTGCTGCTCTGGCCGGGACCCAGGCCACACCTAGAGCAGAGAAGAAGACTCAAGGTGTTTCCTTTTCATCCAGCATGCTGAGGATACAACCACCTCAGCTAGGCTTGGTAGTTCAGTGGGGGATAATGAAGGCTGAAAAGCATTGTTTATGTTCAAGAATCCTCAAAAGAGAGCAGAAAAATAGTTCACTTGTCATTCTTAATGATCCACTGCTCCACTTGGCAGCAGCAGGAAATGACATTTGGCTGGGAGAGAGCTGGGGCTGCTCATCCTGGAGAAGAGAAGGCTCCAGGGAGATCTTAGAGCAGCCTGAAAGGGGCTACAAGAAAGCTGGGGAGGGACTTAGGAGGAGGGCTTGGAGTGACAGGATGAGGAGCAATGGCTTTGAGATAGAAGAGAAGAGACTGAGGCTGGAGTTTAGGAAGGAATTCATAGAATCAGAGAATATTCAGTATCACTGAGGTTGGAAGAGACCTCAAAGACCATCGAGTCCAACCTGTCACCACAGACCTCATGACTAGAGTAGGGAGGACGCTACTGCCCACTGCAGGCTTGAACTCATGACCTTCCCATTAAGGGTCTTATGCACTACCAACTGAGCCACAGCACATGTTAATAAGGTTGGAATCAATAAGGTTGGAAAAGACCTCAGAGATCATCAAGTCCAAGCTGTCACCTAATACCTAACACCTCCTGACAACTAAACCACGGCCCCAAGTGCCACATCCAATCCCTTCTTGAACACCTCCAGGGATGGGGACTCCACCACCTCCCTGGGCAGCACATCCCAATGGCCAATATCTCTTGCTGGGAAGAACTTTCTCCTCACCTCCAGCCTAAACTTCTCTGCTGGCACAGCCTGAGACTGTGTCCTCTTGTTCTGGTGCTGGTTGCCTGGAGAAGAGACCAACCGCCACCTGGCTACAACCTCCCTTCAGGGAGTTGGAGAGAGCAATGAGGTCTCCCCTGAGCCTCCTCTTCTGCAGGCTAAGCAACCCCAGCTCCCTCAGCCTCTCCTCACAGGGCTGTGCTCCAGACCCCTCCCCAGCCTCCTTGCCCTTCTCTGGACACCTTCAAGTCTCTCAATGTCCTTCTGAAACTGAGGGGCCCAGAACTGGATTTTTAAGATCCCTTCCAAGCCAAACCATTCTATGAATCTATGAACCAAACTGTTCTGATAAGTGAGAGACCTGAAGGGGACTACAAGAAAGCCAGGAATTGTTTTCCCTGTGAGCGTGGACACAGGACTCAAGGTGTGGCCTAACCAGTGCAGTGTACAGGGACAGAATGACCTCCCTGCTCCTGCTGGCCACACTGTTCCTGATGCAGGCCAGGATGCCATTGGCCTTCTTGGCCCACTGGGCACACTGCAGGCTCATGTTCAGCCTACTATCAACCAGTACCCCCAGGTCCCTCTCTGCCTGGCTGCTCTCAGCCACTCTGACCCCAGCCTGTAGCACTGCATGGACTTGTTGAATGCCATCCCATTGGACTCTGCCCATCTGTCCAGCCTGGCAAGGTCCCTCTGCAGAGCTCTCCTACCCTCTAACAGATCAGCTCCTGCCCCCAGCTTGCTGTCATGATCATCCAATCTGACCTCCCTGCTAAAGTAGGGCACCCACAGCAGCTTGCCCAGGATCACTGCATCCTCATGGGCCTGGAATCTCTCCATACAAGGAGAGCTTGGTGCCAGCTTGGTGTCATCTGCAAATTTCCTGGTGATGGGCTCAGTCCCCTCATCCAGGTCATCAATGAGGATATTCATAACAGTGAGGGTGGGGAGACACTGGAACAGGTTCCCAGGGAGGCTGTGGATGCCCCTCCTTAGAGGTGTTCAAGGCCAGGTTGGATGAGGGAGGGGAATTGGAAGTAGATGATCTGTAAGGTCCCTTCCTACCCAAACTATTCTATGACTGTACAGAATCCTACAGCAGTAGCCTGAGTTGCTGGTCCTACAGCGGGATGGGGTTGGCTGGTCACATGGAAAGACAAGGAGATTTCTGCAAGCTGAATATGTATGGTAAGCCCTTGGGATGCAGTAGAAGTGTGAAAAGTAGGCAGTGGATTAGGAGAAGAAAGAAAGATGAAGATAAACTGTTAAGATCATTCTTCAAAGTGATTAATTTTGAGAGTTTTGAGTCCACCCCCCAGAGAGCTGTCCAGGCATTGCCTTTCACACCCTGCATTAGCTCAGGCTCCATCCATCACCCTTCTCTCATCTTTTCAAAGCCAGCAGGGTTTCTTGCTGCCCCCTCAAAATACAGGAAAAGAATGAAGACAAAACCTTCCCTGCCTTCATGCCTGCTCTTAGAAGCTTCCCCAGCCCTCTTTTGAAGCATTTATTGTCTCTCACTGTATCCCAGAACCACAGGATCACAGGACATTGCAGGTTGGAAGGGACCTCCAGAGATCATCCAATGCAATTCCCCTGCCAGAGCAGCATCACCCAGGGCAGTCTGCACAGGAATGCAGCCAGGGGGGGTTGGAAAGGCTCCAGAGAAGGAGACTCCACAACCTCTCTGGGCAGCCTGCTCCAGGGCTCTGGCACCCTCACACCAAAGAAGTTTCTCCTCATGCTGAGCTGAAACCTTCTCTGTTCCAGTTTGCCTCCGTTGTTCCTTGGCTTATTGCTGTGCACCACCCACAAGAGCTTGGCCCCCTCCACTTGACCCCCAGCCTTCAGCTATTGATAGACATTGATCAGATCCCTCTCAGCCTTCTCTTCTCCAGGCTAAACAGCCCCAGGGCTCTCAGTCTCTCTTCTCAGGGGAGATGCTCAAGTCCCCTAAGCATCCTCCTGGCTCTGCCTTGGACTCTCTCCAGCAGGTCTCTGTCTCTCTTGACCTGGGGAGCCCAGAGCTGGACACAGGATTGCAGCTGTGGTCTCAGCAGGGCAGAGGAGAGGGGGAGCAGAACCTCCCCAGCCCTGCAGGCCACACTTTCCTTGCTGCCCCCCAAGATCCCTTTGGCTCTCTTGGCCCCCAGGGCACATTGGTGTCCCATGCAGAACTTGCTGTCCACCAGCACTCCAAGGTCTTTCTCCATGGAGCTGCTCTCCATCAGGGCAGCCTCTAACCTGTTGTGGTGCCTGCTGTTGCTCCTCCCCAGCTGCAGGACCTTGCACTTGTCCTTATTGAGCTCCATGAGGTTTGCCTGCAGATGCAAGGGAAGCTCTTTTGGTGACGTTCACATTGTCCTCCAATGAACAAGGATGCTCCAGAGATGCTAACCAGAGGTGCTGCAGGGGTGCTAACCAACCAGCTTCTCTTACAAGAAAGCCCACTGCAGTCAAAAGACAGCCTGGCACTGATGTCAAAGGGCCAGCTCACAGGATAGTAGGAGTTGGAAGGGACCTTCCAAGATCATCAAGTCCAACCCCCCTGCCAGAGCAGGGCCATAGAATGTGGCACAGGTCACCCAGGAACACATCCAGATGGGTGTGCCAGGGGGGATTCCCCCCCATTAATTCCATGTTTCTTCCTGCTGGCTGGCAGAGGAGACACTTGCAGTGAAATGTCCTTCAGCATGGAGCTTCTGGGGCTAATGAACAGAGGAGAGCCACTACAAATGTTCATTACTGTGAGGGTGGTGAGGCATTGGAACAGGAGAAGCTGTGGACTTCTCATTCCTGGAAGTGTTTTAGACCTAGCTGGAACCCCAGCCCACCCCTTTGGACTGGGCTCAACCCAGCAGGCTGGATGTAGTTTGAGCAACCTGCTCTGGCAGGTGTCCCTGCCCATGGCCTAGGGCATGGGCATGGGCATGCTCAGGGATGGCCTAGGACAGCACAAGGTGCACTAGGGGCAAGCTGGAGCAGAGGAGCTGCCATGGGAACAGAAGGGAAAACTTTGTCCTTGTGAGGATGCTGAGCCCTGGAGCAGGCTGCCCAGAGTGGTTGTGGAGTCTCCTACTCTGGAGACATTCCAAACCCACCTGGGTGTGCTCCTGTGTGTCCTACTCTAGGTGACCCTGCTCTGGCAGGGGGCTTGGAGTGGATGATCTTTTGAGGTCCCTTCCAGCCCCTAACATTCTGTGCCTCTGTGATCTTTTCATTTTTATCTCCATTCCCAGTCCTTCAATCTTTCAGACTCTTCTAAGTAACTCTTGTGAAAATTGTTGTCCCCTGTGCCTTGCTTGGGAGAGTGATAATGGCAATGAGGCTGGCAAATTCCTGATGAATCACATTCCTGTGATGCTCACCAGTGGTGATTCCTTTATAAACAAACACACACACACACACAAAAGTTCTTCTAAGTCATATCCTGGGAAATGAAGGAGCAGGCCAGTGAGTTACAGACTTGTTCTGCACCTGCTGTGTCATGTTGGTTTGCCATGTGTCCTGATTTGAGCTAGACCAGAGCAGATCCTGCTTAGTGCTGCGACTTCCCAGCTCAGGCTCTGCTCACTGAGGACACACACTGAAGCTCAGGGCAGCTGGGCACAGCCAGGGGCTGCTTCTAGCAGGCAGAAGCTGATGGGGAGAGCTCCTGCCAAGGGCTGGGCTGCAGAAAGGCTCTGCCTGAGACTTGCTCCTCTGCAGACCAAGGGCACTGCCACAGCTTGTGCCCCACCTTGGGCTGCAGGAAGGCAGAGGTGGCAGCTGTGGGGAGGAGCAGAGAGGAGAGCTGACCCTCAGCTGCCCAGCAAGGGATTGCAGCCATGGATGGCATCTTCAGGAGAAGCTGAGGGCTCACCAGGGTCAAGCTCTCTTCTCTCAATTTTATCAATGGCCAGCATCTGAGGAAGGTTTTTTCCCTTCTGCCTTTGACCTTGATCTGTATGTTCCTGAATCCACTTACAGAATCTTGCCACTCAACCTGGCTCCCATCAGCTGCTGGCTCCAGTCTGGGACTCCCCCAGTGCTTCCCCCAGCATCAGTGTTGCCAATGTTGCCATCATTGCCATCAGGGGTTGGGTTCCCTGTTGGTTTGTGTCTCTGTGTCTCTATTCCATTGCATTGCTGTTAATTCCACCCCAGCTGGCTCAGTTTCTTTCCCAGCCCATCAGTCTCTCTCCCTTCTTCCCTTTCTCTTCCCTGTGGGAAGGCAGAGGGCTTCACATAGAGCCTCTGGCACCCACCTGGTGGCCAGGCCAGCCTTGACCTTCAGCACCATGTTTGCAGGAGGCTGCTTTTATCCCCGCTGCTGAGCAGTGTTGCAGTTGGCAAGGAATGTTTCCCACGTTGTTCTAATAAATGCACAATCAATAAACCAATTCAGCTGTTTATTCTGAGCAATATTAGCTCTTTGCCTGAATAAGCAGTTCTTCTAGAAGGTATTTAGAACTTCCTAGTTTCCAGCCCCTCACTTTATTTCTAAGGGCCTTAACCCTTAGGAATCTCTTCTGGGAAAAGATGAATCAGCCTTTATTCCTAACTGCTCCTTCTTCACCTCTCCATTCTGTGTCCCTCAGTTATCACAGGTCACAGGATGGTAGGGGTTGGAAGGGACTCCTGGAGATCTTCCAGTCCAACCCTCATGCCATAGCAGGACTGTAGAAGCCAGAAGGGTCTTGAAAGGCTTCAGAGAAAGGAGACTCCACAACCTCTCTGGGCAGCCTGCTCCAGGCCTCTGGGACCCTCACAGGCAAGAAGTTCCTCCTCATGTTGAGCTGGAACCTCCTGTGCTGCAGTTTCCATCCATTGCCTCTTGTCCTATCCCAGGGTGCAACTGAGCAGAGGCTGTCCCTGTCCCTTCCCTCCTGTCCCCCAGCCCTCAGCTCTTGATAGACATTGATCAGATCCCTCTCAGCCTTCTCCTCTCCAGACTCAACAGCCCCAGGGCTCTCAGCCTCTCCTCCCCAGGCAGTGCTGCAGTCCCTTCAGCATCCTTGAGCCCTCCCTTGGACTCTCTGCAGCAGATCCCTGTCCCTCCTGACCTGGGGAGCCCAGAGCTGGATGCAATATTCCAGGTGAGGTCTCAGCAGGGCAGAGCAGAGGGGAGGAGAACCTCCCTGGCTCTGCTGGACACACTCCTCTGAATGCTGTGTTCTGGGAAGGAGGAAAGAGCTTTTCTTACAAGAAATAATCTCTTCTTGTATGACTTTTTTCCCTTTGCATAACTTCAGAAGGACTGGGAGAGCATTGTGAGAGATCTGTCATAAGGCTATAAATGTCTCAGAGCTAAGTGTCTGTAGTTTAATCTCCTTCTCTGACAAAGTGACCTGCAAAGTTGCCGAGGGACAGGCTGTGGATCTGGATACCTGGATTTAACTCAAGCCTTTGACTCTGCCTGGGACTCCATTCTCCTGGAGAAACTGCCCAGAGATAGCACACGGGAAAACAGCTGCAAATCTGAACAGAAGGAGACATTTCTTTGGTGCGAGGAGCCCTGGGGCAGGCTGCCCAGAGAGGTTATGGAGTCTCCTTCTCTGGAGAGCTTCCAGCCCCCCCTGGCCATTGTGATCCTGGGCAAGATGCTATGGGTGCCCTGCTTTAATAAGGGGGTTGGACTTGGAAGCACAGAACCGAGTTGGAAGGCTCAGTCAGTTCCAACCCCCCTGCTATCGGCAGGGACACTAGATGAGATCAAGAATCACAGAATGTTAGGGGCTGGAAGAGACCTCTGGAGATCATCAAGTCTAACTCCCTTACCAAAGCAGGATGACCTAGGGCAGGTCACACAGGAGTACATCCAGATGGGACTGTAATCTCTCCACAGAAGGAGACTCCACAACCTCTCTGGGCAGCCTGCTGCAGGGTTCCAGCAGCCAGGAAGCAAAGAAGTTTTTCCTCATGTTGAAGTGGAACCTCCTGTGCTCCATTTTATATCCATTGCCTCTTCTCCTATCACAGGACACCACTGAAAAGGGACACCCACCCTTCAGGCATTCATAAGCATTAATCATCTCTTCTGTAGACAAAACAACCTCTCTCAGCCTCTCATCAGAGATGTAACACACCAGTCCTGTCTTAGAATCACAGAATCAACCAGGTTGGAAAAGACCTCAGAGATCAGCAAGTCCAACCTAGTACCCAACACCTCCTGACAACTAAACCATGGCTCCAAGTGCCACATCCAAGCCTTTATGGAACACCTCCAGGGACGGGGACTCCACCACCTCCCTGGGCAGCACATCCCAATGGCCAATTATTCCTTCTGGGAAGAACTTTCTCCTCGCCTCCAGCTTAAACTTTCCCTGGCACAGCTTGAGACTGTGTCCTCTTGTTCTGGTGCTGCTTGCCTGGGAGAAGAGACCAACCCCCACCTGGCTACAACCTCTTTTCTTCTCCTAGCCATTAGGTAATCATAATGTCATCCATGGATGCTCATGAGGCAGAGAGCAAGGAACCAAAGCCAAACTGAATTAGAAAGGAAATTCCTCAGAGTGTTTTGTGTTTCTGCCCCTCTGAACTGAGGGAGATGCAACACTGAAGTGCCTTCCCTGGGTGCTGTTTAGTTTCGTGACTAGCTAGAGAGGAATTGGTGTGGGTAGTAGTCATCCATACAGCAGTGGAGGCAACTGGAGCCATCCCCACAGTCCCCATCTCTAGAGGCAGCAGCACCATTGCATGCAGAGGAGCCCAGCGAGGCCTCTTGGCTCTCTCTCCCAGTGTGATGTGCCTGTGAGAGCTGCCAAGGCACCTGCTGCTTCCTGTCCTTCAGTGCACTCTGCTGCTCTGAGCTGTTAGCTGTTGCCTTCAGCTTCCAAAAAGAAACAGTTTAGGTGGCAGATGAAGCAATGCTTGGGCTCAGCTTTGTCAGCAGTCTGGGAACCAGCAAGGGGGAAAAAAAACCAACTATGCAAGTTAGGAGAAAGTACTCAAAGAGCTTCTCAGGATCTGGTTTCCACTACCACTTAGTGACAGACTCAGCCAAATATCCATGCCTGTGGCCCGGGGCTGCACCTCCAGGCTGCTGAAGCTCTTCACACGCAGTACTGAAGGCATCAGTGGACATCAGAAGCTGTTCTGAGGGAGCTGGGAGCGTGCTGCTCCGGGGCTGAGAAGTGCTGAAACAAAGCAAAATCCCTGCCTAGGCAGCACTCCTGGTTCCTGTGGTGTGCTGTGTGCTCGTGGCCCAGGGTGGGGGTGCAGGGCAGAGAGAGAGAGAAGAACAACTTTATTGGAGATGAGTGCTTCTGTGAGCAGAGAAGAGGAGGGAGAAGATTAGAGGAGCTGCTGACTGTGCCACAGAGAGAGCAGATGTTGAAGGTTAATGGAGCATTAGTAAAAGGCAGAGAATCAAAGCCTCCTAATACCTGGTGTGGTTATTTCAGTCAGAGGATCCTGAACAGAAATGCACAGGGTTTAGTGGAAGCTGAAATTTGAAGTTAAGATGCAGCTTGGCCTTGTTTAGTATGAAGGGCTCCAGCAGAGACATCCTTGGCTCCAGAGCTGCCCACTGTGCATTTCTCACTTTCACCAGGACCACTCCTGCCCTGGCTATCAACCTCATTTAACTTTATTGAGAGCAGGTTTGAAGACTTGGGGATGGTGGTTGATGACAAACTCCCCAGGAGCCAGCAATGGTCCCTGGCAGCCCAGCAGGCAGCTGTGTGCTGAGCTGCAGCCAGAGCAGGGAGAACAGCAGCACAGGGAGGGGATTCTGACCCTCTGCTCTGCTCAGACCCCACCTGCAGCACTGCCTCCAGTTCCAGAAGGACCTGGAGCTCCTGGAGTGGGTCCAGAGGAGGGCCCAAAGATGATCAGAGGTCTGGAGAACCTCTGCTGTGAGGACAGGCTGAGAGAGTTGGCACTATTCAGACTGGAGAATAGAATAGAATAGAATAGAATAGAATAGAATAGAATAGAATAGAATAGAATAGAATAGAATAGACCAGGTTGGAAGAGACCTTTGAGATCATCGAGTCCAACCTATCATCCAACACCACCTAAAAAACTAACCCATGGCACCAAGCACCCCGTCAAGTCTCCTCCTGAACACCTCCAGGGATGGTGACACCAACACCTCCCTGGGCAGCACATCCCAATGGGCAGTCTCTCTCTCTGTGTAGAACTTCTTCCTAACCTCCAGCCTAAACCTCCCCTGGCACAGCCTGAGACTGTGTCCTCTTGTTCTGGTGCAGGGTGCCTGGGAGAAGAGACCAACCCCCACCTGGCTACAACCTCCCTTCAGGGAGTTGTAGACAGCAATCAGGTCTCCCCTGAGCCTCCTCTTCTCCAGGCTAAGCAACCCCACCTCCCTCAGCCTCTCCTCACAGGGCTGTGCTCCAGACCCCTCCCCAGACTTGTTGCCCTTCTCTGGACACCTGCCAGCAAGTCAACCTCCTTCCTAAACTGAAGGGCCCAGAACTGGACACAGGACTCAAGGTGTGGCCTAACCAGTGCAGTATACAGGGGCACAATGACCTCCCTGCTCCTGCTGGCCACACTGCTCCTGATGCAGGCCAGGATGCCATTGGCCCTCTTGGCTGCCTGGGCACACTGCAGACTCATGTTCAGTTCAGCTCAGATGGCTCTGGGGAGACCTTAGAGCAGCCTTCCACTACCTGAAGGGGTCTACAGGAAAGCTGGGGAAGGGCTTGCAGCGATGGGACAAGAGGGGATGGCTTGGAGCTCCACAGCTGTGGCCAAGCTGATACTAAGCCAACATTTCAATCTGGCTTCTTGCTGCCCTGGCTCATGCCATGGTGTCCTTGCTCAGGAAGAGCTTGTCAACAGTGAACCCAAAGCCTAAGGTGCTGTTTCTGCCTGTTCCTCTTTTCAGCTGTCTTGTCTTCCATCTGGGAGCCTCAGAGGCTATCCACCATGCACAAAACCTTTCAGTTCTGCCTCTTCTGCCTCCATCATTACTCAGGTAAGTGATCAGGGAGGGTTGTCCTTTTCTTTCAACACTTTTCCAGCAGCTTTGTTTTCTCTCTTCAAGTCCAAAGAAATAAAGGCAAGGTCTTGGTGACTTCAGCTGAAGGCTGTCAGCTGGTGACAGCTGAGGGTCTGCTCCTTTTGTTCTCTGTGGCTTGCTGATCAAGTCCCAGCTCCCCTGCTGGTGTTTATTGTTTAACTTCCTCCCTGCTGCTTTTAGCTCTGTAAATATTTGGGGGGTACAGATTGTAATAGAAAAGATACAAAACCCCCTAGGTTTGGGTTTGGTTGGAAGAGACCTCTGAGATTACTGAGTCCACCAAGTGCAAGGTCCTGAATCTGGGTCAGGGCAATCCCAAGCTCTGGTATAGGCTGGGCAGGGACTGGCTGGAGAGCAGCCCTGAAGAAAAGGCCTTGGGGGTGCTGGGGGAGGAGAAGCTGAAGAGGAGCCAGCAGGGAGCACTTGCAGCCCAGAGAGCCAAGCAGAGCCTGGGCTGCAGCAAGAGAAGTGTGGCCAGCAGGGCCAGGGAGGGGATTCTGCCCCTCTGCTCCACTCTGCTGAGACCACAGCTGCAGCTCTGGGGCCAGCTCTGGAGCCTCAGTGCCAGGAAGGATCTGGAGGTGCTGGAAGGTGTCCAGAGAAGGGCCAGGAGGAGGAGCAGAGGGCTGGAGCTGCTCTGCTGTGAGGACAGACTGAGGGAGTTGGGGTTGTGCAGGCTGGAGAGGAGAAGGCTCCCAGGAGACCTCATTGTGGCCTTGCAGGATCTGCAGGGGGCTCCAAGAAAGCTGGGGAGGGACTTTTGAGGGTGTCAGGGAGGGATAGGACTGGGGGGGATGGAGCAAAACTAGAAGTGGGGCGATTGAGATTGGCTGTGAGGAAGAAATTGTTGCCCATGAGGGTGGTGAGAGCCTGGCAGAGGTTGCCCAGGGAGGTGGTGGAAGCCTCCTGCCTGGAGGTGTTTGCAGCCAGGCTGGATGTGGCTGTGAGCAACCTGCTGTAGTGTGAGGTGTCCCTGGCCATGGCAGGGGGTTGGAACTGGCTGAGCCTTGAGGTCCCTTCCAACCCTGACAGTTCTGTGATTCTAACTCTACCAAGGCTGGGGCTAACCCATGTCCCTTAGCACCACATCTCTACCTCTTTGAAACACCTCCAGGGATGGGGATTCAGCCGCCTCCCTGGGGAGCCTGTGCCAGGGGTTGAGAACCCTTTCAGCAAAGAAATTTCTCCTAATATCCAACCTAAACCTTCCCTGGTGCAACCTGAGGCCATTTCCTTAAGCCCCACCTGGCTCCAGCCTTCCACGTTGTTCTGATGGTTGTAATAAAGGAACCAGCTGCTGCTTTCTGTTGTGCCTTATTAAATGGCTGCTTTGTTTTAATGGCTGCAGTCAGATATTTCACCCACTCAGTCCCTCCAGCTCTCTTTTTCACTCTCTGTGTCCTCTGAGGAGAAGAGGGAGAGGTCCCTGGTTAATTTTCTGATGTGCCAGGCTCCCACAGGCCCCAGATGAAGCTCCTACATTTTCTCTGAGTGTGCTTTGGCTTCCTATTAAGGTGGAAGTTTGTGTGTAAATGGGAAGGATTCATTTTCTAGCACATTTCCTCCAGCAAGAAAACAAATAGTTACTGGATGGGCTTGGACCTAGCCCTGGCAGCTGGAAGGAGGCAGTGTAAGATCAAAAGGAGTCTACATCTGCCTTGGTTTAAGATTACTTTCTAGGAAGGAAAGTGTAGATTCAGGGAGGGGGAAAAAAGAGTTTCAGATGACTGTGTTTTCCTGTGTGAACTCCTACATCAGCTGTGATGGAGTGGGGCTGGTTGGGGGAGGGCATCACTGGAAGAGTCCCTCTCATGCACCTCACTCCGCCAAAGCCCTGGCTCTGGAAAGGGAGTGACTGCCGACAGCGGAGAAAAAGGAGATACAGAGCTGTGCCACTCTGAGGTTGGCCAAGGGCAACTGGGGCTGGTGGGGAAATGCAAGAGAAGGTTAAGCAGAACAGGAAAAACATGAAGAGAGGAGAGGTGGCTGTAAAGAGGAGCTTGGATTAAGGAGTGAGTGGAAGCTGCTATCTGTGCTGTCACTGCAGCCAGCTCTCACAATAAGCCTGACAAGAGCCATGGAGAGCAGATGCATTTGCTCTCCAACTGACTTTCTCTAATGAAGATTAGAGCTCAAAGCAGATTCCATCACAATTCCTCCAAAGTTGGCAGGCTGAGATAAGCTTCCTCAGAGGGAAATGGAGCCCAGCTCCTCACACAGTTCACACACAGCCTCCTGGTATGAGTGCAATTAAAAGTAAAGAGCAGACACAGATGTGAGTCGTGTCAAGAGAGCTGGATGTGATCACTCATGGTGGCATGCCCAGGACAGCTTTCCTCTGAGTGGAAACCAGTTTTGCCCTCACAATCCCAGCATGGTGGAGATTGGAAGGGACCTCAGGGGATCACCCAGTCCAACCCCCCTGCTAAAGCAGGGCACCCACAGCAGCTTGCCCAGGAGCACAATGGCCAGGTGGGGTTGGAATCTCCCCAGAAAAGGAGACTCCACAACCTCTCTGGGCAGCCTGCTCCAGGGCTCCAACACCCTCACACCAAAGAATTTTCTCTTCATGCTCAGGTGGAAGCTCCTTCATTCCAGTTTGTGCCCAGTGCCCCTTGTCCTGTCCCTGGGCACCACTGAGCAGAGTCTGGCCCCAGCCTCTTGCCCCCCACAGTTCCTTTAGCCCTTGCTGAGCATTGCTCAGCTCCCCTCTGGGGCTGCTCTTCTGGAGAGCAGCCAGGCAGAGAGGGACCTGGGGGTAGTGGTCGATGGTAGGCTGAACATGAGCCTGCAGTGTGCCCAGGCAGCCAAGAGGGCCAATGGCATCCTGGCCTGCATCAGCAACAGTGTGGCCAGCAGGGGCAGGGAGCTCATTCTGCCCCTGTACACTGCACTGGTTAGGCCACACCTTGAGTCCTGTGTCCAGTTCTGGGCTCCTCAGGTTAGGAAGGAGGTTGAGCTGCTGGCAGGTGTCCAGAGAAGGGCAACAAAGCTGGGGAGGGGTTTGGAGCACAGCCCTGTGAGGAGAGGCTGAGGGAGCTGGGGTTGCTTAGCCTGGAGAAGAGGAGGCTCAGGGGAGACCTCATTGCTGTCTACAACTCCCTGAAGGGAGGTTGTAGCCAGGTGGGGGTTGGTCTCTTCTCCCAGGCAAGCAGCACCAGAACAAGAGGACACAGTCTCAGGCTGTGCCAGGGGAGGTTTAGGTTGGATGTTAGGATGAAGTTCTATACAGAGAGAGTGATTGCCCATTGGAATGTGCTGCCTGGGGAGGTGGTGGAGTCACCATCATTGGAGGTGTTCAGGAGGAGACTTGATAGGGTGCTTGGTGCCATGGGTTAGCTGTTTAGGTGGTGTTGGATTGGTTGATGGGTTGGACGTGATGATCTTGAAGGTCTCTTCCAACCTGGTTTATTCTGTTCTATTCTATTCTATTCTCCAGGCTCTCAGCCCCAGGGACTCAGCCTTTGCTCCTCACAGAGCTGCTCCAGGCCCCTCAGCAGCTTTGCAGCCTCCTTTTAGATCAGTCTAGTAACTTATGCTGCAACTGACCCAGCATGGTCCAGCTTCTCTGGTGTTCCAGGGGAAAACAAAGCCATGCTGACAACAGGGAAATCTTGCTGGAAGTATCTATTACAGGCTGTGACTGCACATCAGTGCCTGCAGGATGGATGGCACAATAAAGAAGAGGAAGTGGGCACTTCTCCATTCAAACTGACACAGTGAATCCCAGAAATCCAATTTGAACAAGATTCAATGACTCCAGGACAGAGCCATTATGACCACATTACTAACTTCCTCTCCCTTTCCACCCCATCATCACTACTGGCACTCTTTGTGTGCCTTTGCTTTGGGTGGGAGCTGAAAATCTGGGGAGCTCCATGTGGGCTGCAGCCTAAATCAGGCCTGGTGAAAGTCTGTGGTCTGACAGCAGTTCTCAGATCCATAGAAAGGTCTGGGCTGGAAGGAACCTCCAGAGGTCACCCAGTCTGACTTCCATGCACTCAGCAGGGACATCCCCAACCAGATCAGGTTGCCCAGAGCCCTGTCCAGCCTCACCTTGAGTAGCTCCAGGGATGGAGCCTCAACCACCTCCCTGGGCAGCCTGTGCCAGTGTTCCACCACCCTCATGCTGCAGAACTTGTTCCTCATATCCAATCTCAATCTGCTCTGCTCTACTTTGAAGCCATTGTCCCTGCTCCTGTCCCTGCAGGCCTTTGCAAACAGTCTCTCTGCAGCCTTCTTGCAGCCCCCTTCAGGTCCTGGCAGGCTGCTCTTAGGTCTGCCTGGAGCCTTCTCTTCTCCAGGCTGAACACCCCCAGCTCCCTCAGCCTGGCCTCACAGCAGAGCTGCTCCAATCTCCTCAGCATTCTCCTGGCCTCCTCTGGACCCTCTCCATCAGCTCCAGGTCCTTCCTGTGCTGAGGGCTCCAGAGCTGCACACAGCACTGCAGGGGAGGTCTCAGCAGAGCAAAGTGTCAGAATCAGCTCTCTGGCTCTCTGGCAATGCTGCTTTGGATGCAGCCCAGGCTGCCCTTGGCCTCCTGTGCTGCAAGCTCACCCTGCCTGCTCCTGTCCAGCTTCTCCCCCACCAGCACCCCCAAGTCCTTTTCCTCAGGGCTGCTTTCTCTCCCCTCCTCCCCCAGCCTGTATTGACAGTGAGGATTGTTCTGGCCCAGGTGCAGAACCCTGCACTTGCTCTTGTTGGAGCTCCTGAGGTTCCCCTGGGCACCACCTCTGCAGCTTGCCCAGGTCCCTCTGGATGCCATCCTGTCCCTCTGGAGTATGGACAGCAACACTCACTTGGTGCCACCTGGACACTGCTGATGGTTCATTCCATTACCCTGGCTATAGAAGTGATACAAATATTAACCAGCACAGGTCCTAGAATGGACCTCTGAGGGACAGCACTGCCACTGCTCTCCATCTGGATTTCCAGACATCCAGCCAATTCCTTACCTGCTGAACAGTCCACTGATAAGTTGGTCTCTTTGGGCATATGTTGCACACACCTAGCTCTGCTTCCATGCCAGGAATCTGAGTTTCTGTTGTGGCTTGCATGAGTTTAGATTTGATAGCTGACTGATGAAACACAACTGAGGGAAAGAAACTAAGGGAAAGTGGAAGCTAGGAGCAGCAGGAGTGAGTTCAGGGCAGAGGCCCAGGAGGAGCCAAGGTGACTGTCAGGACAATTAGAGTGGAATTTTTTATGCAAGAATAGCCAGAATATTTCAGAGGTGAGGAGCTTGCTCTCCATTAATGCTTTGCTGACCCTCTGTTTCTTCTTTCATCTGCCCACCTTAAATACCTTCTTGTGCACTCGGAAGGGGACCTACAGGAAGGCTGAGGAGGGACTGTTTCTAAGGGCATGTTGTGAAAGGACAGGGGGCAGTGGTTTGAAACTGGAGAAGGATAGATTTAGGTAGGACATCAGGAGGAAGTTCTTCACAGCGAGGGTAGTGGAGTACTAGAACAAGTTGCCCAGCGATGTGGTTAAGGGCCCATCCCCGGGGGCATCCAAGGTCACACTTGGTGGGGCCCTGAGCAACCTGATCCAGTTGGACATGACCCTGCTCACTGCAAGGGGGTTGGACAAAATGGCCTTTGGGGGGCAGTTCCAACCCAATGATTCTGTGATTCCAGTGAACAGGAACTCCAGGGACAGACTGTCTTTAGCTCTAGGCACTTAGCAATAAGGGTAGCAACAGAACTACTGGAGACAGTCCAGAAGAGGATCACCAAGGTGATGAGAAAACTGAAGCATCACTGTGAGCTTCTTCTGGGAGAAGAGCAGCCCCAGAGGGGATCTGAGCAATGCTCAGCAAGAGCTAAAGAATGGGGGACAAAAGGATGAGGCCAGGCTCTTGTCAGTGGTGCACAGGGACAGGACAAGGGGCAAGGGGCACAAACTGGAGCCCAGGAGGTTCCATCTAAACACAAGGAAAAACTTCTTTGGTGTTAGGGTGCTGAAGCCCTGGAGCAGGCTGCCCAGAGAGGTCCTTTTCTGGAGAGATTCCAAACCCATCTGGATGTGTTCCTGAGTACCTGTGGAGTCTCCTTCTCTGGAGGAATTCCAGCCTCCCCTGGCCATTGTGATCCTGGGCAAGCTGAAGTGGGTGCCCTGCTTTAGCTGGGAGGTTGGACTGGATGATCTCCAGGGGTCCCTTCCAACCCTACCATGCTGGGATTCTGGCATTCTGTGGTATGAATTGCTTGTCACATCAGGGTCTTGCAGTAATCCTTTGCAGGCAGAAGTGTGAGCAGTTTTGTAGGTCACAGCACCTCTTTGCAAGTGCAACCCGAGCAACACACTGCTTTGTGCCTGCATGGAAAACTGATCTAAAGGCATTAAACCAAAAGCACAGTTTGGGGGATGGAACAGAGTCAGACAAGGGTTGGAAACAAAAGGTGGTTTCTCCTGTCTTTAGTTAGAAAGCATCAGTATAAAACCTTTTGTGGCAAGTTCAGTCTGCAGATCTGGTGGGATTCACAATTAGCACCATCGGGGTCCCTTTAGCACAGCAGCATCCAGGCAGTGCCTGGGGATCAGGGAGAGAAATGTGAGCTCCTATTCATCGTTGGGAAGCCCAGTAGTGGGGAAATCAGCAGGTAAGTCACACAGGCAGGCAACAGCAGCACCTCAGAGTGAGCCAGCCTGAGAGCCTGCTCTCCAAGCTGGCATCACTTGCCAGGAAGAGTCTGCTTCTGCTGCTTTCCAGTCAAAATAACAGGCAAGGATGAGAAAGCAAAGACATAGGCTCACAGGGTGTTAGGGGTTGGAAGGGACCTCTGGAGATCATCAAGTTCAACCCCCCTGTGAAAGCAGGAGCATAGAATCCAGCACAGGTCACACAGGAACACATCCAGACAGGGATGCAAAGGCTCCAGAGAAGGAGACTCCACAACCTCTCTGGGCAGCCTGCTCCAGGGCTCTGGGACCCTCACAGGCAAGAAGTTCCTCCTTGTGTTGAGCTGGAACCTCCTGTGCTGCAGCTTACATCCATTGCCCCTTGTCCTATCCCAGGGCACAGTGAGCAGAGGCTGTCCCTGTCCCTTCCTTCCTGACCCCCAGCCCTCAGCTCTTGAGAGACATTGATCAGATCCCTCTCAGCCTTCTCCTCTCCAGACTCAACAGCCCCAGGGCTCTCAGCCTCTCCTCCCCAGGCAGTGCTGCAGTCCCTTCAGCAGCCTTGCAGCCCTCCCTTGGACTCTCTCCAGCAGATCCCTGTCCCTCCTGAACTGGGGAGCTCAGAGCTGGATGCAATATTCCAGGTGTGGCCTCACCAGGGCAGAGTAGAGGGGGAGGAGGAACTTCCTTCCTTCCTGACACCCAGCCCAACGGGATATTGATGGTCTTTGGCTCCCATTTACTTGGGAAAAGGGGTTGGGGCAAATCAGCCTTCTGAAGCAGCTGTCACTTAGCAATCTTTGCCATCAGATCCTAGAGAGAGCTTCTCGTAAAGCTGGAGCAACACACGTCAGCGATGCAGCGAGTGCTGCAGTGCAAGTGTTAGTTTTGGGAAATGTCATTTCCAGCCATGACATTTGGGTTTGGGTTTGCTCTCAGATCACGACACATGGCTGTGAAATGGGGTTTTTTTGGTGGTTGTTGGAGCTGTGGAAAAGAAAGTGGGAAAGTGACAGCTCCTCTGAGTCTGCCTCTCTCCCAGGCATCCATATTAGAGGCATTTTGCCTGCAGTATTTCATAGTTACCTGCTTCTGTTTCCCAACTAAAACCACGGTGGCAGTGGGATAGGAGGAGTTAATCAGTGTGGAGAGTGGCTGGTGGGGAATAAAAGCAGTGAGACTGAAGTGAAATGAGCACAGGGAGAGTAATATCATAGGAGAGTTAACACCCCCCACTCCCCTTCCCAGTATATATTGAATGGAAAGGGGGCAGGGGTATTGTGAATGGCTCCAAATGCTCCAGCACAACTTCTGTGCTGACTGCAGATGGTGACAAGGTGACATTTTGTGGCTGCTCTCCTGACCTAGACAGAAGCCAAACATGAAGGAGCTATTTGCAGAACTTGTCTTTCTCTGGAGGCTCTCAGCTGTCTCTCCGAATGCTTTGTCCCTTTCCCCTTCCTCACTTCCAGCTCCTGTGGGCAAAGGCAATGAGTTTGATGCCCTCTGACGTTCCTCCCTAGAATGTCAGCCTTCAAAATTCATCTTCAAAGTTTCTCTCTGTCCCACCCCCATCTGTCTTCTCTCTCCTGCCTCTGGGTGACATCTGGTGTGTTGGCAGAAGTCTCCAGGCAGCTCTGTGGCAGCTTCAGCCTTGCCTAGGGCAGCTGGCTGGAGTGATCAGAGGGCATGGGGGGCTTGCTTTGGCCTCCCTGGATGCTGGATGCTTTAAGCCACCTTTGGGTCCTGGGAATTTTTCAGGGCAGCTTCTGCCTTGTCACTCCCTGCACTCACAGGCAGTGCTCACACTGAAGGAATGAAAGCAGATTTCAAAGCAACCTACAATTTTCTTGAGCTCTTGACATGAGCTCCCCCTCCCCATCCATCCCCCACTGAACAATTATATCATAGAATCAGAGATTGGCTTGGGTTGGAAGGGACCTTAGCAATCATCCAGTTCCCAGCCCCCTACTATGGGCAGGGACACCTCCCACCAGCCCAAGGCCTCATCCAGCCTGGCCTTGACCACCTCCAGGGAGGGGACACCCACAGCCTCCTTGGCTAGACTGTTCCAGTCCCTGATCACTCTGGCAGCAAAGAAATTCTTTCTAAAATCCAACCTAACGCTCCCCTGGCACAGTCTCAGGCCATTGTTTCTCCTTCTATCACCTGATACAAGGGAGAAGAGACCAACCCCCACCCCACTGCATCCTCCTTTCAGGGAGCTGTAGAGAGCAATGAGGTTTGTTCTCCATGACAACAGCATTCTTCATGTAGTAGCTGGAGTCATCTACCTTCACCTCAGAGGCTGCATGCCAAACTGCACCCTGAATGCCACCCAGCTATCTCAACCTTCCAGCCTAGCACCCCCCCACCTTGCTAAAGTGGATGCAGGAGGCTCAAGCTCCACTGAAGATCATGATCTGAGCTGCAGGATGTGTCTGCTAGTTGCAGGGCTAGTATTTGGGCCAGTTCTCTTTAATGTCTTTATCAGTGATCTGGACAAGGGGACTGTGAGCATCCTGAGTCATACAATCACAGAATTGTCAGGGTTGGAAGGGACATCAAGGCTCAGCCAGCTCCAACCCCCCTGCCATGGCCAGGGACACCTCACACCACAGCAGGTTGCTCACAGACACATCCAGCCTGGCTGCAAACACCTCCAGGCAGGAGGCTTCCACCACCTCCCTGGGCAACCTGGGCCAGGCTCTCACCACCCTCATGGGCAACAACTTCTTCCTCACAGCCAATCTCAATCTCCCCACTTCTAGTTTTGCTCCATCCCTCCCAGTCTCCTATCCCTCCCTGACACCCTCAAAAGTCTTTCCCCAGCTTTCTTGGAGCTCCCTTCAGATCCTGGAAGGCCACAATGAGGTCTCCTGGGAGCCTTCTCTTCTCCAGACTGAGCAACCCCAACTCCCTCAGTCTGTCTCCATAGGTTGCAGGTTAGGTTGCAGATGACACTAGATTAGGTGGGCAGGGGAGTGTTGATGTGCTGGAGGGTAGGAAGGCTCTGGGCAGAGGGATCTGGCCTGGCTCTGCCACGGTCAGTAGGATGAGGTTCAACAAAGCCAAGTGCTGGGTCCTGTAATTGGGTCACAAGAAGCCCATGAGAACTCCAGGCTTGGGGCAGGGTGGCTGGAAACTGCCTAGTAGAGAAAGACCTGGGGTTGTTGGTCAACAGATGAGGCACCTGTATTGGCAATGGTGTGGCCAGCAGGACCAGGGCAGTGAGGGTCTACTTGCACTGATATGTACTGGGTTCAGTTTTGGGGCCCTCACTCCAAGAAGGACATTAAGGTGCTGGAGCAGGTCCAGAGAAGGGCAACAAAGCTGGGGAAGGGTCTGGAGAACAGGGCTGGGGAGGAGCAGCTGACAGAACTGGGGGGGTTTAGTGTGGAGAAGAGGAGGCTGAGACTCATTGCTCTCTGCACCTCTCTGAAAGGACGTTGGAGCCAGGTAGGTGTTAGTTTCTTCTCCCAGTGTGGTGGTTTCAGCCTTAACTGGGAGTTAAGAGCTCAGATGGGGGCAAGGTTGAGAATCTCTCCCCTGCTCTCCCCTCCTCCCTCCCAACAGATAGGGAAGAAAAAAAGGAAGGAGCAAATCCACCAAACTATAATTTGGAGTTGGCCTGGAAGTAGAGAGGTCAAGAGTTGTCTTTACCTGACCAAGTGGCAGAGGAGCAGGAGGGCAGCTGCAGTAGCTCTCATCCAGGAGAGGCAGGAGCCAAAAGGAGAGCTAATAGTTGCAATGTCCTGCTTTTGATACCCTAGCTGGGCAGGGAGGGGGGGAGTGGAACAGACTCAGCTTCCCAGGTGGAAAATGCCCTGCAGGGAGGGCAAAGCACCCTCAAGCCCTCCACCCTGCTTTGGTTTTTGTTTTCAGAATGGGTGTTAACGCATCACAATCCACCCTCTGTTCCACTTCCACTCTCCTGTCACAGTCCCCTCATCCAATCTTGACACATGGTATTTGAATCCTCAATGCCAGTCCCTCGCTATCCCAGCTTGCTCCCTCTCAGGGCAGTCTCTCTCTCTCTCTGGTGATGGTCAGTGCAGGTGGTGCTTGAACTGGGCAGGCATGTGGAGAAGAATCAGGAATCAGTCTGTCTTTGAAAGGGAAAGAGAAAAATCAGGAGCAGTCTGTTCCTGTAGGGACATCAGGAACAGTCCATTGATGTAGGGAAGCAGGAACAGGCGCAGGTGAGATGACCAAGGAGCTCTCTGGGTTGGTGTGCAGTGTGTTCATGTTGAGTCCTGGATGCTAGGCTGGTATTAAACTAGGAGAGAAAACACTTAGAACAGCTTATAACTATTCACACAGTGACTATAATATCTTGGTGTGTGTTGCCTCCTCTGAGTTCATCCCCTCTCAGCCAGAGTCACGTTCTGCTGTGGGATACACTGAATGTCCCCAGTTTCTAACATGACCCAGTAGGTGTGACCAGGCCCCTCAGCCGAGACCACCCCTCGGGTTGGTTTGCCCCCACCAGCAGCAGGGAAAACCCACACAGACTTCCCCAGCAGGGTCTTCTCAGCAATCACAGGAACTCCATCTCCATCCACTGTTTGCAGCAGGTGAGACTGGGCAGGACCAGCTCGGTTCACAGATCCTCTGCTGTTCACTAACCAAGTGGCTTGAGCTAGGTGCTTTTCCCACTTCCTGAAGGTTCCACCCCCCATGGCTTTTAGGGTGGTCTTTAGCAAGCCATTGTAGCGCTCGACCTTCCCTGCAGCTGGTGCATGGTATGGGATGTGGTAAATCCACTCAGTCCCACGTTCCTTTGCCCAGTCCCTTAGGAGATGGTTCCTGAAGTGGGTTCCCTTGTCTGATTCAATCCTCCCGGGGGTGCTGTGTCTCCACAGGATATGTCTCTCTAGGCCCAGGATGGTGTTGTGAGCAGTGGCATGAGGAACTGGATAGGTCTCCAGCCACCCTGTACTTGCCTCCACCATGGTCAACACATAATGTTTGCCGCTGTGAGACCGAGGAAGGGTGATGGAGTAGATCTGCCAGGCCTCTCTGTACTTGTATTTTGACCATCTCCCCCCATACCACAGAGACTTCATGCTCTTGGCCTGCTTGATGGAAGCACAGATGTCACACTCATGCATGACCTGTGAGATGGCCTCCGTAGAGATGTCCACTGGGATGTGCCATCTCTCCCTTGGTGGCATCTCTCCCTTGGTGCCCCCTACGACTACCTGAAGGGAGGTTGTAGCCAGGAAGGGGTTGGTCTCTTCTCCCAGGCAACCAGCACCACAACAAGAGGACACAGTCTCAAGCTGTGCCAGGGGAAGTTTAGGCTGGAGGTGAGGAGAAAGTTCTTCACTGAGAGAGTCATTACTTATTGGAATGGGCTGCTCGGGGAGGTGGTGGAGTCCCCATCCCTGGAGGTGTTCAAGAGGGGATTGGATGTGGCACTTGGTGCCATGGTCTAGTCATGGGTCTGTGGTGACAGGTTGGACTTGATGATCCTCGAGGTCTCTTCCAACTTTGGCTATACTGTGATACTGTGATACTGTGAAGTGTCCTGGGCCCTGTGAGATAAGAACAGCTTGCCCTTGTGTCCCCAGGCCAAGTCACATGGTAAGTGATTAATTTGTAGATGTGGGTCAAAAGAATATTTCAGTATTCCTAAGGTTGGAAGGGACCTCAAAGATAATCAAGTCCAACCTGTTACCACAGACCTCACGACTAGAGTAGGGAGGACATTACTGCCCACTGCAGGCTTGAACTCACAACCTTCCCATTAAGAGTCTTATGTGCTACCAACTGAGCCACCGTACCAGTTAAAGCTCCAGCCAAACACTCATGCAAAGTATTGCTTTCCAAATACAATATGAATTTCCAAACCCCACATTGGAGGTGCCAAAAATTGTGGTGGTTTGAGCCTTAACTGGGAGTTAAGAGCTCAGATTGGGGCAAGGATGAGAATCTCTCCCGTGCTCCCCCCTCCTCCCTCCCAACAGAGAGAGCAGGAAAAAAGAAAGGGAAGGAGCAAATCCACCAAGCAATAATTTGGAGTTGGCTTGGAAGTAGAAAAGTAAAGAGATTTCTTTAAACAATATCTATATAACAACAGCAGGTGAGGTTCACAAGGGCAAGGAACAAGGATGGATGGGAGGGGGACAAAAAAGAAGAATACAAAACCAGTCTCTCTCTGAAGAGGCAGAGAGGCAGCAGGGAGAAGGATCAGGCCTGACCACGTGGCAGAGGAGCAGGAGGGCAGCTGCAGTAGCTCTCATCCTGGAGAGTCAGGAGCCAAAAGGAGACCTAATGACTGCAATGTCCTGCTTTTTATACCCTAGCTGGGCAGGGAGGGGAGAGTGGAACAGACTCAGCTTCCCAGGGGGGCAGAAAACACCCTGCAGGGAGGGCAAAGCACCTGCAAGCCCTCCCCCCTGTTTTGTTTCTTTTCAGAATGGGCGTTAACCCACCACACCCAGATAACATGAGGAAGAAGCCTCAAGTTGCACCAGGGGAGGTTTAAGTTGGACATAAGGAAGAATTTCTTCCCTGAAGGAGCAGTTAAGCCCTGAAACAGACTTCCCAGGGAAGTGGTGGAATCAACTTCCCTGGAAGTGTTCAAAAACTGTGTAGATGTGGTGCTGAGGCCATGGTTTAGCGGTGGCCTGGCAGTGCTGGGTTAAGGGTTGGACTGGATGATCTTGTAGGTATTTTCCAACCTTAATGACTGTATGTTTTAAAATTAATAAACCCAGTTCCTAGGCCTAAGTTTCTACTGGCAGTCAAATTCATTGATGGGAACTTAAGAACTGCACTCCTCCTCCAGTCTGGTGAGCAGCCAGGCCTCTTCCTTCTACAGCAAGAAAATAATCTCACTGCTTTTATTCACTCTTCCATGGCCTATTTTTAGAGCAAATCCTGGCCCTCCAGTCCACAGAAGAGCAACCAAATCCCATGCTTGCCAGTACAGCTGGAAGGATTTTGGTTTCAGGTGCTGCCCACATGTCCATTACCATACAAGTGATGATGGTGATTGGTTTATGTTTTTCCCCTGACATAAGATGATTTATGAACGTTTCAAAAGGAACTAAATGATCAGACAGTGAGGTGGATGGGAATTTGTTGAAGGAAAGAAGTCAGAGAGTTGTGGTCAATGGGATGGAGTCTAGCTGGAGGCCTGTGTCTAGTGGAGTCCCTCAGGGGTCAGGACTGGGACCAGAGCTGTTCAATATATTCATCAATGACCTGGAGGAGGGCACAGAGGGCACTGCCAGCAAGTTTGGTGCTGGCACCTAGCTGGGAGGAGTGGCTGACACAGGAGGGTTGTGCTGCACTTCAGCCAGACCTGGAGAGGCTGAGAGCTGGGCAGGGAGAAATGGAATGGAATTCAACAAGGGCAAGGGGAGAGTCTTGCCCCTGGGAAAGAACAACCCCATGGAGCAGGAGAGGTTGGAGACTGAGCTGCTGGAGAGCAGGGAAGGGGAAAGGGACCTGGGGATGCTGGGGGATGGGAGGTTGAGCATGAGCCAGCAATGTGCTCTGGTGGCCAAGAAGGCCAATGGCATCCTGGGGTGGGTTAGAAGGGCTGTGGTGAGTAGGTGGAGAGAGGTTCTCCTGCCCCTCTACTCTGCCCTGCTGAGGCCACATCTGGAAGATTGTGTCCAGTTCTGGGACCCTCCAGTCAGGAAGGACCTCAGGGAAGTGCTTGAGAGTCCAGCACAGAGCCACAAAGATGCTGCAGGCAGTGGAAGATCTTCCTTAGGATGAGAGCCTGAGGCAGCTGAGGGCTCTGGAGCTTGCAGAGGAGGAGCCTGAGGGTGAGCTCCTTGCTGGTGCTAAAGCTGTGCAGGGGCAGTGCCCAGAGGCTGGAGCCAGGCTCTGCTGGGGGATGCCCAATGCCAGCACAAGGGGCAGTGGTGGAAGCTGAGGCAGAGGAAGTGCCATGGAAACAGGAGGAAGAATTTTTCCTTCTGAAGGTGACAAAGCCCTGGAGCAGGCTGCCCAGGGGGGTTGTGGAGGCTCCCTCTGGAGCTATTCAAGACCTGCCTGGATGTGTTGCTGTGTGAGCTGCTCTGGGTGCTCCTGCTCTGGCAGGGGGTTGGTCTGGATGAGCTTTGGAGGTCCCTTCCAGCCCCTCACATTCTGTGTTTTTGTAGGCTCTACCAAATCCTTTATGAATCACATGTAAAGCTTCCCTTTATTGTTTATGTTGTTTATGTTTAGGAAATAGAGGATTATTTTCTTCCCCAGCCAGGTACAACAGCAAAGCTTTCTCTTCAACAGGAACATCTTCTCTAAAGCAGGTTTAGCAGGCAGTCAGTTTTCCATTAAACACATACCAATCAAACATCTCCAGCTTTGAAAACTTATTGCATTAATCAGCAGCAAGTAGAGCAGCAAGCAAGGAGCCAGAAGCACTTAGGGCAAATGAAGACATTGAGAAGATGTCTTCATCTTCACATCCAGTGAAGATCTCATTCTAAAAACTATAAAAACCACAAAAAACCCACTAAGCCTCAAAAGGAAATCACCACTGCCTAAGCAGATCCCATGGAGAGGGAAGAACTGGTGTCCTCCCCTACTCTCTTATCTGCCTCAGAAGCAGCAGATGCTTCCAGAGTTATTACCTGCTAAGTGGAAAATTACAGACCAGATGGAGCTAATTAATTTGCAATTAAAAAATTGCCACAAACCAAATAATTAATTTTCTGCAAGAGAGGGTTAGGCAAAGGATTGGGGATCCAAGCTGAAGGCATCCAGATCATTCAGAGCAGTTCCCATGAGCTGGTTGGGGCTGGGGAAACCTCCTGCGGATGCTGCTGCATGGCAAAGCTGGGGCTGGAAACTGCAAACCTGGACAACAAACTTTCAAAGGGCTCTGAAAGTTGGTGTTGGTCCTGCAGGGGTTTTTATTTCAGCTGAAAACTCTGCTTGCAAAAAATATGATTTTTTTTTTCCTCCTCCTCCTCCTCTTCCTCCTCCTCCTCCTCCTCCTCCTCCTCCTCCTCCTTCTCCTTCTCCTCCTCCTTCTCCTTCTCCTCCTCCTCCTCCTCCTTCTCCTTCTCCTTCTCCTCCTCCTCCTCCTTCTCCTCCTTCTCCTCCTCCTCCTCCTTCTCCTTCTCCTCCTCCTTCTCCTTCTCCTCCTCCTCCTCCTTCTCCTCCTTCTTCTCCTCCTCCTTCTCCTTCTCCTTCTCCTCCTCCTCCTCCTTCTCCTCCTTCTTCTCCTCCTCCTTCTCCTTCTCCTTCTCCTCCTCCTCCTCCTTCTCCTTCTCCTTCTCCTCCTCCTCCTCCTTCTCCTTCTCCTCCTCCTCCTCCTCCTTCTCCTTCTCCTTCTCCTCCTCCTCCTCCTTCTCCTCCTTCTCCTCCTCCTCCTCCTTCTCCTTCTCCTCCTCCTTCTCCTTCTCCTCCTCCTCCTCCTTCTCCTCCTTCTTCTCCTCCTCCTTCTCCTTCTCCTTCTCCTCCTCCTCCTCCTTCTCCTCCTTCTTCTCCTTCTCCTTCTCCTTCTCCTTCTCCTCCTCCTCCTCCTCCTTCTCCTCCTCCTTCTCCTCCTCCTCCTTCTCCTTCTCCTTCTCCTTCTCCTTCTCCTTCTCCTTCTCCTTCTCCTCCTCCTCCTCCTCCTCCTTCTCCTCCTCCTTCTCCTCCTTCTCCTTCTCCTTCTCCTTCTCCTTCTCCTTCTCCTTCTCCTTCTCCTTCTCCTTCTCCTTCTCCTTCTCCTTCTCCTTCTCCTTCTCCTTCTCCTTCTCCTCCTCCTCCTCCTTCTCCTCCTCCTTCTCCTCCTCCTCCTCCTCCTTCTCCTCCTCCTCCTTCTCCTTCTCCTCCTCCTTCTCCTCTTCCTTCTCCTTTTTCTCCTTCTTTCTCCTCCTCCTCCTCTTTCCCCTTCTCCTTCCAACAGTTTGTGGTTGTTGTTCCTTGTTCTGTCACTGGGCACCACCAAAAAGAACACAGAACCTTCATCTTGACCCCCAGCCCTCAGATATTGATAGACATTGATCAGATCCCTTCTCAGTCTTCTCTTCTCCAGACTAAACAGCCCCAGGCCTCTCAGATGGCTTTTGAAAGGCTCCAGAGAAGGAGACTCCACAACCTCTCTGGGCAGCCTGCTCCAGGCCTCTCTCACCCTCACACCAAAGAAGTTTCTCCTCAAGTTGAGCTGAAACCTTCTCTGTTCCAGTTTGTCTCCATTGTTCCTTGGCTTATTGCTGTGCACCACCCACAAGAGCTTGGCCCCCTCCACTTGACCCCCAGCCCTCAGCTAGTGATAGACATTGATCAGATCCCTCTCAGCCTTCTCTTCTCCAGACTGAACAGCCCCAGGGCTCTCAGTCTCTCTTCACAGGGCAGATGCTCAAGTCCCCTAAGCATCCTCTGGGCCCTCCCTTGGGCTCTCCCCTGGGCTCTCCCCAGCAGGTCTCTGTCTCTGCTGAGCTGGGTAGCCCAGAACTGGACACAGTATTCCAGGTTCAAGTGCTAGTATCTTTTTTTGGTTTTTTTAACAGGAAAAGCAGTCAAAATGGAATTCTGTTGCAGAAACTAGGGCAGACCTGCAGCTAAGTAATCATGTAGCTTTGTCCTCACTGGTCCTTAGTTTGCTCCTGCCTCTCTTCACCATGCCATAATGATGTAATCAACATCCAGCTTCACTCTGTGAAAGGTCAGTGCATGAACTGACTAAGAACACCCTGAAATGAAGCTGTTCTAGATTTATTCTCAGGCTTCCTGAGGAGCTCACCCATAGCATTCCAGGATGATCCTGAATTCAAAAGCAAACCTGAGCTAAATATCTCATTGCATGGGCCTGGATCTTCTTCCTGCTCTTATTGTTGGCAAGACAACAGAGCACTCAGAGTTCCACTCTTCTCCCTAAAGCAAGCTGCTTCTCTGTTTAAGTGCCCTGATCCATCCAAATTTCTTGGCCACAGTACAGACCCATAGAATGGGTTGGGTTGGAAGGGATCTTAAAGATCATCCAGTTCCAACTCCCCTGCCATGGGCAGGGACACTTTCCACCAGCCCAGGTTGCTCAAGGCCTCATCCAGCCTGGCCTTGAATACCTCCAGGTTGAGAGCATCCACAGCCTCCCTGGGCAACCTGTTCCAGTGTCTTACAGAGTGGGCTTGGATGGACTTCCAGAGTTTAACTGACTGGGTTTGGGTTTTGGTTTTGTTGTCATGTGTGCTTGTTGGACTGGGAGAAGGAAGAGGAGGAGGCATTAATGTTGTACAGAGCGGTCCTTGGATATTTGTTGTCGTACATTATTCATTATTTACTGTCTCCAATTCTGGGCTCCTCAGTTAAAGAAGGACATTGAGACTCTTGAACATGTCCAGAGATGGGCCACGAGGCTGGGGAGAGCCTCAAGAACAGCCCTGTGAGGAGAGGCTGAGGGAGCTGGGGTTGCTTAGCCTGGGGAAGAGGAGGCTCAGGGGAGACCTCATTGCTCTCTACAACTCCCTGAAGGGAGGTTGTAGCCAGGTGGGGGTTGGTCTCTTCTCCCAGGCACCCTGCACCAGAACAAGAGGACACAGTCTCAAGGCCAGGGGAGGTTTTGGCTGGAGGTGAGGAGAAAGTTCTTCCCAGACAGAAAGACAGATTGGCCATTGGGATGTGCTGCCCAGGGAGGTGGTGGAGTCACCATCACTGGAGGTGTTTAAAAGAGCCTGGATGAGGCACTCAGTGCCATGGTTTAGTTGATCAGATGGTGTAGGGTGATAGATTGGACTGGATTATCTCAAATGTCTTTTCCAACCTGGTTAATTGTGGAAGATGTAAGGAATTGTGTAAGATATACCCCGGGGCTGGAGCAGGCTGGGGTGACAGTGCTGTGCGCCCAGGCATGTGACTGCACTGTGGAAGCAGAGCTTGAAGGATTCACTGCAGAGCTTGGCTGCATTAATAAGAAGTTCAGCAAAGCTTTTCCAGTAATTTTTCTCAGCATGGTTACCTCCTGCACTGTGCTCCACATGATGAAGGCTTTGAGCAAGACTGTTTCTGACCTGGGCTGGTGTTTGTCTTGGTTCAAAGTGATTTGTCTCTCAGTAGAAGATAGGGTGTTTGCAGAAGACATTGCAGTGCTATGTGACAGAATCCCAGCATGGGCTGGAAAAGACCACTGGAGCTCACCCAGTCCAACCCCCTGCTAAAGCAGGGCACCCACCGCAGCTTGCCCAGGACCACAATGGCCAGGGGGGGTTGTAAGCTCTCCAGAGGAGGAGACTCCACAGCCTCTCTGGGCAGCCTGCTCCAGGCCTCCAGCACCCTCACACCAAAGAATTTTCTCCTTCTGTTCAAATGGAACCTCCTGGGTTCCAGTTTGTGCCTGTTGCCTCTTCTTCTTGCTCCCTGCCCTTTTTTACACTGATCATCATTGCTCAGATCCCCTCTAGGGCTGCTCTCCACCAGGCTCAACAGCCCCAGGACTCTCAGCCTTCACTCCTCACAGAGAGGCTCCAGGCCCCTCAGCAGCTTCGTAGCCTCTCCTGGACTCTTTCAAGTATTTTCTTGTCTATCTTGAACTGGGGAGCCCTGAACTGGACACAGGACTCTAGCTCTGGCCTCCTTAGGGCAGAAGAGATGGTGAGAAGAACCTCTTGTGATCTGCTGGTCACACTCCTCTATAAAGTCATGTTTCAAATCTTCTCTTTGATGGCAGAAGCATGTGGCAGCAGCAAACCTGCTGTTTGCCTGAGCACAAGCAATGTATGGTTGTAAATCTAGCACATATATGTTGTCTGACGTTTTACTACAGAAAATGGCATCCCTGGATGAACAGCCTCACGCCCTGCCAGCTGGTGGGAAATGGCAGCGTTGGGGGTTGGGCTGCATCACCTTTAGAGGGTCTTTCTGACCCAAACTGTTCTGTGATCCTCTGATTATAAGATTCTATGATTCTGAGTTTCTATGATTGTATGACTGTGAGTCTGTAGTTCTTTGATTCTGTGATTCTATGAGTCTATGACTCTGTGGTTCTCTGATTCCCTGATTCTATAGAATAGAATAGAATAGAATAGAATAGAATAGAATAGAATAGAATAGAATAGAATAGAATAGAATAGAATGGAATGGAATGGAATGGAATAGAATAGAATAGAATAGAATAGAATAGAATAGAATAGAATAGAATAGAATAGAATAGAATAGAATAGAATTAACCAGGTTGGAAGAGACCTTCAAGATCATCAAGTCCAACCTATCATCCAACACCACCTAAAAAACTAAACCATGGCACCAAGCACCCTATCAAGTCTCCTCCTGAACACCTCCAATGATGGTGACTCCACCATCTCCTCAGGCAGCACATTCCAATGGGCAATCACTCTCTCTGTGGAGAACATCCTCCTACCCTCCAGCCTAAACCTCCCCTGGCACAGCCTGAAACTGTGTCCTCTTGTTCTGGTGCTGGGAGCCTGGGAGAGGACACCAACCTCCACCTGGCTACAACCTCCCTTCAGGGAGTTGTAGAGAGCAATGAGGTCTCCCCTGAGCCTCCTCTTCTCCAGGCTAAGCAACCCCAGCTCCCTCAGCCTCTCCTCACAGGGCTGTGCTCCAGACCCCTCCCCAGCCTCCTTGCCCTTCTCTGGACACCTTCCAGCAAGTCAACCTCCTTCCTAAACTGAGGGGCCCAGAACTGGACACAGGACTCAAGGTGTGGCCTAACCAGTGCTGAGCACAGGGGCAGAATGACCTCCCTGCTCCTGCTGGCCACACTGTTCCTGATGCAGGCCAGGATGCCCTTGGCCCTCTTGGCTGCCTGGGCACACTGCAGGCTCATGTTCAGCCTACCATCAACCAGCACCCCCCGGGCCCTCTCTGCCTGGCAGCTCTCAGCCACTCTGACCCCAGCCTGTAGCACTGCCTGGGGTTGCTGTGGCCGATGTGCAGAACCTGGCACTTGGATGTGTTCAATCTCCTGCTGCTGGATTCTGCCCATCTGTCCAGCCTGGCAAGGTATATGTCATATAGAGTATATATATATATAAAATTCTATGACTGTGACTCTATGATTCTGTTATTGTAATTCTCTGACTCTCTGATTCTATGAATCACTTTGACAGAAACGCAAAAGGCCTGGCAGGAGGAAAGATGTTTTCACTTCAGTAATCATCGCAAGCTCTAATTACACTTTTCACTTCTCTAAAGCTACAAACCAGGTGATCTCTACAGGCATTACAGTCCCTGATGAACTTAATCCCATAATGCCTGAGAAAGAGAAAGCTGCTTTAAATCATATATTTTCTAGGGCTTATGAAAAACCATTAGCTCAGCCAAGCATACAGCTAGTTCTCCTTACCCCTTTATCTCTGCCTTAGACATCCAACAGATCAGTCTTGACTAATGGCTCTCATCTTAGCCTTTTAGTGGCTTAATTTTCCCTTTAAGGAGATAACTCTGGTCTTCTTCACAGTCAGCAAAAACCTGTCACCAAACAATGCCAGCAATTCACTCTTGGCAAACCAGTTGCCCTCTAGTCCAGAGCCCTCTGGTTCAAGTATCCTTATGAAAGGTTTCTGCTCTGGTTAAAAGGAGACTCCACCACCTCTCTGGGCAGCCTGCTCCAGGGCTCTGTCACCCTTACTGTAAAAAAGTTTCTCCTCACATTTGGAATCACAGAATCCCAGAAAGCTCATCCAGTCCAACCCCCTGCCAGAGCAGCAGCACCCAGAGCAGCTCACACAGCAACACAGCCAGGCAGGTCTTGAATAGCTCCACAGAGGGAGACTCCACAACCCCCCTGGGCAGCCTGCTCCAGGCTTTGTCACCCCTCACAGGGGAAAAATTCTTTCTCCTGTTTCCCTGGAACTTCCTATGCCCCTGGTGCTGGCTTAATGGTTGGACCAAACAAGCTTAAAGGTCTCTTCCAGTCACAATGATTCTCTGATTCTCAGACTCTGTTTTTAAACGTCTTTGAACCTCAGTTGCTTTGGGACCATTAGTTGTGATTTCACTTAGCTCCCTGAGTGGAAAATATTCCCAGGAAGGACAAAAGAGGTTTAAAAGGGACACCTGTTGTCACTGCCAGTCCTAAGGTCCAGAAAGTAGCTGTTATTGCCAGTGTGTTTATCTCCTGACTTCCTGGAAGCCATCTGTATTGCAGTTAATAAAACTTAAATGCCACAGTTACAGAACCTGTGATGTTCTACCTGAATACTAACGGCAAAAATAAGAGGCTGGGGATGTCTCTGGCAAGCCAGAAAGGGCAGGCTGTAGCAGGCTGAAAGAAATGTGCCTGCTTAAGGAGTGCAAATATTTATGTTGGGAAATTTGGGCCATTCCTGCTGGTATGGGCTACAGAGGTTAGCTTTCTGGCAGATGTTGCCTGATCTGGAGCTGAGCACAGCCTTCGACACTGCCCCACACCACATCCTGGTCTCCAGGCTGGTGACACATGGGTGTGATGGGTGACCACTAGATGGATACAGAACTGGCTTGATGGCTGCACCCAAAGAGTGGCTGTCAATGGCTCCATGTCCCAGTGGAGGCCAGGGACAAGCAGATCCTCAGGGATCAGTCCTGGGACCAGGCTTGTTCAACATCTTTGTGGGTGCCATGGACAGTGGCACTGAGTGCACCCTCAGCAGGTTTGCTGATGACACCAAGCTGTGTGGTGCAGCAGACAGCTGGAGGGAAGGGATCCATCCAGAGGGACCTGGACAGGCTGGAGAGGTGGGCACAAGCCAACCTCAGGAGGTTCAACAAGACCAGGGGCAAGGTCCTGCAGCTGGGTGGAGGCAATGCCAGGCACAAATCCAGGCTGGGCAGGGACTGGCTGGAAAGCAGCCCTGAGGAGAGAGACTTGGGGGTGCTGGGGGAGGAGAAGCTCACCAGGAGCTCTCAATGTGCACTTGCAGCCCACAAAGCCAACCAGATCCTGGGCTGCAGCAGGAGAAGTGTGGCCAGCAGGTCGAGGGAGGTGATTCTCCCCCTCTGCTCAGCCCTGCTGAGACCCCACCTGGAGTCCTGCCTCCAGTTCTGGAGCCCCTATGACAAGAGGGATCTGGAGGTGCTGGAAGGTGTCCAGAGAAGGGCCAGGAGGAGGAGCAGAGGGCTGGAGCTGCTCTCCTGTGAGGACAGACTGAAGGAGTTGGGGCTGTTCAGTCTGGAGAAGAGAAGGCTCCCAGGTGACCTCATTGTGGCCTTCCAGGATCTGAAGGGGGCTCCAGGAAGGCTGGGGAGGGACTGCTCAGGATCTCAGGCAGTGATAGTGTGGCCGGTTGACGTTGCCCCCTTAAGAAAGGGAATATGGTGGACGGAAGTTGGTAAACGGAAGGAATAGTCTAAACTAATTTCATTGGACGAGTGGGAGGAAGCACTTCTGAGCTGGGACTATACTGGACATTTCCAGCACTTCTCAGTCAGTCTTGCTTCCGCCTCTTCTTCAGGCAACAGCTTTCTGTCCTGGGCTTTCTGCCAAGGCTTCGGCCTTGAGGCCGATAAGATACCAGGCCTGTATATTAACTCCTTTCCAATTAACACGAACTGCTTCTAACTTTTTTTTTCCTCTCTTCTCTTTCTCTTTCTATCCCATTCTGGGGAAAGGGGGGGAAGAGAGGGGAGAGCGGAGGTGGGGGACCCCTCTCTGCCGAGGGGGGCACTCTCATTTCTGTGTTACTCTGTTGTATATCTTTGTATATATTGTAGATATTGTAAATTTGTAAATAATCCCCTGCAAACCCTACATCGCTTTGTAAATATAGCTCCACTGCTTTGCTAATTCAGCTTGCGAGTTTTTTTTTCCTTTCCCTTCGATTTTTTTTTCCCTTTTACCTTACAAGGGGGAAGGGAGGAGGCTTCTCAGCCTTATCCTTCCAAACCCACCACATTTTTTTTTTATTGGCGCCCAACGTGGGGCAGATAATTAGTTCAATTTATTATTTGATTGATTTAGTGTTTTCCAGCTGAATTAGCAAACATGAAGGTATTGTGGTTTGTGGAGCGATTATTCTTTTCAATTTTTGGGGCTCTGGTTTACAGATATTGTTTGGGTTTGATTTTGGATTACCTGGGTAAATATTTGGTGCGGACAATTTATATGTGGGTTATGTATAGAGTTAAATTATGGTATGGAAAATGTATTAATTTATTATGGCCAGTGAGATACAGGAATGTTACCTCCACCACTCTCCCAATTGAGATAAAGAGTTTTAAGATTCCGCCTGAGGAGACAGTAACTTTAGGTGATGCCTGGGATCCAAAAGTGATTTATTTGGTGTGTATAATTCTGCTGCTGGTGATAACTAATGTGTATTCCCTGTATTCCTGGCGTCAGGAGAAAAAGGTGTCCAGAGCTTGTTTTGTTATTAAAACTAGATCAAAAAGAAAACGCCGTGGCTCTCGATCAGTCCCAGAGTCATCTAGTGACGAGGACTGTGGAGAACCCGTGTCAGTTAAAAAGAAGGCTAAAAAGTTAATTGGTAAAGCAGCTCTAAATGACTTTGCTGATTCTAGCAAGCAGCCAAGGGCATCGGCTGGTATCAACATGGCACCTACTCCTTCTCCCACTCCTTCTCCTTCTTCTTCTTCTCCGTCGGCCATTAATGGAGCAACATCACTTCCACCCAATCCCTCGGTGGGACCGGGAGTCACTGCCCCAGCAGCTGATTTATCTCAGGACCTGTCAGCTTCCATTAAGGTGGCTGTAAATTCAAACACAACTCCAGTTAAGGTGGCTCCTTTAAAGACTAGAGCTGCAAAGGCCCAAGATGGAGAAGAAGAGGTGGAGACTGATCCTGGTGAGGGGCCCTCTACTCTAAAAGATCCTGCTCAGGAGGAAGAGAAGGTTTGTTTTAAAGATCTAGCTAACCTAGTGAGATCAAAGCAGGATAGAGATGAAGCTAGGAAAGCAGCTGGCAAAGGTGGTTCTCAGCTTAAAGAGATCCTTAGGAGAATGACAGCAGGATTTTACGGGCAAAGAATTCAGGGAGATGAAGATGAAGATGATATTACGGACTGTTCGTCACCACGGGAAGAATTGAGAAATGTCCGTAAAGATTTCACCAGAGCAGATAAGGAGCCGGTTCTAGCTTGGCTTAGTAGGTGTTATGATACAGGTGCTTCAGCTCTAACAGTTGGAGACAAGTCAGCAGCTCAGTTAGGAACTCTCTCAAGGGACAATGGAATAGATAGACATCTAGGTGAAGCTCTCGGTAAGGTTAATCTGTGGATACGCCTTTTAATAGCGGTTGCCCTGAGATACCCTTCCCGAGATGATCTTCCCTGGAATCCTAAACCCTGGACTACCATAGATGAGGGAATTAAGCGCTTGAGAGAATTTGCTGTTAGAGAGCTACTCTATGGTGAACATGAAACTCTGAATCCTGATGACGTTCCTGTGGGTATCGGTCTTGCTAAAAAGATCATCAAACTTGCTCCTTCCAATTATGCAAACATTCTGGCAAGCAGAATTGTGTCAAGAAGTTATGGTGGAGCTTCTCCTACGGTTGGCCAATTCAGTGATCAAATGAGACAATTGGAGGATAGCATGACACGTGGTTCTTTGGTTTCAGCCATTGAAACTCTGTCTGGAAAAATTGAGAATTGCATGAGAGAGTTAAAAGATGAATTTAGAAATTCCATATCCCAATTGGCACAAAGGGATAATTTCAATTCTTCCTCCAGGTGGGTACAAGTTTCATCTGTGAGGAATACACGTCCTCAAAGGAGGTCATTCCAAAACAGGACATTCCAAAACAGGTCATTCCAAAACAGACCACCAAGACAATCACGTAGAACCATTTGGATAACTCTGCGTGATCAGTTTGGTGAGAACATGAACCGCTGGGATGGCCAACCAACTTCTAATCTTTTCAGGAGACTGAGGGAATTGCAAAGTGGCAGAACCCGAGGTAGCAATACCAGAAGGGTAGCTGTTACTTCTACAGTTCCCCAGAACGACTCTTATGGCTCCAACAGTGGCTCCAGTTATAACATGCAAAGTTATAACCCTGCACAATATGTGCAATGCACATGTGCGCATGTTCCCCATAACTAGGGGTGCCCTGCCTCCCGCCAGGGGGAGGAGAGGGATAACAGAGATAATAGAATCTATTGGGATGTGTACATCCAGTGGCCTGGCACTTCACAATTTCGGAAGTACAGGGCCTTGGTTGACACAGGAGCTCAGTGCACCATAATACCATCAAATTATCAGGGATCGGAGTCTATAACTATTCTGGGAGTCACTGGTGGATCTCAAGAGTTAAGTAAGGTAGAGGTTAATATAAGTTTAACTGGTAAACAATGGAGGAAGCATACAGTTGTGACCGGACCTGATGCACCTTGTATTTTGGGAATTGATTTTCTGAGAGAAGGGCATTTCAAAGACCCTAGAGGTTACAAATGGGCTTTTGGAGTAGCTTCAATAGAAATTGATGGACAAAAATTGAAGCTATCTGCCAGACCTGAACTTTCTGATGAATCTGCAGTTGTGGGACAACATAAGATACAGGACATTAAATTGCCGGTTGCTTCTCAGACTGTGCATCACAGACAATACAGAACCAACCGTGACTCTTTGTTGCCCATTCAGAATCTGATTCGTCAGTTGGAGAGTCAGAAAGTCGTCAGCAAAACTTATTCACCTTTCAACAGTCCAGTGTGGCCTGTGCGGAAGCAGAATGGAGACTGGCGTCTGACGGTAGACTACCGAGCCCTAAATGAAGTGACACCACCTATGAGTGCAGCAGTACCAGACATGATGCAACTACAGTATGAGCTGGAATCCAAAGAGGCCAAATGGTATGCTACCATAGACATTGCTAATGCATTTTTCTCTATTTCCATAGCAGAGGAATGCAGGCCTCAGTTTGCTTTCACCTGGAGAGGAATCCAGTACACTTTCAACAGACTGCCAATGGGCTGGATCCACAGCTCAAGCATCTGTCATGCAGTGATCCACGATGCTCTGGAGAAAGGCGGTGCTCCAGAACACATCCAGTTCATCGATGATATCATCGTCTGGGGTAAAACTGCTGAGGAAGTCTTCAAGAAAGGTAACAAAATCATTGACATTCTTCTGAATGCAGGTTTTGCCATCAAACGAGACAAGGTGAAAGGACCTACCACAGAGATTCAGTTTCTGGGAGTGAAGTGGCAGGATGGACGCCGACACATTCCAGTGGATGTGGTAAATAGAGTCTCTACCATGGCAAGTCCCACAAACAAGCAAGAGACCCTACGTTTCTTGGGGATAGTGGGATTTTGGAGACTACACATTCCTGGATACAGTCAGATTGTGAAACCTCTGTATGATGTGACTCGAAAGAGAAACCATTTCCACTGGGGACCTGAACAACAAGCAGCCTTTGACCAGACAAAGCAAGAGGTAGTTCAAGCAATGGGTCTGGGACCTGTCCGAGATGGTCCAGACATTAAGAACATTTTGTACACGGCTGCGAGTGACAATGGTCCAACCTGGTGCTTGTGGCAAAAAGCTCCAGGTGAGACACGTGGACGACCTCTTGGTTTCTGGAGTCGAGGTTACAGAGGTTCAGAGGCTAATTATACTCCAACAGAGAAAGAAATTTTAGCTGCCTATGAAGGAGTAAAAGCATCTTCTGAAGTAATTGGAACTGAATCACAACTTCTTCTAGCTCCCAGATTACCAGTTTTGAATTGGATGTTCAAAGGCAAAGGATCCACACCACATCATGCCACAGACTCAACATGGTCTAAGTGGATGGCTCTGATAACACAGAGAGCTCGAATGGGAAATCTTGAAAGACCTGGTCTAGTGGAGGTGATCTCAAGTTGGCCTGAAGGTATCAACTGTGCTAAACCTCCAGAGGAGAAAGTAACTCGTGCTGAGGAAGCTCCTCCTTACAATGACCTTTCTGATGATGAAAAGAAATATGATTTGTTCACAGACGGTTCCTGTCGTCTTGTTGGAAACAAGCGAAGGTGGAAGTCTGCAGTGTGGAGTCCAACACGCCGAGTTGCAGAGGCGAAAGATGGAGAAGGAGAATCCAGTCAGTTCGCGGAGGTAAAAGCTGTCCAGCTAGCTCTCGACGTGGCTGAACGTGAGAGATGGCCAAAGCTTTATCTCTACACCGACTCATGGATGGTAGCCAATGCTCTATGGGGTTGGCTAAAGAACTGGAAGAAGAGTGGTTGGCAGAGGAAAGGAAAACCCATTTGGGCAGCCAACCTATGGCAGGACATTGCTGACCGAATCGAGAGAATTCCAGTGAAAGTGAGACACATCGATGCTCACATTCCTAAGAGCAAAGCTACTGAGGAACAGCAACACAACCATCAGGCAGATCTGGCTGCAAGAGTTTCTCAAGTAGACATGGACTCTAATCTTGATCTCGACTGGAAACACCGAGGTGAGATATTCTTAGCTCGGTGGGCTCACGATTCGTCAGGACATCAAGGCAGAGATGCAACATACCAATGGGCTCGTGACAGATCCATAGACATTTCCATGGATGCTATCACGCAAGTCATCCATGACTGTGACATTTGTGCTGCTATTAAGCAGGCAAAACGACTTAAGCCCTTGTGGTATGGTGACAGATGGTCCAAGTACAAGTATGGTGAAGCTTGGCAGATTGACTACATCACTCTACCACGTTCTCGTTCTGGTAAGCAATACGTGCTTACTATGGTAGAGGCAAACACTGGATGGTTGGAAACTTATCCAGTTCCACATGCAACTGCACGCAACACCATTCTTGGTCTGGAGAGACAGATCCTGTGGAGACACGGAACTCCAGAGAGGATTGAGTCAGACAACGGAACTCATTTCAAGAACAACCTTGTAAAGAACTGGGCAAAAGAGCATGGTATTGAGTGGATATTCCACATTCCCTACTATGCACCAGCTTCAGGGAAGATTGAACGCTACAACGGTTTGTTGAAGACCACTCTCAAAGCCATGGGAGGTGGATCTTTGAAAACCTGGGAAAAACATTTAGCACAAGCAACCTGGCTGGTAAATAGTAGAGGTTCAGTGAACCGAGCTGGACCTGCACATTCAGATCTGCTACAGAAAGTAGAAGGTGATAGAGTTCCTGTTGTTAGAGAAAAGAACCTGTTAGGTAAAACTGTTTGGGTATTTTCACCCTCAGGAGAGGCTAAACCTGTCCGAGGGGTGGTTTCAGCTGAAGGTCCGGGTCACACTTATTGGGTAATGCAAGAGAATGGTGAAATTCAGTGTATTCCACAAAGAAATTTAACTTTAGCTGAAAGAGGTTAATTTCAAACTGTTGTATAGCTACATCACGTCCAAAGGAAGAATCAACGAGGAGTCTACGGTGCACGAACCCTGAGATCCCTGAGAGCCCTGAGTCAACTAAGAGACCCTGAGATTTCCCTGTTTCCTTTTTCTTCGCTTCGTCGGTGAAGAAATGAACTGTTTTCCATTTTTCTCATTTTCTGATTTTCTTGGACTTTTGAATCATCTACATCTGAGCATAGCCGGAATGGACTATGAACTTTACTCGCGAACTGTAAATATCGTTTTGGATTGGATGGACAGTATGAACAGCCAATGAAATTGTTTAGAAGGGGTGGACTGTGGCCGGTTGACGTTGCCCCCTTAAGAAAGGGAATATGGTGGACGGAAGTTGGTAAACGGAAGGAATAGTCTAAACTAATTTCATTGGACGAGTGGGAGGAAGCACTTCTGAGCTGGGACTATACTGGACATTTCCAGCACTTCTCAGTCAGTCTTGCTTCCGCCTCTTCTTCAGGCAACAGCTTTCTGTCCTGGGCTTTCTGCCAAGGCTTCGGCCTTGAGGCCGATAAGATACCAGGCCTGTATATTAACTCCTTTCCAATTAACACGAACTGCTTCTAACTTTTTTTTTTCCTCTCTTCTCTTTCTCTTTCTATCCCATTCTGGGGAAAGGGGGGGAAGAGAGGGGAGAGCGGAGGTGGGGGACCCCTCTCTGCCGAGGGGGGCACTCTCATTTCTGTGTTACTCTGTTGTATATCTTTGTATATATTGTAGATATTGTAAATTTGTAAATAATCCCCTGCAAACCCTACATCGCTTTGTAAATATAGCTCCACTGCTTTGCTAATTCAGCTTGCGAGTTTTTTTTTCCTTTCCCTTCGATTTTTTTTTCCCTTTTACCTTACAAGGGGGAAGGGAGGAGGCTTCTCAGCCTTATCCTTCCAAACCCACCACAGATAGGACTAGGGGGAATGGAATGAAGCTGGAGGTGGGGAGATTGAGGCTGGAGGTGAGGAGGAAGTTCTTCCCCATGAGAGTGGTGAAGCCCTGGAATGGGTTGTCCAGGGAGGTGGTTGGGGCCCTGTCCCTGGAGGTGTTTAAGGCCAGGCTGGATGAGGCTGTGGCCAGGCTGATGTAGTGTGGGGTGTCCCTGCCCATGGCAGGGGGCTTGGAACTAGATGATCCTTGTGGTCCCTTCCAGCCCTGACTGATACTGTGATATTACGATATTATGTATTGCAGCTTGAGGTGTCTGGATCTTAGAAGCATAGAATTGTTTTGGTTGAAAGAGACCTCTAAGTTCATCCAGTCCAGCCATCAGCACAACACCCCCATGGCAATCAAACCACGTCCTCAAGTGCCATGGCCACAGGTTTCTTGAACACCTCCAGGGATGGGGACTCCACCACCTCCCTGGGCAGCCATTTCCAATCCCTGACCACTCTTGCAGCAAAGAAATTCTTCCTCATCTCCAACCTAACCCTCCCCTGGCACAATTTCAGGCCATTTCCTCTCCTTCTATCACCTGAGACTAGGGAGAAGAGAGCAGCCCCCACCTCACTGCAACCTCCTCTCAGGGAGCTGTAGAGAGCAATGAGGTCTCCCCTCAGCCTCCTTTTGTCCAGACTAAACCTCCCCAGTTCCCTCAGCTGCTCCTCCCCAGCCCTGTTCTGCAGACCCTTCCCTGGCTTTGTTGCCCTTCTCTGGACCCACCCCAGCACCTCAATGTCCTTCTTGGAGTAAGGGCCCCAAACCTGAAGCCAGTATTCCAGGAACAGCTGCACCAGTACTGAGTACAGAGGCACCATCACTACTCTCTTCCCACACCATTCCTGATCTGGGCCAGGTGGCTGTTGGCTTTCTTAGCCCCTGGGCACACTGCTGGCTCTTGTTCACACATCTGGCACCCACCACCCCCATGTCCTTTTCTGCTGGGCAACCTTCCAGCCACTATTTACTGATGTCTTATCTCTCTCAAGCTCTCCTGGAGCCTGAGTTGCAGTAAGTTTTGTCCTGCCACCCTTGTGCTGCCCCTGCTGCATTCTGCTTGCCTTGAGTCTTTCCTGTGAACCCCATCCCTAGCAGCTCCTTTGTTTCCTCTTGCTCTTAAACTGTTGGCTCCTTGCTCTCAACTGCTGCCCACCTGATTGTGCAGCGCCTGCTGTGCTACCCTAGTGACCTTGGCAAGCTGTGAAGGCTTCTGAGGAGCTAATCAGGCTTTGACAGATCTCCACCTTGTCAGGAAGTGCTAGGCGGACAACCTTCACTATTTTATGCTGCTTTTTCTCTGCTTGTTTTGACACAACAGAGATCTCCAACCAGCAGGCAGCTGAGCCAAATCCAGGCGGGGCAAAAGTGATTTATATTTCATTAAAGTGCTTTCTACAGCTTGACTGAGCATAAAAGGCTTCCAAACTACAGCCCCCAAATAGGGACTCCAGGGAAGCATTTACCAAGCTAGAGAAACCCCTCCCCAGAAAAGCACAACAAAGTTACTTAGCAAAGCAAGCTCCAGCTTAATAATTCATGCCTGTTCCTCTGTGCCATTAGGCGAGGTGAGGAAGCAGGGATGGTGACAAAGTGTTCCCCAAAAGCCTTCTGGGCATTTCAGCTGTCTGAGTGGGTCCACAGAACCAGGGCTATGAGGACCAGGGTGTCCTCACCCCACAAATTCTCTTTTCTTTGTGAATGTGCCCTTGTACTCTGCACTGGTTAGGCCACACCTGGAGTCCTGTGTCCAGTTCTGGGCTCCTCAGTTTCAGAAGGACATTGAGAGACTTGAAGGTGTCCAGAGAAGGGCAACAAAGCTGGGGAGGGGTCTGGAACACAGCCCTGTGAGGAGAGGCTGAGGGAGCTGGGGCTGCTTAGCCTGCAGAAGAGGAGGCTCAGGGGAGACCTCATTGCTCTCTCCAACTCCCTGAAGGGAGGTTCTAGCCAGGTGGGGGTTGGTCTCTTCTCCCAGGCAAGCAGCACCAGAACAAGAGGACACAGTCTCAAGCTGTGCCAGGGGAGGTTTTGGCTGGAGGTGAGGAGAAAGTTCTTCACTGGAGAGAGTTGTTTGCCATTGGGATGTGCTGCCCAGAGAGGTGGTGGAGTGCCCATCCCTGGAGGTGTTCAAGAGGGGATTGGATGTGGCACTTGGTGCCATGGTCTAGTCATGAGGTCTGTGGTGCCAGGTTGGACTGGATGATCTCTGAGGTCTCTTCCAACCTTGGTGATTCTGTGAGACTGTGAGACTGTGCAAGCCAGTTGGTGGCCAGTCATAGTGGTGCTCCCCAGGGCCTGGTGCTGGGCCCAGTCCTCTTTAATGTCTTTACTAAAGATCATGATAATGGTATCCTAATAATTTTGCATATTTTATGTAATTGTGACTATAATTTGATAATAATCTCGTCATCATTTTTTGCTGATTTGGTAATGATTGGGGTGGAGGGATTGAAGCACCCTCAGTCAGTTTGCAGCTGACTCCAGGCTGGGAGTGCTGGGGCCAGTTCTCTTCAATGACTTTGGTAAAGATCATGGTAATGATTTTATAATCATTTTATATAGCTCTATTTTTAATAATTTGATAATAATTTGATACTGATCTGGGTGAGGGGATTGAAGCACCTGACCCCAAGTTGGGAGGTTGTGCTGATCTGCTTGGGAGTAGGAAGGCTCTTCAAGGGTATCAGGGCAGCCTGGATTGATGAGCTGAAGCAAATGGGATGAATCATAGAATCACAGAACTGTCAGGGCTGGAAGGGACCTCAAGGCTCAGCCAGTTCCAACCCCCTGCCATGGCCAGGGACACCTCACACCACAGCAGGTTGCTCACAGCCACATCCAGCCTGGCTGCAAACACCTCCAGGCAGGAGGCTTCCACCACCTCCCTGGGCAACCTGTGCCAGGCTCTCACCACCCTCATGGCCAACAACTTCTTCCTCACCGCCAATCTCAATCTCCCCACTTCTAGTTTTGCTCCATCCCCCCCAGTCCTATCCCTCCCTGACACCCTCAAAAGTCCCTCCCCACCTTTCTTGGAGCCCCCTTCAGGAAGGCCACAATGAGGTCTCCTGGGAGCCTTCTCCTCTCCAGCCTGCACAACCCCAACTCCTTCAGTCTGTCCTCACAGCAGAGCAGCTCCAGCCCTCTGCTCCTCCTCCTGGCCCTTCTCTGGACACCTTCCAGCACCTCCAGATCCTTCCTGGCACAGAGGCTCCAGAGCTGGCCCCAGAGCTGCAGCTGTGGTCTCAGCAGAGTGGAGCAGAGGGGCAGAATCCCCTCCCTGGCCCTGCTGGCCACACTTCTCTTGCTGCAGCCCAGGCTGTGGTTGGCTCTCTGGGCTGCAAGTGCTCCCTGCTGGCTCCTCTTCAGCTTCTCCTTCACCGTCAGGTTCAACAAAACTGGGTGCTGGGTCTTACATTTGGGTCACATCATCCTGATAAACTTCGGGAGAAGCTCTTCAGTACTAGGGTGGTGGGACCCTGGAATAGGCTGCCCAGGAAGGTTGTGGATGCCTCTTCCGTGGGGGTGTTCAAGGCCAGGCTGGATGAGCCCTTGAGCAGCTAAGTCTATTTGAGAGTTGTCCCTGAACATAGTGAGGAGGTTCGCAGTAGATGATCTCTGAGGTCCCTTCCAGTCTAAGCCCTTCCATGGTTCTATGAAACTCTACAGCCTTGGGGCAGAGTGGCTGGAAAATGGAAGAGGAAATGGACTCAGGATGCACCAGGGGAGGTTTGGGTTGGACTTTGGAAGACATTTTTTCCCCAACAGAGTTGTCAAGTCTGAGAAGAGGCTGCCCAGGGCAGTGGTTGAATCCTCATCCCTGAAGGGATTTAAAAGCTGCGTTGATGTGGTGCTGAGGGACAGGGCTTAGGAGTGGACTTTGCAGTGTTGGGTTAATGGTTGTGTTTGGTGATCTTCAAGGTCTTTTCAGCCTGAACAATTCTGTGATTCCGTAATCCCATGATTTATTAACCATTCAAGCTAACTCCTAACTGCAACTTCTGGAGTTATTAGAGCAGTGATTCTCTCCAGGGCTTGTCCCAGTGTCTGCTTCAGAGTCACTTTGCCTTCCCTGGGTCATACTCAGCTGAAGAAAATGACTTTTTATTTTTCCTTAAGCTTTTGCTTCTTATTTGTAGAAGCACAGAATCAACCAGGTTGGAAAAGACCTCAGAGATCATCAAGTCCAACCTGTCACCCAACACCTCATGGCTAACTAGACCATGGCTCCAAGTGCCACATCCAATCCCTTTTTGAACACCTCCAGGGATGGTGACTCCACCACCTCCCTGGGTAGCACATCCTCACCTCCAGCCTAAGCCTCCCCTGGCACAGCTTGAGACTGTGTCCTCTTGTTCTGCTGCTGCTTGCCTGGGAGAAGAGACCAACCCCCACCTGGCTACAACCTCCCTTCAGGGAGTTGGAGAGAGCAATGAGGTCTCCCCTGAGCCTCCTCTTCTCCAGGCTAAGCAACCCCAGCTCCCTCAGCCTCTCCTCACAGGGCTGTGCTCCAGACCCCTCCCCAGCCTTGTTGCCCTTCTCTGGACACCTTCAAGTCTCTCAATGTCCTTCTGAAACTGAGGGGCCCAGAACTGGACACAGGACTCCAGGTGTGGCCTAACCAGTGCTGAGCACAGGGCAGATAATGAGTTGGGTGGAGTGACTTCCCTGCTCCTGCTGGCCACACGAGTGCTGATCCAGGCCAGGATGCCATTGGCCCTCTTGGCCCCCTGGGCACACTGCTGGCTCATGTTCAGCTGCTGTCCACCAGTACCCCCAGTATGCTCCTAAGATCAAACACAGAGAGCATGAAACCTCCAATCACCTGAGTCTAACCACCAGGATACAAAATCCACATGTTCCCATAAGAATCACAGAATGGTTTGGGTCAGAGGGCATGGGGGGCTTGCTTTGGCCTCCCTGGATGCTGGATGCTTTAAGACACCTTTGGGTCCTGGGAATTTTTCAGGGCAGCTTCTGCCTTGTCACTCCCTGCACTCACAGGCAGTGCTCACACTGAAGGAATGAAAGCAGATTTCAAAGCAACCTACAATTTTCTTGAGCTCTTGACATGAGCTCCCCCTCCCCATCCATCCCCCACTGAACAATTATATCATAGAATCAGAGATTGGCTTGGGTTGGAAGGGACCTTAGCAATCATCCAGTTCCCAGCCCCCTACTATGGGCAGGAACACCTCCCACCAGCCCAAGGCCTCATCCAGCCTGGCCTTGACCACCTCCAGGGAGGGGACACCCACAGCCTCCCTGGGCAGCCTGTGCCAGTGTCTCACCAGCCTCACTGCCTCACCTGCATTTCTTCCTCACCTGCAGTCTAAATCTCCCCTCTTCCAGCTTGAAACCATTCCCTCTCATTCTATCCCTCCAAGCTCTCATCAAAAGTCACTCCCCAGGTTTCTGGAGCCCTTCAGGTAGTGGAAGGCTGCTCTAAAGTCTCCCCAGAGCCTTCTCTCCTCCAGGCTGAACAGCCCCAACTCTCTCAGCATGTCCCCAAGTTCTCCAGCCCTCTGATCATCTTTGTGGCTTCCTCTGGACCCACTCCAACAGCTCCCTGTCCCTCTTATGTTGGAGGCTCCAGAGCTGGAGGCAGTGCTGCAGGTGGGGTCTGAGCAGAGCAGAGCAGAGGGGCAGAATCCCCTCCCTGTGCTGCTGCTCTCCCTGCTCTGGCTGCAGCTCAGCACACAGCTGCCTGCTGGGCTGCCAGCGAGCAGTGCTGACAGCTCTAGCTCTCTGCCCTGAAAGTGTATTCATTATGCTCCAGATCTCTGTACTTCCTTATCTTGCTGTGGTAGCACACAGCTGTCTTCTGCAGCTCAGACTTCTAACTTCTTGTCTTTTCCTGAGCTGCAGAGAATCGCTATCTCAGCATGGTAGCACTCAGAAGGGACATCTGAGGATCATCCAGTCCAACCCCTCTGCTAAAGCAGCATCACCTAGGGCAGGTCACACAGGAATGCATCCGGATGGGTCTTGAAAGTCTTCAGAGAAGGAGACTCCACAATCTCTTTGGGCAGCCTGCTCCAGGGCTCCAGCCAGCTCACAGCAAGGAATTTTCTCCTCCTGGGATGGAACCTCCTGGGTTCCAGTCTGTGGGCTCTGGCCAATGTCCTGTCACTGGGCACCACCGATGAGTCTGGTCCCATCCTCTTACTCCCTGGCCTTTAGCTGTGGATCAGCGTTGAGGTTGCTGTTCAGGGTGTGGAGGAACACACAGCTCAGTCCTTTGGTGAGCTTCCCTCAGGTCTAGTGCACACCACCATCTAGTGGCTCTGAACCGAACAGAGGAGATGGCACCTCGCTGTAGCACCACTTGGGTGGAGGTTTGAAGAGGAAAATCCCCCTGAATCCATTTTCCCAGGTGCCACATCTCATTGCCTCAGACTTTTGCATATCTTTCCAAATGGGCTTGGCCACATTTCCTCACATGGAAATGTTCTGCCAGCATACAAGGGAATGCAGGCAGGAGGAAAAAATACTCCCTAAACTCATTCTTCTCTCTTCTTGGCACTGAGAATCCCTAGAACAATCTATAGTGGGAAGGATCATCTGCCTTTCAGAAGCAGAACTGCAAACTCTCCTGAAATTAGCTCTAATGCTGTGTGAGCTGGGCAGGCAAGGAGAAAGATAGGACTTTGTGTCTACCTTAGAAGAATTCCTTTCCAAAGCCATGTGCCCTTGTGGCCAAGAGAGCCAATGGCATCCTGGGGGGCAGCAAGGAAAGTGTGGCCAGCAGGGCTGGGGAGGTTCTGCTCCCCCTCTGCTCTGCCCTGCTGAGACCAGACACGATGAACTCGAAGGACTCTTCCAACCTGGTCTGGTCTACTCCTATTCTATTCTATTCTATTCTATTCTATTCTATTCTATTCTATTCTATTCTATTCTATTCTATTCTATTCTATTCTATTCTATTCTATTCTATTCTATTCTATTCTATTCTATTCTATTCTATTCTATTCTATTCTATTCTATTCTATTCCTGTGTCCAGTTCTGGGCTCCCCAGGTCAAGAGAGACAGAGACCTGCTGGAGAGAGTCCAAGGCAGAGCCAGGAGGATGCTTAGGGGACTTGAGCATCTCCCCTGTGAAGAGAGACTGAGAGCCCTGGGGCTGTTTAGCCTGGAGAAGAGAAGGCTGAGAGGGGATCTGATCAATGTGGAATTCTCTGATTCCCATATGTATTGACATGTTATCCCAGATGATGAAGGTGGACAGAAGTCTGAACAATAATTAGGGAGCAGGAAATTATGAAGGAGAAGCAAAGAGGAGGAAAACATGCAAACCTAAAGTGAGGATCAGATGGCTTCTCTCCTGTCTATGTCATATCTACCAACCAGTTAAAGACACTAGGTTGATCCCAGTGCTTCCAACAAACTCTGGCCCTCTTCCAGAACATAAAGAAGTCAAGCAAAGCTTATTCTGAGACATATTTCTTAATGACTTTGCTCAGAAGAATGAAGAAAACATTAAACCAAACCCCAGGACTCCCTCTCCTAGCACCAGGCATGCATTTTGTCCTGTGAATTCTAGCAGCTCTTACCTCACCTCTCTGCCTGTGGAAATCACTGGCTGCAGCTGCACAAACCAGGCTTGATTTCCATTAGTGGCAAATACTCCCTGTGGTGATAATGGAATCAAAGAGAAGAAGCCAGCTTAAATCAGTCAGCTTTTCACAAAGCAGTTTGGGAGTGAGTATTCCTGTCAGGGTCACAGGTAGCCTTGTGAAACCAGGCTGCCTTCCAGCAACCCCACTCTTGTGCTTAATTACCATAGATGCTCTGGATTGGAAGGGACATCCAAAGGACACCCAGTCCAGCCCCCTCTGCACTCAGCAGGGACATCCCCAACCAGATCAGGTTGCCCAGAGCCCTGTCCAGCCTCACTTTGAATGTCTCTAGGGATGGAGCCTCAACCACCTCCCTGGGCAACCTGTGCCAGTGTTCCACCATCCTCATGCTGCAGAACTTGTTCCTCACATCCAATCTCAATCTGCTCTGCTCTACTTTGAAGCCATTGTCCCTGCTCCTGTCCCTGCAGGCCTTTGCAAACAGTCTCTCTGCAGCCTTCTTGTAGCCCCCTTCAGGTCCTGGCAGGCTGCTCTTAGGTCTGCCTGGAGCCTTCTCTTCTCCAGGCTGAACACTCCCAGCTCCCTCAGCCTGGCCTCAGAGCAGAGCTGCTCCAACCACCTGAACATTCTCATGGCCTCCTCTGGACCCTCTCCATCAGGTCCAGGTCCTTCCTGTGCTGAGGGCTCCAAGCTGCACACAGCACTGCAGGGAAGGTCTCAGCAGAGCAGAGCAGTCTCAGAATCAGCTCTCTGGCTCTCTGGCAATGCTGCTTCTCTGGAGCCTTTCCATCTCTGTGTTTCCATCCCATGTGTTCCTGTGTGACCTGTGCAGGATTCTATGTTCCTGCTCTGGCAGGGGGGTTGGACTGGAAGATCGCCAGAGGTCCCTTCCAACCCCTAACATCCTGTGAGCCTCTGAGCCTGTGATATTAAACATAGATTTTTTTTGAGGGAGAGACCCTTGGAAAGAGTGAAGAAAATTGAGAACTTGAAGAATAAAAGGAACAGACAGAGAGTTGCAGAGTTTGTATGCTGATCTTATTAGAGAAACTGAGAGGTGATCAATAGTTGTAAAGCATCTTCACTGACAGGGAAACACCTTCATTCTTCACCTCTGCAGTGAAGACAGGAATTACTGGGCTGCAATCAGGAGGGCCTGGCTGGAGCTCAGTGGACTGTTAGGCAGGAGGTCCAACTTGAGAGGCTCAAGCTGTAATTTATTGACCAGAAAAATCAATCCTTTTATGCCTTGAGCATCATCGACGAATCTGATCATGCAAATCTGATTTGTCTGTGTTCCAGGGAACCTTGCTGCTGAGAAAACTGGCAGGGTGATGCAGTGCACCAGGAGCATCTCCTGCTGCTGCTTCTCCAGGGTAAGTTGCAGAATGCAGAATCACAGAATCAACCAGGCTGGAAGAGAACTTCAAGATCATCCAGCCCAACCTATAACCCAGCACCACCCAATCAACTCAACCATAGCACTGAGTGCCTTACCCAGGCTGATTTTAAACACCTCCAGGGATTGTGACTCCACCACCTCCCTGGGCAGCACATCCCAATGGCCAATCTCTCTTTCTGGGAAGAATCTCCTCCTCACCTCCAACCTAAACCTCCCCTGGCACAGCTTGAGACTGTGTCCTCTTGTTCTGGTGCTGCTTGCCTGGGAGAAGAGACCAACCCCCACCTGGCTACAACCTCCCTTCAGGGAGTTGTAGAGAGCAATGAGATCTCCCCTGAGCCTCCTCTTCTCCAGGCTAAGCAACCCCAGCTCCCTCAAGTTACACATGATGACACAAGTCAGGGAGGTGTATGGCTGCAAGCTTCTTCTGCTGAAGCCCCACAGAAACCTCTCTGTGATGCTCATAAATAGTGAGATGGAGAGGAAGTGGCATTCCTAGTTTCGTTCCTCAGGAGAGGGGGAGAGAGAGAGATGACTGGGAAAGATAATCAAATAGAGAAAGATCAGGCAGCATTAGCATCCTGAATAATAACAGAGAGATTAAGTGAGGTGATTGAAACACTTCAGCACACCCTGGGAAGGGAAAAAACCCCAGAAAATCGATTCTTCTGATTACAGTTATTGAAGCTAAGCCATTGCTAAAACACAGTTTGCAGCATGAATGAGTGGCTGCAGCACAGGAGGGAAAAATCATAGAATCACAGAATGGTCTGGGCCAGAAGGGACCTCAAGGGTCATCCAGTCCACCCCACCCTCTGCAGTCAGCAGAGGCATCCTCAGGTTGCCCAGGGCCCCATCAAGCCTCACTCTGAGTATCTCCAGGGATGGAGCCTCGACCACCTCCCTGAGCAAAGGGTTCCAGTGTTCCACCACCCTCATGGTGCAGAACTTGCTCCTAATATCCAATCTCAATCTGCTCTTCTCCAGCTTAAAGCCATTGCCCCTGGTTGTGTCCCTGCAGGCCTTTTTATACCTTTGTGTGTGAGCCATATGCTCTCTGAGGGCAGATCATAGACTCATAGAATTTTTCAGTTGCAAATGCCCTCTAAGATCATCCATCCCAACCATCAACACCAGCATGGCCATTAAACCATGCCCCACAGTGCCATGTCCACACATTGCTTGGATACCTCCAGGTATGGTGACTCTGCCACCTCCCTGGGCAGCCTGTGCCAATGTCAGGAGGGACAGGGATCTGCTAGAGAGTCCAAAGGAGGCTAGAAGGATGCACGAAGGACCTGGAGCACTGCCTGGGGAGGAGAGGCTGAGAGCCCTGGGGCTAGAAATGAGAAGACTGAGAGAGGATCTGATCAATGTCTATCAAGAGCTGAGGGCTGGGGGTCAAGAGGGAGGAGACAGGGACAGCCTCTGCTCAGTTGCACCCTCTGACAGGACAAGTGAGCAATGGATATAAACTGCAGCACAGAAGGTTCCAGCTCAACATGAGGAGGAACTTCTTGCCTGTGAGGGTCCCAGAGGCCTGGAGCAGGCTGCCCAGAGAGGTTGTGGAGTCTCCTTCTCTGGATTCCTTCCAGCCCTGTCTGGATGTGTTCCTGTGTGAGCTGAGCTGGATTCTCTGGCGGGGGGGTTGGACTGGAAGATCTTCAGAGGTCCCTTCCAACCCTAACATCTTGTGAGCCTGTGATTAATTTACTACCCCACAGTTACAAGGACTGGGCGGATTTAGGGCACTTTTTGCATATTTTAATGCTTTAGTCCCTAGTAATGGCACTGCCTCTGCAGCAGAGATGAATGCTTCAGGAACTGACCATCCTTACAGAAGCCCCATGGAAATCACAGATTTGGTTTTGTTGGAAATGACCTCTAAGATCATTGAGTCAAACCATCAACCCACCACCATCATGGCTACTAAACCACATCCCACAGGGCCATGGCCACAGCTTTCTTGAACACCTCCTGGCATGGGGACTCCACCACCTCCCTGGGCAGCCTGTTCCATTCCCTGACCACTCCTGCAGCATTGACATTTTTTCTAATATTTAACCCAACCCAACCCCTGGCACAATTTCAGGCCATTGCTTCTCATTCTATCTCCTGATACTAGGGAGAAGAGACCAACCCCCACCTGGCTTCAACCTCCTTTCAGGGAGTTTTAGAGAGCAACGAGGTCTCCCCACAACCTTCTCCAGACTAAACCCCCCCCCAGTTCCCTCAGCTGCTCCTCTCCAGTCCTTTTCTTCAGACCCTTCCTCAGCTTTGTTGCCTTTCTCTGGTCCTACTCCAGCACCTCAATGTCCTTCTTGGACTGAGGGGCCCAAAACTGTACCGATTACTCAAGGTGCAGCCTCACCAGTGCTGAGGTCAGAGCCACAATCACACAACCACATGGGTAGGGACTCATGCTGGTCACACCCTTGCTGATCCAGGCCTGGATGCTGGTGGTCTTGGCCACACTGCTGGCTTATTCTATTCTATTCTATTCTATTCTATTCTATTCTATTCTATTCTATTCTATGCTATGCTATGCTATGTTATGCTATGCTATTCTATTCTATGCTATGCTGTGCTATGCTATTCTATTCTATGCTATGCTATGCTATGCTGTGCTATGCTATGCTGTGCTATGCTATTCTATTCTATGCTATGCTATGCTATGCTATGCTGTGCTATGCTATTCTATTCTATGCTATGCTATGCTATGCTGTGCTATGCTATGCTATGCTATTCTATTCTATGCTATTCTATGCTATGCTGTGCTGTTCTATTCTATGCTATTCTATGCTATGCTATGCTATGCTATGCTATTCTCTTCTATGCTATTCTATGCTATGCTGTGCTATTCTATGCTATGCTATGCTATGCTATGCAATGCTATGCTATGCTATGCTATTTTCATGTTCAGCTGGCTGTCAGCCAGCACCCCCAGGTCCTATGACCATAGGAAGACCATAAACAAAACCTCTCCCCAGCTAATCCCCCCCAACCAAATGGCAGAGTGACCAAATGGGCTTGCCACAGCCCCACAGAAGTGAGCAGGAATGAAATTGCTGCTGCTCTCCAACCTAAACCTCCCCTGGCACATTTTCAGGCCATTTGCTCTGTGTTAGATATGAAAGAACTGGAACCCCCCTACTGCTGGCTGGGCCTCTCTCTCTGATGCTCATTGACTTTAAAGGCAAAGCACTCTGCATGTCAGCATTATCTCCTTTGCTTTGGGTCCTGGCTGAGTCAACCAGCACATTTAAATAAGAAAGATTTTGCACTGGCTGCAAAACAAAAAACCCCAAACCAAACCCAAACAAACCTTACTGAAGCAAATAACGTGGCAGTACAAATGATTTGTCTGCAGGCAGGGCAACAGGGCCATAATTGCTGAGCAGCCACCAAAGACTGAATGTAGGTTGAGCCTAGCAGCTGATTTTTAGTTGCCAAGCCTGTGAGATTCTTGCCAATTTTGATTTGATTTGAACTCCTGATGAATGCCACAACAGAGCCCTGAAACCCCCCTTGCATTTGGACAGCTAAAACAAATCATCAAGAGCTTGTTTGATGTCATGTGCTAAAAGGAACAGGAATCATCCAGACAGAAAGCAGGGTTTTGATTGCCCAAACCCCTGGCTAATCACAAGTGCTTGCTGTGCTGGGATTAACCTTCTCCCCTGCATTTAGCAGTGGGTTGAGTCAGTCCTCACCAATAAAAGCCATCACAAGGCATCTCCATGTAGGGGACACATTTGCATAAGTCACTGATGTTGAATTTGGGGAAATGGAGTGAGTCAGAAGCATAGAATCCCAGACTGGGTTGTGTTGGCAGAGACCTTTCAAGGCCATCTAGAATGACCCTGCTGCATGCAGCAGGGACATCACAGAATCAGAGTCACAGAATCGAGCAGGTTGGAAAAGACCTCAGAGATCATTAAATACAACATTTTCCCTAATGCCTAACACCTCCTGACAGCTAAACCATGGCTCCAAGTGTCACATCCAAGCCTTTGTTGAACACCTTCAGCGACAGGGACTCCACCCCCTCCCCAGGCAGCACATCCCAGTGGCCAATCTCTCTTTCTGTTCCTCACATCCAACCCAAACCTTCCCTGGCACAGCCTGAGACTGTGTCCTCTTGTTCTGGTGCTGGGTGCCTGGGAGAAGAGACCAACCCCCACCTGGCTACAACCTCCCTTCAGGGAGTTGGAGAGAGCAATGAGGTCTCCCCTGAGCCTCCTCTTCTCCAGGCTAAGCAACCCCAGCTCCCTCAGCCTCTCCTCACAGGGCTGTGCTCCAGACCCCTCCCCAGCTTTGTTGCCCTTCTCTGGACACCTTCCAGCATCTCAACAGCTTTCCTAAACTGAGGAGCCCAGAACTGGACACAGGACTCAAGGTGTGGCCTGACCAGTGCTGAGCACAGGGCAAAATGACCTCTCTGCTCCTGCTGGTCACACTAGTGCTGATGCAGGCCAGGATGCCATTGGTATTCTTGGCCCCCTGGGATATCTGCAACTAGAGCAGGTTGCTCAGAGTCACAACCAACCTGACCCAGAATGGTTCCATGGATGGAGCTTCTACCACCTCCCTGGGCAAACTGGGCCAGTGTTTCATCACCCTCAGTGTAAAACATTTCTTCCTTCTCTATAGTCTAAATCTCCCTCTTCTAGGTCAAACCATCACCCCTTAGCCTGTCACAACAAGGCCCTGCTTAAAAAAATCTGTCCCTAGTTTTCTTATAGGACCTCCTTTAATTGTTGAAAGGCCACAAGAAGTTCTCCCTGCAGTCTTCTCCAGGTGGAACAACCCCAACTCTCTCAGTCTGGCCTCAGAGCAGAAGGGTTCAGCCCTCACACTATCAGAGTACATTAGAGGCTGGAAGGGACCTCCAGAGATCATCCAGTCCAACCCCCGTGCCAGAGCAGCATCACCCAGGGCAGCCTGCACAGGAATGCATCCAGGAGGGGTTGGAAAGTCTCCAGAGAAGGAGACTCCACAACCTCTCTGGGCAGCCTGCTCCAGGGCTCTGGCACCCTCACACCAAAGAAGTTTCTCCTCATGATGAGCTGAAACCTTCTCTGTTCCAGTTTGTCTCCATTGTTCCTTGAATTATTGCTGTGCACCACCCACAAGAGCTTGGCCCCCTCCACTTGACCCCCAGCCCTCAGCTATTGATAGACATTGATCAGATCCCTCTCAGCCTTCTCCTTTCCAGACTAAACAGCCCCAGGGCTCTCAGTCTCTCTTCAAAGGAGTTACATCATGTTTCTTCAGTTTCTCTAACAATGAGGATAAGTTTGGCCATTCCTAAACACCTCAGGACTAAGCAGTGGTGTGGAGGTTCATCACCCCCATGGGTTCTCTGTCATGAAGCAGGCAGAGGGAGGCAGGACCAGTTTCACCCTATTTTCCTGCTTCCTACCTCCCTTTTCTCACACATTCACAGATTGCCTTGGGTTGGAGGGGTTGCTCAAAGGTCATCTTGTCCAACCCCCCTGCAGTCAGCAGGGACATCCTCAGCTAGATCAGGCTGTCTAGGGCCATATCAGGTCTGATCTGAATTTATTTAGTGATGGAACCTGAAACACATCCTTGGGCAGCCTGTTCCAGTATTCTGCTACCCTCATTGTGCAGAACCTCCTCCTGATGTCCAACATGACTCTACCCTGCTCCACTTTCAAAGGCAGAGAGGGACCTGAGGGTACTGGTCTATGGTAGGCTGAACATGAGCCTGCAGTGTGCCCAGGCAGCCAGGCGGGCCAATGGCATCCTGGCCTGCATCAGGAACAGTGTGACCAGCAGGAGCAGGGAGCTCATTCTGCCGCTGTACACTGCACTGGTTAGGCCACACCTTGAGTCCTGTGTCCAGTTCTGGGCCCCTCAGTTTAGGAAGGAGGTTGACTTGCTGGAAGGTGTCCAGAGAAGGGCAACGAAGATGGGGAGGGGTCTGGAGCACAGCCCTGTGAGGAGAGGCTGAGGGAGCTGGGGTTGCTTAGCCTGGAGGAGAGGAGGCTCAGGGGAGACCTTCTTGCTCTCTACAACTTCCTGAAGGGAGGTTGTAGCCAGGTGGGGGTTGGTCTCTTCTCGCAGGCACCCTGCACCAGAACAAGAGGACACAGCCTCAAGCTGTGCCAGGGGAGGTTTAGGTTGGATTTTAGGAAGAAGTTCTCTGCAGAGAGAGTGATTGCCCATTGGAATGTGCTGCCTGGGGAGGTGGTGGAGTCACCATCCCTGGAGGTGTTCAATGAGGAGACTTGACAGGGTGCTTGGTGCCATGGGTTAGTTGATAAGGTGATGTTGGGTGATAGGTTGGACTCGATGATCTTGAAGGTCTCTTCCAACCTGGTCTGTTCTATTCTATTCTATTCTATTCTACTCTATTCTACTCTATTCTATTCTATTCTATTCTATTCTATTCTATTCTATTCTATTCTATTCTATTCTATTCTATTCTATCCTAGCATTACAGTCCCCTCCCAACCTTCCTGTAGATCGCCTTCAGGTATTAAAATGCAGGTCTAAGGTATGCCCAGATCCTTCTCTCCTCTATGCTGAGCAGCCCAAATTTTCTCAGCCTATCTTTGCAGGATCTTCAACTCATTGTCTTTTTCCTTGGCTCATTTTTTTTTGCAACATCAGTGAAAAGCTAAGGATCTTTTCTGCTTCCCAGAGCTTTATTGCCAAATTAATACAGCCTTGTGATGTCTTAGTAGAGCTTGGAATGTTCCCTTAGGTTTTTCAGGAGGGCTGAGGTTAGTTTTATACCCCTTGTAATGACTCATGCAGAGCAGTTATCTGTGCCTCATGTGTAAAAAGAACTGATCCAGAGAACTTTGGGAGCAAGATCATAGTATCATAGTATCATAGAATCAGTCAGGGTTGGAAGGGACCACAAGGATCATCTAGTTCCAACCCCCCTGCCATGGGCAGGGACACCCCACACTAGATCAGCCTGGCCACAGCCTCATCCAGCCTGGCCTTAAACACCTCCAGGGATGGGGCCCCAACCACCTCCCTGGACAACCCATTGCAGGGCTTCACCACTCTCATGGGGAAGAACTTCTTCCTCCCCTCCAGCCTCAATCTCCCCACCTCCAGCTTCATTCCATTAGACGGAATTAGATTCCATTAGATGTTTTTTTCTTACTTTCAGCACACTCCTTTTTTTTCCTGGTTGTTGCCTGCCCGGTTTCACATTCAAGAGCAGGCCTAACCCCCTGCCTTGGCAGGAGTTTCATTATTGCCTCACCCCAGCCTCGGCATTGAAGCTTAGCGGAGCAAAGCAGCGCGGGCAGGGCAGCTGTCACCGGCGGCTCTCTAGCTGCAGCACCAAACGCAGTCCTCCTGATCCCCATTGCAATGCAATTAATCTTCTGCCTCGCACTAATGGATGAACAAGCATATTTACTGCAGCAGAAAATCCCAATTATTTGCTGAACAGATGCAGAAAGGGAATTTAAACTAATGGCAAGTGACAAATGTGATAAATGCAGATAAGATCGTCAAACAGCCGTGCGCCCCAGCGCCAGCAGTGCTTCAGTCCTCACAGCTTCCAAACCTCCTTCACAGGCTCACAGGATGTTAGGGGTTGGAAGGGACCTCTGCAGATCTTCCAGGCCAACCTCCCTGCCAGAGCAGGAGCAGAGAATCCAGCACAGGTCACACAGGAACACATCCAGACAGGGATGGAAAGGCCCCAGAGAAGGAGACTCCACAACCTCTCTGGGCAGCCTGCTCCAGGCCTCTGGGAGCCTCACAGTCAAGAAGTTCCTCCACATGTTGAGCTGGAACCTCCTGTGCTGCAGTTGATATCCATTGTCACTTGTCCTATCAGAGGGCGCAACTGAGGAGAGGCTGTCCCTGTCTCCTCCCTCTTGTCCCCCAGCCCTCAGCTATTGATAGACATTGATCAGATCCCTCTAAGTCTTCCCTTCTCCAAACTGAACAGCCCCAGGGCTCTCAGCCTCTCCTCCTCAGGCAGTGCTGCAGTCCCTTCAGCATCCTCGTAGCCTTCCTTGGACTCTCTCCAGCAGATCCCTGTCCCTCTTTAACTGGGGAGCATCCATGGGATGCTTCTTCCCCATCTAAGGAAGCTGTCTCATGGAGAGGTGTTTCTTACACTACAGAGCTGCCCCCGGGGACACCCCGAGTTGTGTTGTTCTCCCCAAGGCAGCAGTCCCTATTTCTGCAATACAGCATTCAGAGTATTCCTTTTGCCCCTGCTTCATTACTTGAGAGTCTATGAAAAACCCATGGGCAAGGTCTTCATTCTCTTCTTGCTCAGCTATCTTAATGCTTGCTGTGTTCCAGAGAAATAAACAGCTTTGGGGTTGTTTGCAACATTCTTGACAAAGTAAGAGTACTGGAAGGCTATATGAAGGGGTCGTACTGGTGATGTTGTCAAGAGTTAGGAATAGGATGGCCATCAGACAAGTGCCAGAGGCTCTATGTGAAGCCCTCTGCCTTCCCAAAGGGAAGAGAAAGGGAAGAAGGGAGAGAGACTGATGGGCTGGGAAAGAAACTGAGCCAGCTGGGGTGGGATTAAGGGCAATGCAATGGAATAGAGACACAGAGACACAAACCAACAGGGAACCCAACCCCTGATGGCAATGATGGCAACATTGGCAACACTGATGCTGGGGGAAGCACTGGGGGAGTCCCAGACTGGAGTCAGCAGCTGATGGGAGCCAGGTTGAGTGGCAAGATTCTGTAAGTGGATTCAGGAACATACAGATCAAGGTCAAAGGCAGAAGGGAAAAAACCTTCCTCAGATGCTGGCCATTGATAAAATTGAGAGAAGAGAGCTTGACCCTGGTGAGCCCTCAGCTTTCTCCTGAAGATGCCATCCATGGCTGGCATTGCTGGGCAGCTGAGGGTCACCTCTCCTCTCTGCTCCTCCCCACAGCTGCCACCTCTGCCTTCCTGCAGCCCAAGGTGGGGCACAAGCTGTGGCAGTGCCCTTGGTCTGCAGAGGAGCAAGTCTCAGGCAGAGCCTTTCTGCAGCCCAGCCCTTGGCAGGAGCTCTCCCCATCAGCTTCTGCCTGCTAGAAGCAGCCCCTGGCTGTGCCCAGCTGCCCTGAGCTTCAGTGTGTGTCCTCAGTGAGCAGAGCCTGAGCTGGGAAGTCACAGCACTGAGCAGGATCTGCTCTGGTCTAGCTCAAAGCAGGACAGATGCGAACTTCTACAAGGCAGTCCCTACTATCTGCCATGTCTCCAGAGAAGACTAACAATTCATCTGCAAGGATTCCAAGACATGTCTGGATGTGTTCCTGTGTGACCTGTGCTGGATTCTATGCTCCTGCTCTGGCAGGGGGGGTGGCCTGGAAGATCTCCAGAGGTCCCTCCCAACCCCTAACATCTCATGATCTTGCCTGCTGCCATTATCAGCTCCTGACAAGATCTTTCTCAAGTGAACACCGGATTTAGAGATCAGTATAATGATGCAGCAGGGACTCCAAAAGTGCTGCAGATTAGATTTGAAAAGTGATATTCAAATGAGCTCTCTCTTCCTCTCCAGTCTAAGGGGAACATCACAAGTAACTAAGAGAACTAAATGCTTGCCACTCCCTGGAAATAAAAGGGGACAGGCAGCAGGACAAAAAGTGCAGGCAAACAGAAGGAAAAAATCTGTGTACCTTCAGAAGGAAGGAAACAAGCCCCTGGGTTTTAGTCAGCATATATTTAATTGTCATAGAAGCTTGTTGGAGGCATTGGGGCTGCTCCCTGTTAGCAGTTAACCTCTGCCCTTAGGATTGAAGGGTTAGGCACCAGCAAAATGTTATCCTGTCTGAGTTCTCATTACCCATGTAAATGTACAATTCTTTATTAGTTCCATTTAAGCTCTTAACCTCCATTCAACCCCTGGGGCAGCAAGCCCCACAGGTTAATTGTGCAGCCTGCTTCAAGAATGCCTGCTTCCAGCAGCTCTCTATTTATCTCCTAACAACCTTTTCTCTAGCCCCCTCTGACAACTTAGGGCACTCCCTAGAAGTTGCCTTTCCTCTCCTTCAGCTGCTGCTTGTCTTTTTCCTTCCTCAGGAGCAAAAAGTTTTGACAGCTTGTCTTTCC
>NW_027142404.1:3749174-3814761 GCF_026170545.1 Melanerpes formicivorus | reverse complement strand
TGGATGTGGCACTTGGTGCCATGGTTTAGATAGTCACGAGGTGTTGGGTGACAGGTTGGACTTGATGATCTCTGATGTCTTTTCCAGCCTTATTGATTCTATGATTCTATGATTCTATGATTCTATGATATTTCTCCAATGGATTTGTTTAGAATAATCTGTAGTTTTCCTTTTTTACACCCAATGCTGATTTATTTATACTTCTCTACTTTTCTGCTCAAAATCTGTAAGTAAATTCTAAAGGCATAGCCTAAAACCACCACACTCCCTCACCACAAGAATGATACTGAGGTGCTGGAGAACATCCAAAGAGAGCACCCAAGCTGGTGAACAGTATGGAGAACAGGGTTAGTGAGAAGCAGCTGAGGGAGCTGGGGGTGTTTAGTGTGGAGAAGAGGAGGCTGAGAGGAGACATCATGGCTCTCTACAGCTCCCTGAAGGGAGATTGCAGTGAGCTGGGGGTTAGTATCATAGTATCAGTCAGGGTTGGAAGGGACCACAAGGATCCTCTAGTTCCAAGCCCCCTGCCATGGGCAGGGACACCCCACACTACATCAGCCTGGCCACAGCCTCATCCAGCCTGGCCTTAAACACCTCCAGGGCTGGGGCCTCAACCACCTCCCTGGACAACCCATTCCAGGGCTTCACCACTCTCATGGGGAAGAACTTCCTCCTCCCCTCCAGCCTCAATCTCCCCACCTCCAGCTTCATTCCATTCCCCCTAGTCCTATCACTGCCTGAGATCCTGAGCAGTCCCTCCCCAGCCTTCCTGTAGCCCCCTTCAGATACTGGAAGGCCACAATGAGGTCACCTGGGAGCCTTCTCTTCTGCAGACTGAACAGCCCCAACTCCTTCAGTCTGTCCTCACAGGAGAGCAGCTCCAGCCCTCTGATGCTCCTCCTGGCCCTTCTCTGGACACCTTCCAGCACCTCCAGATCCCTCTTGGAATAGGGGCTCCAGAACTGGAGGCAGGACTCCAGGTGGGGTCTCAGCAGAGCTGAGCAGAGGGTGAGGATCACCTCCTTCGACCTGCTGGCCACACTTCTCCTGCTGCAGCCCAGGATCTGATTGGCTTTGCGGGCTGCAAGTGCACATTGAGAGCTCCTGGTGAGCTTCTCCTCCCCCAGCACCCCCAAGGCTCTCTCCTCAGGGCTGCTTTCCAGCCAGTCCCTGCCCAGCCTGGATTTGTGCCTGGCATTGCCTCGACCCAGCTGCAGGACCCTGCCCTTGGTCTTGTTGAACCTCCTGAGGTTGGCTTGTGCCCACCTCTCCAGCCTGTCCAGGTCCCTCTGGATGGATCCCTTCCCTCCAGCCTGTCTGCTGCACCACAGACAGGTCAGTCTCTTCTCCTTAGTATCAAGTGATACAAGGAATGGAAATGGCCTGAAATTGTGCCAGGGGAGGGTTAGGCTGGAGATGAGGAAAAGTTGCTTTGCTTCAAGAGTGGTCAGGGAAGAGGCTGCCCAGGGAGGTGGTGGAGCCACCACCCCTGGAGGGGTTTCAATGTCATGTACAGAATCATAGACTCACAGATTTAACCGGACTGCAAAAGACCTTTGAGATCATCCAGTCCTACCTATCACCCAACCCCATCCAATCAACTAAACCATGGCACCAAGTGCCTCATCCAGTCTTGTAGATGTGGTGCTGAGGGACATGACGTAGAAGCTGACTTGGCAGTGCTTGGTTAATGGTTGGGACTTCATGGTCCTAAATGCCTTTTCCTACCTAAACTCTTCTGTGATTCTAAAGTGTCTCCTGTGTCCAGTGCAGAGGCAGTTGCAGCAGAGCAGCAGGGCTGGCAGGGGGGATGGAGGCTGCTGTGTCATGGACTTGCTGGAGACGGGAGATTTGAAGAGAAGCAAGTTTTCTTTCAGGCCAAAGTGTAGCCTTCAGCTGCATCCTAACAAACCAGACAATTAACAGCCAATGCCCTGTGGTGGGGAGGAGTAACCCCTCCTCATCTGTCATCTGAGAGACTAGCAGAAATAGCTCCTGCTCTGTAGGTGTCCACAAAGGCTTGTCACAGGCTTTACCCTGGGAGCATTGCCTCATTAAAAGTGAAGGGTAGAGACAGAGTGTAAATATCACCGCTTGCCTGCTCCTGCCTTTGTTGAATCACAGCTCTGCTTCTCTTTAAACCCAGATGCCTGGCAAAAAATCCCCAGGCTCTGTGGGCTGCTGGGTGGAGCTGGGAGACGGTGTGGGACTGAAGAGGGCAGGGTGAAACGTGGGAAGGTGGAGGATGGAAGTGGTGGTCTGGGGAGCTGCTCAGTGGGGAGGAGTGTGCTGCTTGTTCTAAGCCTGTCACTGCCTGTCAGAGCAGGTTGGAATTAAGATCATTTTACATGTGCCAGTCTCTGTGATTAATTCCTTAATGCTATGATGGCAGAAAGCAGAAGAAAATTAAGTGATTACAATGTAAAACATAGGTAATCACATCAGAAAGACACTCATGGATTCTTCAGAATGAAAACCTGGGTTTAGATGAAGATTTTACCAGTAGCTCCAGGGTGAGGGGTGAGAGGATGAGGCCAGACTCCTGTCAGCAGTCCCAGTGACAGGCAACAGGCACACACTGGAACCCGGGAGGTGCCAGCTGAATGGGAGGGAAAACTTCTCTGGTGTGAGGGTGCTGGAGCCCTGGCTGCCCAGAGAGGTTCTGGAGTCCCCTTCTCTGGAGAGATTCCAGATGTCCCTGGCCATTGTGAACCTGGGCAAGCTGCTGCTACAGGCTGAGGTCAGAGCAGCCAGGCAGAGAGGGACCTGGGGGGGGTACTGGTGGACAGCAGCTGAACATGAGCCTGCAGTGTGCCCAGGGGGCCAAGAAGGCCAAGGGCATCCTGGCCTGCATCAGCACTAGTGTGGCCAGCAGGAGCAGGGAAGTCATTGTGCCCTGTGCTCAGCACTGGTTAGGCCACACCTTGAGTCCTGTGTCCAGTTCTGGTCCCCTCAGGTTAGGAAAGATGTTGAGATGCTGGGAGGGACCTTTGGAGATCATGAAGTTCAATCCCCCTGTGAAAGCAGGAGCATAGAATCCAGCACAGGTCACACAGGAACACATCCAGACAGGGATGGAAGGGCTCCAGGGAAGGAGACTCCACAACCTCTCTGGGCAGCCTGCTCCAGGCCTCTGGGACCCTCACAGGCAAGAAGTTACTCCTTGTGTTGAGCTGGAACCCTCCTGTGCTGCAGTTTCCATCCACTACTCCTTGTCCTATCCCAGGGTGCAAGTGAGCAGAGCCAGCAGGTAAAGAGAGAGGGGCAAATGAGTGTGGCCAGCAGGCAGAGAGAGAGAGAGAGGTGTTTCTTTGCTCTGGTGGGACCTCATCTGTAGTGTGTCCAGCTCTGGGGCCCCCAGAATGAGAAGGATGTGGACCTGCAGGAGAGGGTCCAGTGAGGGTCACAAAGAAGGTTAGTGGGCTGAAGCACCTCTCCTACAAGAGCAGGCTGAGAGAGCTGGGGTTGTTCAGCCTAAAGAAGAGAAGGCTCTGGGGAGACCTTAGAGCAGCCTGCTAGTACCTGAATGTGGCCTGGAAGAAAGCTGGGGAGGGGACTGCTTCCAAAAGCATGGAGCATAGGTCAAGGGACAATGGTTTGCATCTGGAACAGGGTGGATTTAGGTTGGACATCAGGAGGAAATTCTGCACAGTGAGAGTGGTGAAATACAGAAATAGGTTGCTCAAAGAGGTGGTGGAGGCCCCACCCCTGAGGGCATTCAAGGTCAAATTTACTAGGCACCTGAGCAACCTGGTGTAGTTGGAGGTGGAGGAATTGAAAAGAGGTGTGGATGTGGTGCTGAGGGATGTGGTTCAGTGGCAGTGGCTTAGCAGCAGTGCTGGGTGGGATTGTGAGCTCTAGGTGAGCAGTTGGACTTGATCACTTCCAACCTCAATCCTTCTGTGGTTCTGTGATTCAAACTAGAAGGCAACATGGAATGTGTTCTCGTGGCCAAGAAGGCCAAAGGCATCCTGGGGTGGGTTAGAAGGGCTGTGGTGAGTAGGTGGAGAGAGGTTCTCCTCCCCCTCTACTCTGCCCTGCTAGGGCCACATCTGGAAGATTGTGTCCAGTTCTGGGCCCCTCAGGTCAAGAAGGACCTCAGGGAAGTGCTTGAGAGAGTCCAGCACAGAGCCACAAAGATGCTGAAGGCAGTGGAAGATCTTCCTTAGGAGGAGAGCCTGAGGGAGCTGAGGGCTCTGGAGCTTGCAGAGGAGGAGCCTGAGGGTGAGCTCCTTGCTGGTGCTAAAGCTGTGCAGGGGCAGTGCCCAGAGGCTGGAGCCAGGCTCTGCTGGGGGATGCCCAATGCCAGCACAAGGGGCAGTGGTGGAAGCTGAGGCAGAGGAAGTGCCATGTGAATTTTTTTCCCCTGTGAGGGTGAGAGAAGCCTGGAGCAGGCTGCCCAGGGGGGTTGTGGAGTCTCCCTCTGTGGAGCTATTCCAGACCTGCCTGGCTGTGTTGCTGTGTGAGCTGCTCTGGGTGCTCCTGCTCTGGCAGGGGGGTTGGTCCCTTCCAGCCCCTCACATGCTGTGATTCTGTGATTCTGTGTCTTGTGTCCCCCCTCAATTTCTATACCACATCTTACTCAGCCCAGAGTAGGGGAATGTGTGTGATATAAATGGGTTTCCTCTCCCTCTTCATTGCAGTTGTGAAAAGCATCTTCAATTAACACTGTGAGGTTCCTACTTCGGGGACTGTACATTTTTCTTGCCTCTAACTGTATTGATCCCTGTGCAGCTCATAAGTCCTAAACAAGCTGGTTATAAATTCCATGAGACCACCAGCACTTTTCTCCTGTGGGAGAAACATGAGTGAGCAGCAGGGATGAAGGAATTGAGGTCTTCAACTTCATTCTTTGCTGCCAAGGAAACTCCTGCAAGCAGGGTTTTGTGGAAACAAAGACTGCAGGAAACAGAAAGTTGCTGGTGGAAGCCATCAGGAGCCTTTGAGGAGACAGTCACTGGATCACAGGATGTCAGGGGTTGGAAGGGACCCAAAGAGATCATCAAGTCCAACCCCCCTGCCAGAGCAAGGCCATAGAATGGAACACATCCAGATGGGCCTTGAAAGTCTCCACGGGAGACTCCACAACCTCTCTGGGCAGCCTGCTCCAGGCCTCTGGCACCCTCACAGGCAAGAAGTTCCTCCTCATGGTGAGCTGGAACCTCCTGTGCTGCAGTTTCCATCCACTGCCCCATGGCCTATCCCAGGGCACAGTGAGCAGAGGCTGTCCCTGTCCCTTCCTTCCTGACCCCCAGCCCTCAGATATTGATAGACATTGAGCAGATCCCCTCTAAGTCTTCTCTAATCCAGACTCAACAGCCTCAGGTCCCTCAGCCTCTCCTCCCCAGGCAGTGCTGCAGTCCCTTCAGCAGCCTTGCAGCCCTCCCTTGGACTCTCTCCAGCAGATCCCTGTCCCTCCTGCACTGGGGAGCCCAGAGCTGGATGTAGCACTCAAGATGAGGTCTCACAATGATTTTGATGAGCAGCTTGTTCAAACTACAGCTACAAATGTTTTTTATTGCCATGTGAGCTATCACTCAGGCTGGCTGTGCAACTCACCTGTCCAAAATAGTTTGCAGGGAGTCTTCTCTGTGACCACTACCACACAAAATGGGCCACGGTCCTGGGGCTTCTGCCAGCCTTTCTTGTTGGCAAGACAACAGAGTACTCAGAGTTCCACTCTTTTGCCTAAAGCAAGCTGCTTCTGTATGTAAGTGCCCTGATCTCTCCAAGTTTCTTGGCCATAGTACAGAACCATAGAATGGGTTGGGTAGGAAGGGATCCATCCAGTTCCAACCCCCCTGCCATGGGCAGGGAGACCTCCCACCAGCCCAGGTTGCTCAAGGCCTCATCCAGCCTGGCCTTGAACACCTCCAGGGAGGGGACATCCACAGCCGCCCTGGGCAACCTGTTCCAGTTCCTCCCCACCCCACTGGAAAGAATTCTTTCCTAATGTCCAGTTTTAATCTCCCCTCTTCCAGCTCAAAGCCATTCCCTTCATCCTATTACTTCAAGCCCCTGTCAAAAGTCCCTTCCCAGATTTCTTGCAGCCCCCCTCAGGTACTGGGAGGCTGCTCTAAGGTCTCTCCAGAGCCTTCTCTTCTGCAGGCTGAACAGTTCCAACTCTCTCAGCCTGTCCCCATAGGGGAGGTTCTCCAGCCTTGTGATCATCTTTGTGGCCTCCTATGGACCCTCTCCAGCAGTTCCATGTCTTTCTTGAAGGCCAGGGGTCAGATCTTCTGAAGGCAAGGGAATAAAGACCTTTACTTCAATGCATTTGAAAACTCAGAAGAAGTTGATTTCTTTCTTTTTTTGTCTGTTTGTTGTTATTATTCTCCTTTCCTCTATCTGATCACACAGTGGCACACTGCAACCAACCTGCTGGGAGTCTTATTCTTCCCTGGGAAATAATCAGCTTACAGAGCTTTCTGTCTCTGAGAACATGGAAAGGCTTAACTGGGGAAGAGCTCATCTCACTTACACAGAATCTCTGACATCTGAACTGAATTTGCATTTTAACCTCTGAAGGCCTTCTGCTTTGTGTCACCCACAGCTGGCTCAGCATCAGGTGGAGTGAACATGTGGTGAGGAAGCAGCGTTTGGCCTGTCTGACCTTGCCAGTTATTGCTTTCTTGTTCTTAGTCCAGGTAAGTCTCTGCAAGCCCTACTCCTAATCTATTTTCCAATTAAATATTTATTGGCTTGTGGGCTCCATGGCTTGAGAGCAGCCCTGGAATGGCAGCAGGGAAGGGGCATCTCCCACCTCTCTGGACAACCTGGGACATCAGCTCACCACACTCAGCATAATAAATTCCTTCCACGTATCCAGTCAAAATCTTTTAGTCAATTCACAGTGTCCCTGTGCTCAGCTCCTGTTTAAAACATCTCCAAATGGTTCTTAGCACATCATGGGGTAGATTATTCTGAGATGATTTCACTACCATCTTGGGAGCTACTTTCTTATTGCTGCCCATCTGTGGTACCTGATCTTGTACCACGGCTCTCACTGACAGCTTACGGTTTGTGGACTGCAGTTTGCTGAGGGAAGGCAGGCACTTTCTGCAGTCATTGTCACATGGCTGCAATCTGCTGCTCTGATCTGCCACAGGATTTTCAGTTTTCCTTCCTAGATGGAAGAAACTGAGACAACCCAATGGAAGGTGTCCAGAGAAGGGCCACGAGGAGGAGCAGAGGGCTGGAGCTGCTCTGCTGTGAGGACAGACTGAGGGAGTTGGGGTTGTGCAGTCTGGAGAGGAGAAGGCTCCCAGGAGACCTCATTGTGGCCTTGCTGTATCTGCAGGGGGCTCCAAGAAAGCTGGGGAGGGACTTTTGAGGGTGTCAAGGAGGGATAGGACTCGGGGGGATGGAGCAAAACTAGAAGTGGGGAGATAGAGATTGGCTGTGAGGAAGAAGTTGTTGGCCATGAGGGTGGTGAGAGCCTGGCACAGGTTGCCCAGGGAGGTGGTGGCAGCCTCCTGCCTGGAGGTGTTTGCAGCCAGGCTGGCTGTGGCTGTGAGCAACCTGCTGTAGTGTGAGGTGTCCCTGGCCATGGCAGGGGGCTTGGAACTGGCTGAGCCTTGAGGCCCCTTCCAACCCTGACAATTCTGTGGTTCCCTTACAGAAGTTTGCAATAAAAAGTTGTTAAAAAGCTTAAAAGCATTACCAAAGCATTGCCTTAAAAGGCCACAAATCCTCATGAATGAGCAGACATTACATAACTGCTTCTTCTGGAGCCTCTTGAACCTGATGTTCCTTTGCCCTGGGTCAGAACTCTTGGCTGTGTGGGAATCTGATTCAATCCACTGGTGTGGTTCCTGTGTTCCAGGCAAACAAACAGAAGGGTTGCTGCTTGCTGTAATGATAGGAGAGGCATTTCAAGGGCCACAACTGTTCCAGGCTTTCAAACAGCTCAGCTGCACATTTTCACAGAATCACAGCATGTGAGGGGCTGGAGGGGACCTCCAAAGCTCATTCAGTCCAACCCCTGCCAGAGCAGGAGCACCCAGAGCAGCTCACACAGCAGCACATCCAGGAGGGTCTTGGATAGCTCCAGTCGGGGAGACTCCACAACCCCCCTGGGCAGCCTGCTCCAGGCTTCTCTCACCCTCACAGGGAAAACATTCTTCCTCCTCTTTCCATGGCACTTCCTCTGCCTCAGCTTCCACCACTGCCCCTTGTGCTGGCATTGGGCATCCCCCAGCAGAGCCTGGCTCCAGCCTCTGGGCACTCCCCCTGCACAGCTTTAGCCACAGCAAGGTGCTCACCCTCAGGCTCCACTTTTTCACTGCTGAACTATATCTCAGGGACCATACAATCACAAAATCGTTTTGACTGGAAAGACCTCCAAGATTGTCCAGTCCAACCCTTATCCCAGCACTGGCAGCTCACCACTGAAGCGTGGCCCTCAGCACCACATCTATACAGGGTTTTGATGAAGCAGGTCAGGAGGAGGGCCAGGAAAAATGCTCAGGGGGCTGGCAATCTGGAGCCCTCAGCACAGGAAGGGCCTGGACCTGATGGAGAGGCTTCAGAGGAGGCCATGAGAATGCTCAGGGGGTTGGAGCAGCTCTGCTGTGAGGCCAGGCTGAGGGAGCTGGGGGTGTTCAGCCTGGAGAAGAGAAGGCTCCAGGCAGACCTAAGAGCAGGCTGCCAGGACCTGAAGGGGGCTGCAAGAAGGCTGCAGAGAGACTGTTTGCAAAGGCCTGCAGGGACAGGAGCAGGGACAATGGCTTCAAAGTAGAGCAGAGCAGATTGAGACTGGATGTGAGGAACAAGTTCTGCAGCAGGAGGGTGGTGGCACACTGGCACAGGTTGCCCAGGGAGGTGGTTGAGGCTCCATCCCTGGAGATATTCAAGGTGAGGCTCAATGAGCCCCTGGACATCCTGATCCACTTGGGGATGTCCCTGCTGACTGCAGGGTGGGGTGTTGGATTGTATGACCTTTGGAGGTCCCTTCCAACCCACAACGTGATTATATGATTCTGTGGTTCTATGGTTCTGTGATTCTATGATCTAGGCCATAATCCCCCCTCCAAACAGTAACACCAACCTAATCTTCTCCTGGCACAGCTTGAGGCCATTGTCTTTTGCCCTGTCTCTTGTTACCTGACACCAGCTCTGACCACATTCCAACCTCCTTTCAGGCTGTGAGGAGTACTGAGGGAAGAGGTGGGTTACGCAAATTGATTCCACTTGGTATAGGCCACATGGAGTTTATTTCTCTCTTACTTTACACTGTGAACAATTAAACTCCTTTGCAAAGGGCAAGTGGGAAGTAGATCGAAAATAGAGACAGCTTGCACCTGACAGTGTCTCACACATCCTGTGCAGAGGCAGGTTACAAATGGCAGAGCAGCAGATAATTTAGCCTACACACTGCAGGGAGCTGTGCTGGGAAATGAGCAGGAGCTGAATGGTGTCTTCATACACCTAGACACAGCTCTGTCATCTCCTGTGCAAAGAGATTTACAGGCAGGATTCAGAGAAATATTGGGTTCAACGTGGAGCCCCTCACTACAAGAAGGACATGGAAGTGCTGGAGCATGTACAGAGAGGAGCAAATAAGCTGGTGAGGGGCCTTGGTCAGAAATCTTGTGTGGAATAGTTGAGGGAAATGGGACTGCTTAGTCTCTAGAAGAGGAGGATGAGAGGATCACAGCTCACAGGATGTTAGGGGTTGGAAGGGACCTCCACAGATCTTCCAGTCCAAGCCCCCTGCCAGAGCAGCACCATGGAATCCAGCACAGGTCACACAGGAGCACATCCAGACAGGGATGGAAAGGCTCCACAGAAGGAGACTCCACAACCTCTCTGGGCAGCCTGCTCCAGGCCTCTGGCACCCTCACAGGCAAGAAGTTCCTCCTCATGTTGAGCTGGAACCTCCTGTGCTGCAGTTTCCATCCATTGCCCCTTGGCCTATCCCAGGGCACAGTGAGCAGAGGCTGTCCCTGTCCCTTCCTTCCTGAACCCCAGCCCGCAGCTCTTGATAGACATTGATCAGATCCCTCTCAGCCTTCTCCTCTCCAGATTAAAATGCCAAGAGAGACCTCATTGCTCTCTATAGCTACCGCAAAGGAGGTTGGAACAAGAGTGGAGGTTGGCCTCTTCTAACATACAAGTGACAGGACAAGAGGTAGTAGCCTCAAGACGTGCCAAGGGAGGTTCAGCTTGGGTATAAGGAAACATTTCCTCACAGAAAGGGTTATCAGGCATTGGAACAGGCTGCCCAGGGAGGTGGTGGAGTCACCATTCATGGAGGTGTTCAGAAGAGGTGTGGCTGTAGTGCTGAGGGATGCGGTTTAGTGGCAGTGGCTTAGCAGCAGTGCTGGGATTCACAGAATCACAAAAGGTTAGGGGCTGGAAGGGGCCTCCAAAGCTCATCCAGTCCAAGCCCCCTGCCACAGCAGGAGCACCTAGAGCAGCTCACATCCAGGCAGGTCTTGAATAGCTCCAGAGAGGGAGACTCCACAACCCCCCTGGGCAGCCTGCTCCAGGCTTCTCTCACCCTCACAGGGGAAAAATTCTTCCTCCTCTTTCCATGGCACTTCCTCTGCCTCAGCTTCCACCACTGCCCCTTGTGCTGGCATTGGGCATCCCCCAGCAGAGCCTGGCTCCAGCCTCTGGGCACTGCCCCTGCACAGCTTTAGCAACAGCAAGGAGCTCACCCTCAGGCTCCTCCTCTCCAAGCTCCAGAGCCCTCAGCTCCCTCAGGCTCTCCTCCTAAGGAAGATCTTCCACTGCCTGCAGCATCTTTGTGGCTCTGTGCTGGACTCTCTCAACTGCTTCCCTGAGGTCCTTCCTGACCTGAGGGGCCCAGAACTGGACACAATATTCCAGGTGTGGCCTCAGCAGGGCAGAGTAGAGGGGCAGGAGAACCTCTCTCCACCTACTCACCACAGCCCTTCTAACCCACCCCAGGATGCCATTGGCCTTCTTGGCCACCAGAGCACATTGCTGGCTGATGCTCAACCTCCCATCCAGCAGCACCCCCAGGTCCCTTTCCCCTTCCTTGCTCTCCAGCAGCTCAGTCCCCAGGCTCTCCTGCTCCATGGGGTTGTTCTTTCCCAGGTGCAAGACTCTGCCCTTGCCCTTGGGATTGTGAGCTGCAGGTGAGTAGTTGGACCTGATGAACTCAGAGGTCTCTTCCAGCCTTGAAAATTCTCTTGTTCTATGAAGTTATAGTGGTCTGTGAGACTCAAGTATCTGTTTGTCTAGCACTTTTTGGCTGAGCAGTAATTTTATCTTGGAGTTTTAGCTATGCACCAGCAACTCAAGAAGACCACAATGAAGGGCTCAGGAAAGGCCCTTCCCATTTCAGTATCAGCTTAGAAGTGCTGAGTAACTACACAGGCATTAGCCTCAGCAAGGATGCAGCCTACCAGGCTTGTGCAGGTCTAATTTTAACTCAGTCTGGGACAGAATAGTTTCCAGTGGCTCTGGAATGACTGCTTGTGACAGTGAGAAATTGGTATTTTTTAACTCATTTCCTCCAAGAGGTTTCAAATCCCCTGATGACTGCCTCACCATTAATTAAACAGCTTTCCCAAGCCACCCTAATAGATGGCTTTAAAAATAGGAATACAAATTAGTTTTACCTCTGTGTCGTTAATTTCTCCCCCTTTTCCAGGCTGTCAGTGAAGCTGTCCCTGGCTGTCTCAGACTGACAGTCCAAGGCAGTGTTTCTGAGGCCACAGAGCAGCAGCATTAACAGTGGAGAGATACAGAAATATTCAAGACAGAAACGTTTCTCTTCCCGACTCTTCAACACTGCTTCCCTGTCTGCTCTCTGGATTGTGAGTAGAGGTGGTTGTCAGTGACTGAAGGTGTGGAGGATGTTACTGATTAGATTTCCCTGTAGAACAGCAATGTGCCCTCGGGGCCAAGAAGGCCAATGGGGTCCTGGGCTGCATTCAGAGGAGTGTGTCCAGCAGAGCCAGGGAGGTTCTCCTCCCCCTCTGCTCTGCCCTGCTGAGACAGCATCTTGAGTACTGCCTTCAGTTTTGGGTTCCCCAGCTCAGGAGGGACAGGGATCTCCTGGAGAGAGTCCAACAGAGGGTTGCAAGGATGATTAGGGGACTGGAGCACTGCCTGGTGAGGGGCCTGGGGCCCTTTAGTCTGGAAAAGAGAAGATCTAGAGGAGATCTGATCAATGTCTATCAATATCTGAGGGCTGGGGGTCAGGAGGGAGGGCTCAAGCTCTGCTCACTTGTGCCCTGGGATAGGACAAGGAGTAATGGATGGGAACTGCAGCACAGGAGGTTCCACTTCAACACAAGGGGAAACTTCTTGCCTGTGAGGGTCCCAGAGCCCTGGAGCAGGCTGCCCGGAGAGGTTGTGGAGTCTCCTTCTCTGGAGCCTTTCCCGCCCCATCTGGATGTGTTCCTGTGTGAGCTGAGCTAGATTGTATGGTGCTGCTCTGGCAGGGGGGGTGGACTCATTGATCTGTTTGGGTCCCTTCCAACCCCTGACATTCTGAAATCTGTGAAGCAGATAGGTTAAAAGGTGCTTTTCTTCTAGCTGACCATCAGGCAATCTCTTAGGGCTTTGTCTTGGTCAGATAAGGAGATTGAATATTTTGAGTTTCTCACTGTAAAAATTATCTCCTTTCTGATGTTCTTCTCTCCATGAGTTTAACTTTGTAAACATCTAAATAAGTTGAAATTACAGAATCACAGAGAATCCAAACGTGGTGGGAAGGGAACTCAGGGGATCATTCAGTCTGGACCTCCTGCCCCAGCAGGGCACCCACAGCAGCTTGCTCAGGAGCGCAGGGGCCAGGGGGGGCTGGAAGCTCTCCAGAAGGAGACTCCACAACCTCTCTGGGCAGCCTGCTGCAGGCCTCCAGCACCTCACAACAAAGAATTTTCTCCTCATATTCTGATGTAACAATTGTGTCTCAGCCTCTGCTTATGTCAGAAATGGTCCAGTCCCTTCAGCATCTTTTCAGGCTCCACTGGACTCTGTCCAGTAGTTCTCTGTCTCTCGTGAACTGGGGAGACCAGAACTGGACCCAGCACTCCAGATGTGGACTCACTAGTGCAGAATAGAGGGGCATAAGAACTTTCCTCACCCTGCTGACCACACTCTTCTTCATGCATCCCAGGAGACCATTGGCCACAAGGGCACATGGCTGGCTTATGGTGAACTTCTCATCACCAGCACTCCCAGGTCCTTCTCCACAGAGCTGCTTTCCATCAGGCCAACCTGTGCTGGTGCAAGGGCTGATTCCTCCCCAGGTTCAGGATTTTCATTTACCCTTGTTGAACTTCATGAGGCTCCTCTCCACCAATCTATCCAAGGAATTCTACTTGTCAGGAAGTCACAGTCTCACAGAATCACCAAGGTTGGAAGAGACCTCGAAGATCACCAAGTCCAACCTGTCACCACAGACCTCATGACTAGACCATGGCACCAAGTGCCACATCCAATCCCCTCTTGAACACCTCCCTGGAGGTGCCATATCAAAAGAGTTCAAAGGCAGGGATTAACAAAGAAAACAAAGAAAGAGAAAAAGGAGAAAACAGCAAACCTTGAAGTGTTTTCTTCAGCAGTGTGGATATAACATAGAATCATAGAATCACAGAATCACCAAGGTTGGAAGAGACCTCAAAGATCATCGAGTCCAACCTGTCACCTAACACCTCATGACTACTAAACCATGGCACCAAATGCCACACCCAAACCCCTCTTGAACACCTCCAGGGACAGTGACTCCACCACCTCCCTGGGCAGCACATTCCAATGGCCAACAAATCTCTCTGGGAAGAACTTTCTCCTCACCTCCAGCCTAAACCTCCCCTGGCACAGCTTGACACTATGTCCTCTTGTTCTGGTGCAGGGTGCCTGGGAGAAGAGACCAACCCCCACCTGGCTACAACCTCCCTTCAGGGAGTTGGAGACAGCAATGAGGTCTCCCCTGAGCCTCCTTTTCTCCAGGGTAAGCAACCCCAGCTCCCTCAGCCTCTCCTCACAGGGCTGTGCTCCAGACCCCTCCCCAGCTTTGTTGCCCTTCTCTGGACACCTTCCAGCATCTCAGCATCTTTCCTAAACTGAGGAGCCCAGAACTGGACACAGGACTCAAGGTGTGGCCTAACCAGTGCTGAGTACAGGGCACAATGACCTCCCTGCTCCTGCTGGCCACACTGTTCCTGATGCAGGCCAGGATTCCATTGGCCCTCTTGGCTGCCTGGGCACACTGCTGGCTCATGTTCAGCCTACTATCCACCAGCACCCCCAGGTCCCTCTCTGCCTGGCTGCTCTCAGCCACTCTGACCCCAGCCTGTAGCTCTGCCTGGGGTTGCTGTGGCCAATGTGCAGCCCCTGGCACTTGGACTTGTTGAATGCCATCCTGTTGGACTCTGCCCATCTCTCCAGCCTGTAATATTTCATTATATAGTAACACCTTAATGCTGCAATATTTTAAGACTAATTAAAAAAAAACACCAAACCAAACCAAACAAAACTAAACCCAACTCACACACAAGGGGATAAGGAAGAGGGATGAGGAGGATGACTCTGCAGTTCATACTTTCGGTCCCCCAAATTATTGTGCTATTTAAAGAGTGCAATTCCAAATAATTTCTGTACAGCAGTTGGTAGTTGGCCCTCTTGCTCTGGAGTTTTAAAGAGGCAGAGAATTACCTGCTTAATGTAGAATCACAGAATGGGTTAGGTTGGAAGGGTTTCAACCCCCCTGCCATGGGCAGGGACACCTCACACCAGCCCAGGTTGCTCAAGGCCACATCCAGCCTGGCCTTGAACACCCCCAGGCAGGAGGCAGCCACAGCCTCCCTGGGCAGCCTGTGCCAGTGTCTCCCCAGCCTCACTGTATCAAATCTCTTCCTCACCTCCAGTCTCAATCTCCTCACTTCCAGGTTAAAGCCTTTCATCCTATCGCTCCCAGCCCTTGTCAAAAGTCTCTCCCCAGCTCTTCTGTAGTCCCCATCAGGTACTGGAAGGCTGCTCTGAGGTCTCCCTGGAGCTTCACTCCTCCAGGCTAAACAGCCCCAACTCTCCCAGCCTGTCCCCACAGGGGAGGTCCTCCAGCCCCCTGATCATCTTTGTGGCCTCCTCTGGCCCCACTCCAGCTGTTCCATGTCCTTCATGCTGGAAAACAGTTTGTCTATTGCTGTTCTCATAATTGCAGCTGATATTCCCCAGATAATTTGGGGGGAGGAAGGGGGGAGGAAAACCCCAAAACAACCCCCCCAAGTTAATAAACCCAGGAAAATGTCCCTGAAGAGGTTAAACTGAGCAGCTGGTGACTGGTGGCTTAGCTGGTGTGAAGTGCAGCCAAGCCCAGACGTTGGTGTAGCTGTTTAATCACAGCTCCGTGTATCAGATGTGTTATTCCTCTTCAATCTTGGCTGAGTCAAGCTGCCACCCAGCATAATGTGTGTGAGCCCTTGCCTTTCAAATGGGCTCAGGAAAACCTCATTTACATTTCCTTTCATACCAAATGTAATTATTCAGGCTTCAAATGCCTTCCTCCTCATGTCTGTGATCACAAAGCATGCGGACCTGATGCTCACGGCCGGGGGTCTGAAGGAATTTCAAATGCAGTGAAAGAGAAATGGATACTGACAGAGCAACAAACATAACTGTCCTGCTTTTCAGCTTGACAAATGTGCAGGTCAGCGTCTCTTTGGATGACAAGTTGCTGACATAGAGCCTGGAGAATTCATGGATGTATTTCATGTTGTGAAGAGGTGACCATCAAAAAGCCAACAATTGGAGTGAATTCTGGAACAGAACTTTCTCCCCATGGGGGAGCTCAGCAGGAGAGGTTAGGAAAAGGGCAGTCACAGAATCACAGAAATGTTCCAGTTGGAAAAGAGCCTCAGGGTCACCAAGGCCAATCCAGAACCTTGCTCTGCAAGGCTCAGCCCTAAACCACAGCCCCAAGCACCACAGCCAAACCATCTTGAAACACAGCCAGGCTTGGGGACTCCACCACCTCCCTGGGCAGCACATTCCAAGCCCTGACCACTCTTGACAGGAAAAAATTCTTCCTACTCTCCAGTCTGAACCTCCCCAGTCACAGCTTGAGGCCATTCCCTCTTATTCTGTCACTAATGACCTGGGAGAAGAGACCAGCACCAACCTCTCCACAACCTCCTTGCAGGGAGCTGTAGAGAGCCAGGAGGTCTCCCCTCAGCCTCCTCTCTTTCACACTAAGCAGCCCCAGCTCCTTCAGTCTCTCTCCATCAGATTCCTTCTCCAGGCCCTTCCCAGCTTCCTTGCCCTCCTCTGCCCTGGCTCCAGCACCTCCACAGCTCTCTTGTACTGAGGTGCCCAGAACTGGACCCAGCACTGCAGGTGTGGCCTCTCCAGAGCTGAGTGCCAGGGGACAATCCCCCCCCTGCTGCTGCTCTCTTTGTTAACCATCTTCCTTATCAAGAAACTGCACTCTGAGCTCAAAGGCACAAGGTGGAGACTGAGGGAGCTGGGGCTCTTTAGCTTAGAGAAGAAGACACTGAGACATGGAAACAGGAGGAAGAATTTTTCGTCTGTGAGGGTGACAGAGCCCTGGAGCAGGCTGCCCAGGGGGGTTGTGGAGTCTCCCTCTGTGGAGCTATTCAAGACCTGCCTGGATGTGTTGCTGTGTGATCTGCTCTGGGTGCTCCTGCTGTGGTATGGGGATTGGACTGGATGAGCTTTGGAGGTCCCTTCCAATCCCTGAAATTTTGGGATTCTGTGACTGGCAAAGCTGTCAGACTGAGCCTCTGAGAATCACAGAACCCCAGCATGGTGGGGGCTGGAAGGGAGCTCTGGAGATCATCCAGTCCACTCCTACTCCTAAGGCAGAGGCAGCCACAGCAGCTTGCTCAGGATCACATTATCCACGTGGGTTTCAAGTCACTCCCTCTCTGGAGTCTTTCCAGCCCTGTCTGGGTGTGTTGCTGTGTGACCTCCACTGAATTTTGTGGTCCTGCTATAGCAGGGGGTTCGACTGGAATCACAGAACTGTCAGGGTTGGAAGGACTTCAAGGCTCAGCCAGTTCCAACCTCCCTGCCATGGCCAGGGACACCTCACACTACAGCAGGTTGCTCACAGCCACATCCAGCCTGGCTGCAAACACCTCCAGGCAGGAGGCTTCCACCACCTCCCTGGGCAACCTGTGCCAGGCTCTCACCACCCTCATGGGTAACAACTTCTTCCTCACAGCCATTCTCAATCTCCCCACTTCTAGTTTTGCTCCATCCCCCCCAGTCCTATCACTCCCTGACACCCTCAAAAGTCCCTCCCCAGCTTTCTTGGAGCCCCCTGCAGATCCTGCAAGGCCACAATGAGGTCTCCTCAGAGCCTTCTCTTCTCCAGTCTGCACAACCCCAACTCCCTCAGTCTGTCCTCACAGCAGAGCAGCTCCAGCCCTCTGCTCCTCCTCGTGGCCCTTCTCTGGACACCTTCCAGCACCTCCAGATCCTTCCTGGCAGAAAGGTTCCAGAACTGGACCCAGTGCTCCAGGTGTGATGCTCCTGTGATGCTCCTGTGATGATCCTGTGGTGCTCCTGTGATGCTGTGAACCTCTGTTTTTGGGAGTGCTGTGTTCTTGCAGCTGCTCTGTGTCAGGCTCAGGGTGAGCTCCAAGTTTTGCTTCCTAGACAGCACACCCCAGGGCCACTCTAGGAGTTGCTCTGACACCTTTGGACGGTACCAAAAGAATGTTGCCTACACGGTGGCCTCAGTTACGACACAGGTCAGAAATCAACATGCAAGATTCTGGTTGAAACAGAACTTTTTTTGTCAGGATATGTCAGGTTGCATGAGATTGAACACATCCAAGTGCCAGGTGCTGCACATTGGCCACAGCAACCACAGGCAGTGCTACAGGCTGGGGTCAGAGTGGCTGAGAGCAGCCAGGCAGAGAGGGACCTGGGGGTAGTGGTCGATGGTAGGCTGAACATGAGCCTGCAGTGTGCCCAGGCAGCCAAGAGGGCCAATGGCATCCTGGCCTGCATCAGGAAGAGTGTGGCCAGCAGGAGCAGGGAGGTCATTCTGCCCCTGTACACTGCACTGGTTAGGCCACACCTTGAGTCCTGTGTCCAGTTCTGGGCTCCTCAGTTTAGGAAGGAGGTTGAATTGCTGGAAGGTGTCCAGAGAAGGGCAACAAAGCTGGGGAGGGGTCTGGAGCACAGCCCTGTGAGGAGAGGCTGAGGGAGCTGGGGTTGCTTAGCCTGGAGAAGAGGAGGCTCAGGGGAGACCTCATTGCTCTCTACAACTCCCTGAAGGGAGGTTGTAGACAGGCGGAGGTTGTAGACAGGCAGAGGTTGGTCTGTTCTCCCAGGCAACCAGCACCATAAAAAAGGACACAGTCTCAGGCAGCAGCAGGGAAGGTTTAGGCTGGAGGTGAGGAGGAAGTTCTATACAGAGAGAGTGATTGCCCATTGGAATGGGCTGCCTGGGGAGGTGGTGGAGTCATCATCCCTGGAGGTGTTCAGGAGGAGACTTGATAGGGTGCTTGGTGCCATGGGTTAGTTGATTAGATGGTGTTGGATGATAGGTTGGACACGGTCTTGAAGGTCTCTTCCAACCTGGTCTATTCTATTCTATTCTATTCTATTCTATTCTATTCTATTCTATTCTATTCTATTCTATTCTATTCTGTTCTGTTCTGTTCTGTTCTGTTCTGTTCTATTCTATTGGTACTTTGTTCCTGTGCCTTTGTGCTGTGGAAGACGATCTGCAGGCTGCTTTGCGCTGGGTGGATGGGAACTGGGACACAGCCAACTCGGTGAAGGTTGCTTCTTTGTGTTTCACTGTCACAGGTACTGATGCTTCAGCTTTTAAACTGCTCAGAGGAGCACTGAAATCTTTCTGTGTTTTAATGATGGCTACATTGCATTAATTTTTTTGGTATTGTTCTTTTCCTTTCTCAGCCTCAGCTGAAATGGCTGTGAACTGATCCTGCTCAGATTGTTTCTGGTATCGTGGTGGAGATGCTAAAATTCGGGCTAATTCCATTACCAGTGTGACTTTCTGAGGCTTTTGAGTGTTGAAGATGCTAAAATTAGGACTATTTCAATTACTGGAGTGACTTTCTGAGGCTTTTGAGTGGTTCAAGGGTGGAGTTAGAACGAAGCCCTTTACAATTTCGGTAGGCACTGCCCTCCTGCCTCCCTTGTGATGCTTTGTGGAGAGGCTAGTGCTGATCTCTTCTCACAGGTAATTAGTGATAGAACAAGAGGCAATGGCCTCAGGCTGCAGCAGGGTAGGTTTAGCCTGGACAGAAGGAGAAAAAAATCACAGAAACAGTGATCAGGCAGTGGAATGTGCTGCCCAGGGAGGTGCTGGAGTCACCAACACTGGGTGGGTGTCCTCATTGTCAGTACAGGGTGGGGGAGGAGGGAAGAGAAAGCAGCCCTGGGGAAAAGGACTTGGGGGTGCTGGTGGGGGAGAAGCTGGACAGGAGCAGGCAGGGTGAGCTTGCAGCACAGGAGGCCAAGGGCAGCCTGGGCTGCATCCAAAGCAGCATTGCCAGAGAGCCAGAGAGCTGATTCTGACACTTTGCTCTGCTGAGACCTCCCCTGCAGTGCTGTGTGCAGCTCTGGAGCCCTCAGCACAGGAAGGACCTGGACCTGATGGAGAGGGTCCAGAGGAGGCCATGAGAATGCTCAGGGGGTTGGAGCAGCTCTGCTGTGAGGCCAGGCTGAGGGAGCTGGGGTTGTTCAGCCTGGAGAAGAGAAGGCTCCAAGGAGACCTAAGAGCAGCCTGCCAGGACCTGAAGGGGGCTACAAGAAGGCTGCAGAGAGACTGTTTGCAAAGGCCTGCAGGGACAGGAGCAGGGACAATGGCTTCAAAGTAGAGCAGAGCAGATTGAGACTGGATGTGAGGAACAAGTTCTTTGCTCTGAGGATGGTGGAACACTGTCACAGGTTGCCCAGGGAGGTGGCTGAGGCTCCATCCCTGGAGCTACTTAAGGTGAGGCTGGACAGGGCTCTGGGCAACCTGCTCTGGTTGGGGATGTCCCTGCTGAGTGCAGAGAGGGTTGGACTGGATGAGCTTTGGAGGTCCCTTCCAACTCAGACCACTTTATGATCCTATGATGTGTTCCAAGGTGTTTTGGCTGTGGTGCTTGGGGCTCTGGTTTAGGGGTAAACCTTACAGAGTAGGGTTCTGGGTTGGATTTGGTGATCCTGAGGGTCTTCTCCATCCTCAGTGTTTCTGTGATTCTGGGATTCTGTGTTTTTGCACCACTCAGCCTGCAAGTCTTCCAATTCAGGTCTTAACTCTGAGCTTGGGATGTGTTTACCCACTCCTTGTCAGAGTCTCACCATGCCTGGCCTTCCTGGGGGCACTAGCCTCTGGGTGGCTCCCAGCTTTGTCTGTGTGGAAATCCAGTCCTCTTTACAGTGTGAATTGTGCTTTAGTCTGAGGCAAGGCTCCCTCCTCACCTCATGAGCAAATGAATGCAGAAATCAGCAACTTAGTGGCACCACTTGCAACTCGAGGGTCAGGTTTGTTTACAGAGCAAAGGCTTCAGTTAAATAAGGCAGAAGAATTTCAATTTCATCCTTGTTTGCTATGTTTGGGGTTTGTTTTTTTTCTTTCTTAAAAGGCAGCCAATCTTCAAGTGAAAAAACACCACCACCACCACCAAAAAAACCCTAAGAGGACGAGCTCAGTCTCCTCTTGCATGGATATTCATAAGCAGACCTAAATAATTTAGCAAGAGCTTAATCCTTTTGCAATTTTAAATGCATTACATTAATCCATTTAGATGAGATCCTTATTTCCAGCTCTTCTGTTCAGGCAGGGCCTCACTACCTAGCACTGCTTTGTCTCTTTCTTTGCTTGGTTTCTTTTTCAGTTGAAAAAAAACTCCAGCAACACAACCCCAGGGGAAAAAGTGACAAAATTCCTTGAAAAGCAGCAAAGCAGGGTGGGGGTTGAGCCCAGTACAGTCTGTGTCCTGGTCACTTCTAAGCCCACCCTGTGGATGGTGAATAGCAGGCCACGCTCTGCGCTAAGCTTGGTTTCAGCTTTCACAGACTCCCATGGTGGGGGCTGGAAGGGACCTCTGGAGATCACCCAGTCCAACCCCCTGCTAAAGCAGGGCACCCACAGCAGCTTGCCCAGGAGCACAATGGCCAGGGGGGGCTGGAAGCTCTCCAGAGAAGGAGACTCCACAACCTCTCTGGGCAGCCTGCTCCAGGCCTCCAGCACCCTCACACCAAAGAATTTTCTCCTTCTGTTCAGATGGATCCTCCTGGGTTCCAGCTTGTGCCCTTTGCCCCTTGTCCTGTCCCTGGGCACCACTGACAAGAGCCTGGCCCCAGCCTCTTGCCCCCCACAGGTCCTTTAGCTCTTGCTGAGCATTGCTCAGCTCCCCTCTGGGGCTGCTCTTCTCCAGACTCAACAGCCCCAGGGCTCTCAGCCTTCTCTCCTCCTAGAAATGCTGCAGGCCCCTCAGCAGCTTTGTAGTCCTTTTGACACAGAGCACTGCATCTCAGGCTCTCTTCTCATGCCTTGCCCTCCGCTCAGTCTTAGGCATCCCCTGCTCTTGGTTGCTCTTATTTTCAAGGCAGCCTGTTACAGAAGCTGCAGTTCCAACACAGGAGCATTTCTATACCCTACAGCTGTCATTTCATCAGCTTCTTGGCAGATATCTAGCCTCAGATAAGGTACTACATGGCATTTCTAATCATAAAAAGCCCATCCTAAATCTCCTTTCCAAAGGCCAGACTCCCTGTGAAGTCTGTGAGCAGCTGAGTTTGCCCTTTGCAGATGAGGCTCTTGGTGCTCCCCCAACACAGAACTGTGCTGACCACATCCCTTGCAACAGGGCACCGTGGATGCCTCACCATTCCCATAACATCCCAAAGCCATTAGACAAATTAGAATGCATAGGCTCACAGGATGTCAGGGGTTGGAAGGGACCCAAAGAGATCATCGAGTCCAAGCCCCCTGCCAGAGCAGGGCCATAGAATCCAGCACAGGTCACACAGGAACACATCCAGACAGGGATGGAAAGGCTCCACAGAAGGAGACTCCACAACCTCTCTGGGCAGCCTGCTCCAGGCCTCTGGGACCCTCACAGTCAAGAAGTTCCTCCTTGTGTTGAGCTGGAACCTCCTGTGCTGCAGCTTACATCCATTGCCCCTTGGCCTATCACAGTATGCAACTGAGCAGAGGCTGTCCCCTCCCTCCTGACCCCCAGCCCTCAGACACTTATAAACATTTATTAAATCCCCTCTAAGTCTTCCCTTCTCCAGACTGAACAGCCCCAGGGCTCTCAGCCTCTCCTCCCCAGGCAGTGCTGCTTCAGCACCCTTGGAACCCTCCCTTGGACTCTCTCCAACAGATCCCTGTCCCTCTTCAACTGGGCAGCCCAGAGCTGGATGCAGTACTCAGGATGAGGTCTCAGCAGGGCATAGTAGAGGAGGAGAACCTCCCTGGCTCTGCTGGACACACTCCTCTGAATGCAGCCCAGGACCCCCTTGGCCTTCTTGGCCCCCAGGGCACATTGCTGTCCCATGCAGAGCTTGCTGCCCACCAGCACTCCCAGGTCCTTCTCCTTGGGGCTGCTCTCCAGCAGATCCCCTCCCAGCCTGTCCTGCTGCAGTTTATTCTTCCTGCCCAGGTGTAGGACTCTGCACTCATCCTTGTTGAGCCTCATGAGGTTGGTCTGTAGCCAGCTCTCTGTCCAAGGCTCTGGATGGCCTCACAGCCTTCAGGTGTCTCAGCCAAGCCTCCCAGCTTGGTGTCATCAGCAAACTTGCTGAGCAGAGTCTGTTCCCTCATCAGTGTCACTGGTGAAGATGTTGAGCAGCACTGGACCCAGCACTGACTATTAACCACAGGGAGAACACTTTAGGTTCAGGAGGTCTCTGAACCACAAATCCCTGGAGCTAGGCAGGGACGTCAGAGAGTGCCCAGTGTGTGACCTCTGCCTTCTGGCCATCTCTCATGGTAGGGCACCAGGATCAATGACAGCTTACAATGCTCTTCTGCAGCCACTTCTCCACAGTGCCAGGACTGCAACATTTTGAGCAGATGCCACAGACACAAGGCAATAAATCTTTCCCTAACAAGGGGTTAGATGTGGTTTTTGTAGTCAGTGACAGCTTTGCTGAAGTCAATGAGCCACTGGGGACCTTCCATTTGAGGTGATTCCAGGTCTGACAGTAGTGAAGAGACTTACTGTCTGAGTGTGACTAATCTGTGAGGGGGGGGGCCGAGTGGTGCTGATGGCTCCAACATCCAACAGGAGGAATCAAGACCTAGTGAAAAGGCAATCAATCTAACCTTGGGGGGAAAGAAAAGCTAATATTTGACAATGGTGAATTTCTTAACACAATTAAAAACTTCTTTGCTGTGAGGCTGCTGGAGCTCTGGAGCAGGCTGCCCAGAGAGGCTGTGGAGTCTCCTTCTCTGGAGGGATTCCAACCCCACTTGGCCATTGTGCTCCTGGGCAAGCTGCTGTGAGTGACCTCAGGGAGCTGGGGGTATTCAGCCTGGTGAAGAGAAGGCTCTGGGGAGACCTCGTAGCAGCCTGCCAGGACCCGAAGGGTGCTACAAGAAGGCTGCAGAGAGTCTGTTTGCAAAGGTCTGCAGGGACAGGATGAGAGGCAATGGTTTGAAATCAGAGAAGAGGAGAATTAGATTCAATGTTAGGAGCAAGTTCATCACCATGAGGGTGATAGAACACTGGCACAGGTTGCCCAGGGAGGTGGTTGAGGCTCCATCCCTGGGGATATTCAAGGTGAGGCTGGACAGGGCTCTGGGCAACCTGATCTAGAATGGAATGGAATGGAATGGAATGGAATGGAATGGAATGGAATGGAATGGAACAGAATAGAATAGAATAGAATAGAATAGAATAGAATAGAATAGAATAGAATAGAATAGAATAGAATAGAATAGACCACAACAGGTTGGAAGAGACCTTCAAGATCATCACATCCAACCTATCATCCAACACCACCTAATCAACTAACCCATGGCACCAAGCACCCTATCAAGTCTCCTCCTGACCACCTCCAGTGATGGTGACTCCACCACCTCCCCAGGCAGCCCATTCCAATGGGCAATCACTCTCTCTGTGTAGAACTTCCTCCTAACCTCCAGCCTAAAGCTGGGGATGTCCCTGCTGACTGCAGGGAGGTTGGACTGGATGATCTTTGGATGTCCCTTCCAACGCAAACCATTCTATGACTGGGCTACATGACCTCCAGAGGTTCCTTCCAACCCAATCCATTTTATGACTGAGCTACATCACCTCCAGGGGTCCCTTCCAACCCAAACCACACTCCACACTGGGATCCTATGTTTGTTTGGCATGATGTGCCATTTCAGTTGTGACCTCCAGCCCAAGTAAATTGCCTGGGCAGGAAAGCTGCTGGCTGAAAGGTTTGCAATCCTGTCCCTATTTAGCTAATTTAATGTTGGACAGCCTCAAGTGAGGGGTGTGGGGGTTGGGGGGATGGATGGATGGGGGGGGGGGTGTTGCTGGCTGGGTTTGGGTTTTCCCATCACAAAAATGACACTCTGGAGGTTTTTTGCATAAATTGCTTCACAGTTCAGCGTTCATGGCTCTGTTTGGATTCTCATTTCATGTTGTTGCTAGGATTCTGGGGTGACAAAAATGCCAGAGCTGGCTGGTGCTCCCAGCAGCTGAATAAAGGCTGCAGGTAGTCCTTAAGAGCTTTACAAAGGACAACTGATTCTCAAGCATTTTTATTTGCTCTGTCAGTTACATGAAGAGAAAAGAAACTTTGGCAAGTGGTGAAGTTCCTGGGATTCTTCTTGTCCCTTCTAACAATGGCACAATATGAAAGGAAGCTGAGCAGGCTGCAGCAAAATGCTGGCTGTTAAAGCACCTGTCTCTTCATAAATGGATTAATTGGTGCTTAGATTTTGCTACATCAGCTCAGTTTCTAGAGCTCCTTCCATTCAGATGTGCATCCCCTAAGTGCCATTCAGATTTCCTCTGTGGGAATATCAATCACAGGCAGAAGGTATGGTTCTCAAAAGGCACAAAGCCACTCCACACACACCTGCACCACGGGAATAGCCTGCAAAGCTGGGGAAGGGGCTGGAGAACAGGGCTGGGGAAGGGGCAGCTGAGGGAGCTGGGGGTGCTTAGACTGGAGAAAGGAAGGCTGAGGGGAGACCTCATTGCTCTCTGCAATGCCCTGAAAGGAGGTTGCAGTGAGTTGGGGGTTGGTCTCTTCTCCTTAGTATCAGGTTATGGAAGAATGAAATGGCCTTAAATTGTGCCAGGGGAGGGTTGGGGTGGAGATGAGGAAGAATGTCTTTGCTGCAAGAGTGGACAGGCATTGGAACAGGCTGCCCAGACTTCGGCACTGGGGCATGTCTCCTTTAATATCTGGATCAATGATATGGAGGGAGGGATTGAGTGCACCCTCAGTAAGTCTGCAGATGACATCAAGCTGGGTGGCTGTGTCCATCTGCTAGAGGGTAGAGAAGCTTTACAAGGGGACTTCGACAGGTGAGACCCAGGGGGCAAGGCTCACTGTATGAAGTTCAACAAATAGAATAGAGTGGAAAGATAGGATAGGATAGGATAGGATAGGATAGGATAGGATAGGATAGGATAGGATAGGATAGGATAGGATAGGATAGGATAGGATAGGATAGACCAGGTTGGAAGAGACCTTCAAGATCATTGTGCCCAACCTATCATCCAACACCACATAACCAACTAACCCATGGCACCAAGCACCCTATCAAGTCTCCTCCTGAACACCTCCAGGGATGATGACTCCACCACCTCCCCAGGCAGCCCATTCCAATGGGCAATCACTCTCTCTGTATAGAACTTCCTCCTCACCTCCAGCCTAAACCTTCCCTGCTGCTGCCTGAGACTGTGTCCTTTTTTATGATGCTGGTTGCCTGGGAGAAGAGACCAAACTCTGCCTGGCTACAACCTCCCTTCAGGGAGTTGTAGAGAGCAATGAGGTCTCCCCTGAGTCTCCTCTTCTCCAGGCTAAGCAACCCCAGCTCCCTCAGCCTCTCCTCACAGGGCTGTGCTCCAGACCCCTCCCCATCTTCGTTGCCCTTCTCTGGACTCATTCCAGCAAGTCAACCTCCTGCCTAAACTGAGGAGCCCAGAACTGGACACAGGACTCAAGGTGTGGCCTAACCAGTGCAGTGTACAGGGGCAGAATGACCTCCCTGCTCCTGCTGGCCACACTGTTCCTGATGCAGGCCAGGATGCCATTGGCCTTCTTGTCCCCCTGGGCACACTGCAGGCTCATGTTCAACCTGCTATCAACCACTACCCCCAGGTCCCTCTCTGCCTGGCTGCTCTCAGCCACTCTGACCCCAGCCTGTAGCACTGCCTGTGGTTGCTGTGGCCAATGTGCAGAACCTGGCACTTGGATGTGTTCAATCTCCTGCCCTTGGACTCTGCCCATCTGTCCAGCCTATCCAGGTCCCTCTGCAGAGCCTCTCCACCCTCCAACAGATCAACTCCTGCCCCCAGCTTGGTGTCATATCCAAATTTACTGATGATCCAGATCCTCATCCAGATCATCAATGAAGATGTTAAAGAGCACAGGGCCCAGCACTGATCCCTGGGGCACACCACTGGTGCCTGGCTGCCAGCTGGCTGTGGCACCATTAACCACCACTCTCTGGGCTCAGCCTCCAGTCAGTTCCTAACCCAGCTCAGAGTGCTGCTGTCCAAGCCAGGGGCTGACAGCTTGGCCAGCAGTTTGCTGTGGGGGACAGTGTCAAAGGCCTTGCTGGAGTCCAGGCAGACCACATCCACAGCCTGCCCCACATCCACCAGGCAGGCACCTGGGCATGGAAGGAGATCAGGTTGGTCAGGCAGGACCTGCCCTTCCTAAATCCATGCTGGCTGGGCCTGATCCCTTGGCCATCCTGTAAGTGCTGTGTGATTGCACTCAGGATGACCTGTTCCATGATCTTGCCTGGCACTGAGGTCAGGCTGACAGGCCTATAATTCCCTGGCTCATCCAACCGGCCCTTCTTATGGATGGGCACCACGTTGGCAGCTTCCAGCCTTCTGGGACATCCAAAACACTGCAACAGGCTGTGAAGTACCATCCTTGATACCAGTGACCCCAAACTCTTCCTATTTCCTCTGGAAAATATCTCTTTGACAGCCTGGTTGTCAGACAGCATTCGGGTGCCCATGGCCTTTGTCCTTCAGCTAAGAGATCTTTCCAGGCCCAGAAAGCAAACCAAGCAGCAGCTGCATTGTCACTGGAGACTGGGAGGTAGCTGTGGCCATTCTCACTTCCCACAGCCCCTTAAAAAAGCCAGGTCATGAAACAGCAGGAGAGGGTCCAATACACAGCACCTTCCATCTCTGAAGAAGCCACACAGAGCCAGCAGTGCTCACAAAACCTGCTGCCTCCCAGTGGTCCTCACAGCACTCCACAGAGCTCTGCTCCTATCATGTTGGGGCCACATGGAAGAGAAGGGAGATAAGCACAGCACATGGAATGCTGTTGAGAGTGGAATGGAATGGAATGGAATGGAATGGAATGGAATGGAATGGAATGGAATGGAATAGAATAGAATAGAATAGAATAGAATAGAATAGAATAGAATAGAATAGAATAGAATAGAATAGTTGGAAAAGCCCTTCCCTGGAGACCTTCCAGCACCTCCAGATCATTCCTGTAATAAAGGCTCCAGAACTGGACACAGAGCTCCGGGTGAGGTCTCAGCAGAGTGGAGCAGAGGGTTGGAAGGGACCTCAAGGCTCAGCCAGTTCCAACCCCCTGCCATGGCCAGGGACACCTCACACTACAGCAGGTTGCTCACAGCCACAGCCAGCCTGGCTGCAAACACCTCCAGGCAGGAGGCTTCCACCACCTCCCTGGGCAACCTGTGCCAGGCTCTCACCACCCTCCTGGGCAACAACTTCTTCCTCACAGCCAATCTCAATCTCCCCACTTCTAGTTTTGCTCCGTACTCCCCAGTCCTATCCCTCCCTGACACCCTCAAAAGTCCCTCCCCAGCTTTCTTGGAGCCCCCTGCAGATCCTGCAAGGCCAGAGGAAGGTCTCCTGGGAGCCTTCTCCTCTCCAGCCTGCACAACCCCAACTCTCTCAGTCTGTCCTCACAGCAGAGCAGCTCCAGCCCTCTGCTCCTCATTGAGGCCCTTCTCTGGACACCTTCCAGCCCCTCCAGATCCTTCCTGGCACAGAGGCTCCAGAGCTGGCCCCAGAGCTCCAGCTGTCATCTCAGCAGAGTGGAGCAGAGGGGCAGAATCCCCTCCCTCAACCTGCTAAGAGTCAGAGATACCTTAAGAAGTTCTGCCCTCTGTGGGATCAGAAATGCAAGGTGTGTTCAGCCCTGGGTGGTGTATCTCAGATCCATGTTGCCTGCCATCAAGAGCAGTCATTTTAAGACTCCCAGGTGCCATGCAGCAATCAGTAAATGCTTCAGGTATTGGCAGGACACCCAGAGTGCCAGATGCTGCATTCTGTGAATCATAGAATCATACAATGTTTTGACTGGGGACTCAGCAGAGTGGAGCAGAGGGACAGAATCCCCTCCCTGGCCCTGCTGGCCACACTTCTCTTGCTGCAGCCCAGGCTCTGCTTGGCTCTCTGGGCTGCAAGTGCTCCCTGCTGGCTCCTCTTCAGCTTCTCATCCACCAGCAACCCCAAGGCCTTGAACTTGAAGAGACCTTCCTGGTTGTGCCTGCCAGCAGCAATATCACCAAGCAGCACATCTCACAGATTCCCATGTGGGTGCTAAAGAAACTGTTTTCCTTTCTCATGCTGAGAAGTCTTGTGAGACTGCTGAGGCAGAACAGTGTCTGTGTGCTGGATAACTCCTTCTACCAGGCTCCAAATGGCAAACCACAGAGTTTGTCCCAATGTGTTTCTGCCCAGGTGCAGTGCAGACGTGCCAGAGGAGCACTAAAAGCAGTGGTGTGGACACATTTAGGCATGCCACACTGTGACCTGAGTGTGGAAGGAATTCCCAGGGGCAGCACTCATGCAGCTGTGCTGCCTGGCCTCAGCTTCCCACTTCTGAATATGCTACACCTGGAAGAGAGTGGCAGAATTCGACTCAGTGGATGCCCTGAATGAATTGGGTGGGGAAGCAAACTTAGCTTCTGGGGGCTTAGAAAGTGGAAGAACTTCCACTCTCATTGACACCTGGACAAGGAGCTACTGGAGAGTCCAGCACAGGGCCACTAAGATAATTGAGGGACTTGAACATGAGGAAAGGTTGAGAGAGTTGGATCTGTTTAGCTTGGAGAAGAGCAGGCTGAGGAGAGATCTTATTAATGCTAACAAATAACTAAGGGGTGGGGGTCAGGAAGACGAGACCAGATTCTTCTCAGTGCTTCCAAGTGACAGGACAAGAGGAAATGGGCATAAGCTTGGACTCAAGAAGTTCCATCTAAGCATGAGAAGGATCTTTGAGGCTGGCAGAGTACTGATGTAGTGTGGGGTGTCCCTGCCCATGGCAGGGGGGTTGGAACTAGATGATCCTTGTGGTCCCTTCCAACCCTGAATGAAACTATGAAACTATGAAACTATAAGCAGGCTGCCCAGAGAGGTTGGGGAGATTCCATTTTAGAGACTATCAAGACCTGCCTGGATGTGTTCCTGTGTGACCTGCCCTGGGTGATCCTGCTCTGGCAGGGGGGTTGGACTGGATCCCCAGAGCTCCCTTTCAACCCCTACCATTCTGTGATTCTGGCTGGTTCCAGCTGAGAAGAGGTGATGAAATGATACTTAGGAGACCTACTTCTATCCCTCTTCTGACTTCTAACTTAGAGAATTCCACTGAAGCTCAGTATTCTTCACATAATAATAATAATAATAATAATAATAATAATAATAATAATAGTCATAAAAAACAACTAACCCATAGCACCAAGCACCCTATCAAGTCTCATCCTGAGCACTTCCAGTAATGGTGACTCCACCACCTCCCTGGGCAGCACATTCCAGTGGGCAATCACTCTCTCTGTGTAGAACTTCCTCCTCACCTCCAGCCTAAACCTCCCCTGGCGCAGCTTGAGACTGTGTCCTCTTGTTCTGGTGCTGGCTGCCTGGGAGAAGACACCAACATCTGCCTGTCTACAACCTCCCTTCAGGGAGTTGGAGAGAGCAATGAGGTCTCCCTTGAGCCTCCTCTTCTCCAGGCTAAGCAACCCCAGCTCCCTCAGCCTCTCCTCACAGGGCTGTGCTCCAGACCCCTCCCCAGCTTTCTTGCCCTTCTCTGGACTCGTTCCAGTAAGTTGTGGCTGTTTGAGGTTGTGCCTTTAAGAAAAGGGACATTGTGGCTGAATGTTTTGTAAACAAAAGACAGGTCTAAACTAATTTCACTGGTGGAGAGGCAGAGCACTGCCTTAAGTTTTGATTCCCAGTGAGACTGGTCTCACTCAGCCTTGCACTTTCTCCTTCTCCATGCTTGCAGCTCCTGGGCTTTCGGCCAGACTGACCTTGGAACTGACAAAGCGTGAGGCCTCTACTAACATATTCTGCTTTAATTAACAATTGCTCTTTTTTCTCTCTTTCTAACCCTCTTTGGGGAAGAAGGGGAGAGAAGGGAGGTACAGGGGGGGAACCCTCCTCAGTAGAGGAGGGAATCTCATTCCTGTGTTACTTTGCTGTACATTTCTGTATATATATTGTAAACACTGTGAATTGTGTATATAAACCTGCATTTCCTACACCGCTTGTAAATACAGCACATTTCCTTTGCTAATCCGGCTGTGGGGCTTTCTCCTTTCTTTCAGTTTTCTTTCCCTTCACTTTAAAGGGGGGGGAGCAGGCTGGGCCTTCCCCTCAACCCTCAAAATAACTCAACCTCCTTCCTAAACTGAGGGGCCCAGGACTGGACACAGTACAGTAATCCTGCAAGAAATTGGCTATTTCCTACATTTTCACAGACCCACAGAGTGTGAGGGGCTGGAAGGGACCTCCAAAGCTCATCCAGCCCAACACCCCTGCCAGAGCAGGAGCACCCAGAGCAGCTCACACAGCAACACATCCAGGCAGGTCTTCAATAGCTCCAGAGAGGGAGACTCCACAACCCCCCTGGGCAGCCTGCTCCAGGGCTCTGTCACCCTTAAAAGGGAAAAATTCTTCCTCCTCTTTCCATGGCACTTCCTCTGCCTCAGCTTCCACCACTGCCCCTTGTGCTGGCATTGGGCATCCCCCAGCAGAGCCTGGCTCCAGCCTCTGGGCATCCCCCTGCACGGCTTTAGCACCAGCAAGGAGCTCACCCTCAGGCTCCTCCTCTGCAAGCTACAGAGTCCCAATATGTGACAAGTGCCTTTACCAGCAGCAGGTCTTGAATTTGCTTGAAGAACAGTGGGAGTTCTGGACAGGCCCTGGGAAAACAACTTCCCTCTTGCAGGGTCCCTGGAGTGAGCCTCACTGAAAACAGGTGTCCAGAGAAGGACAAGGAGGCTGGGGAGGGGTCTGGAGCACAGCCCTGTGAGGAGAGGCTGAGGGAGCTGGGGTTGCTTAGCCTGGAGAAGAGGAGGCTCAGGGGAGACCTCATTGCACTCTACAACTCCCTGCAGGGAGGTTTTAGACAGGCAGAGGTTGGTCTCTTCTCCCAGGCAACCAGCACCAGAACAAGAGGACACAGTCTCAAGCTGTGCCAGCAGAGAAAACTTTAGACTTCCTCTAGGAACGAAGTCTTCCCAGCAAGAGAGATTGGCCATTGGGATGTGGTGCCCAGGGAGGTGGGGGGGTCAGTGTCCCTGGAGGTGTTTAAGAAGAGCCTGAATGAGGCACTCAGTGCCACAGTCTGGTTGATTAGTTAGGGTTGGATGATTGGTTGGACTTGATGCTCTTGGAGGTCTCTTCCACCCTAGCTGATTCTCTGTGGTTCTGTGTTTTCCCGTGGTGCAGCTTCTCGCTCCCTCTGCTGGGGTCGTGCAGAACTGCAGAGCCTGCAGAAAGTGCTCTGCAGCAGCCATTTCTCAGCTCAGCCCCTCCTGCCGGCTCCTAGTCTTTGTCTCCTGAGCCCTGTGTCATGCGTTTTGGAGTTCACCTGGAGTTCTGGAGCCCTCAACACAGGAAGGACCTGGACCGGATGGAGAGGGTCCAGAGGAGGCCATGAGAATGCTGAGGGGGTTGGAGCAGCTCTGCTGTGAGGACAGCAGAGAAGGGCAACAAGGCTGGTGAGAGGCCTTGAACACAAGCCCTATGAGGAGAGGCTGAGGGAGCTGGGGTTGTTTAGCCTGGAGAAGAGGAGGCTCAGGGGTGACCTCATTGCCCTCTACAACTACCTGAGGGGTGGTAGTAGCCAGGAAGAGGTTGGTCTCTTCTCCCAGGCAGCCAGCACCAGAACAAGAGGACACAGTCTCAAGCTGTGCCAGGGGAGGTTTAGACTCGAGGTGAGGAGGAAGTTCTTCACCGAGCGAGTCATTCGTCATTGGGATGTGCTGCCCAGGGAGGTGGTGGAGTCCCCATCCCTGGAGGTGTTCAAGGGGAGATTGGATGTGGCACTTGGTGCCATGGTCTGGTCATGTGGTCTGTGTTGATAGGTTGGACTCGATGATCCTCAAGGTCCTTTCCAACCTAAGTGATACTGTGATACTGTGATACTGTGACAGACTGAGGGAGCTGGGGGTGTTCAGCCTGGAGAAGAGAAGGCTCCAGGCACACCTAAGAGCAGCCTGCCAGGACCTGAAGGGGGCTGCAAGAAGGATGGAGAGAGACTGCTTGCAAAGGCCTGCAGGGACAGGAGCAGGGACAATGGCTTCAAAGTAGAGCAGAGCAGATTGAGATTGGATGTGAGGAACAAGTTCTTTGCTCTGAGGGTGGTGGAACACTGGCACAGGTTGCCCAGAGAGGTGGTTGAGGCTCCATCCCTGGAGATGTTCAAGGTGAGGTTCAATGAGCCCCTGGACATCCCGATCCACTTGGGGGTGTCCCTGCTGAGTGCAGAGGGGTTTGGACTGGACAACCCTCAGAGGTTTCTTCCAGCCCAGACCATGCTATGATTCTATGATTTACCAAGCTCCCTGGCTTCCACCATCTCTCCTAACAGAGGAAGAAGAGCCCCAGAGAAGGCTTTTAAAACACAGTCCCCAGATCCTTGTGTTGAATCACAGGGGCCTCTCCTGTTCTGCAGGACTCAGGCAGCTGCCAGTCTGGACAAAGCAGGACAGGAGGTCAAACACAGTTGGATCTCATCAATGCTGGTCAATACTTAAAAGGTGGGTGTCAGGAGGATGGGGCCAGGCTGTTTTAGATGTGCCCAGAGACAGGACAAGGAGCAACGGGACCAAACTGGAGCATTAGAAGTTCCATCTAAACACAATTGTTTAACTTAAAGCTGACAGAGCTTTGTCCAGAGAAGGGCAACAAAGCTGGGGAGGGGTCTGGAGCACAGCCCTGTGAGGAGAGGCTGAGGGAGCTGGGGTTGCTTAGCCTGGAGAAGAGGAGGCTCAGGGGAGACCTCATTGCTCTCTACAACTCCCTGAAGGGAGGTTGTAGCCAGGTGGGGGTTGGTCTCTTCTCCCAGGCAAGCAGCACCAGAACAAGAGGACACAGTCTCAAGCTGTGCCAGGGGAGGTTTAGGCTGGAGGTGAGGAAGAAGTTCTTCCCAGACAGACAGATTGGCCATTGAGGTGTGCTGCCCAGGGAGGTGGTAGAGTCCCTGTCCCTGGGGGTGTTCAAGAGGAGACTGGATGTGGCACTTGGTGCCATGGTTTAGTCATGAGGTCTGTGGTGACAGGTTGGACTCGATGATCTTTGAGGTCTCTTCCAAACTTACTGAATCTATGATTCTATGATTCTATACAAGGCTGCTGAAGGGACTGCAGCAGTGCCTGGGGAGGAGAGGCTGAGAGCCCTGGGGCTGTTGAGTCTGGAGAGGAGAAGGCTGAGAGGGATCTGATCAATGTCTATCAATAGCTGAGGGCTGGGGGTCAAGAGGGAGGGGACAGGGACAGCCTCTGCTCCGTTGTGCCCTGGGATAGGACAAGGAGCAATGGATAGAAACTGCAGCACAGGAGGTTCCAGCTCAACATGAGGAGGAACTTCTTGCCTGTGAGGGTCCCAGAGGCCTGGAGCAGGCTGCCCAGAGCGGTTGTGGAGTCTCCTTCTGTGGAGCCTTTCCATCCCTGTCTGGATGTGTTCCTGTGTGACCTGTGCTGGATTCTCTGCTCCTGCTCTGGCAGGGGGGTTGGCCTGGAAGATCTCCAGAGGTCCCTTCCAACCCCTGACATTCTGTTTGCTGTGAGGCTGTGTATTGTTCTTAGTTCATGACAACCAAGATTTTAAAGGATTAGGCTGCAGAGTGAGCATGAGAAAACACTTGTTCACAGCTGCAGAGAACAGCACATAATACAGCAGTAGCAGCACTTGGGGCTGTGGATCATCTTTTACAGGGCCTGTGCTCCTTTGTGCTTTAAATGATAATGCCAGAAAAACTTTTACAGGCAAAGTGAATTCTGAATCGCTGTGTGATGCAGAACTTCTCCTGGAATTAATGTCCACCTCAAGCCTCAATCTTCAGTGTGCTTTAGCTTGCCTCAGTCTAGAAGTAAACACTTCAATCTCATGTGAAAATAAAGTTAAAATTCGATCTCTGCCTGAAAATGGGACCAGAGCTCCAGTCTTGATGATGAACAGGCCAAGTGCAAGGTCCTACACCTTGGTCAGGGCAATCCCAAGCACAAATCCAGGCTGGGCAAGGAGTGGCTGGAGAGCAGTCTGGAGGAGAAGGCCTTGGGGGTGTCGGTTGATGAGAAACTCCCCAGGAGCCAGCAATGGTCACTGGCAGCCCAGCAGGTAGCTGCAGCCAGAGCAGGGAGAGCAGCAGCACAGGGAGGGGATTCTGCCCCTCTGCTCTGCTCAGACCCCACCTGCAGCACTGCCTCCAGTTCTGGTGCCCCTAGCATTAGAGAGACATGGAACTGTTGGAGAGGGTCCAGAAGAGGTCATGAAGGTGATCAGAGGGCTGGAGAACCTCCCCTGTGGGGATAGGCTGAGAGAGTTGGGGCTGTTCAACCTGGAGAAGAGAAGGCTGTAGGGAGACATTAGAGCAGCCTTCAGGTACCTGAAGAGAGCTACAAGAAAGCTGGGGAGGGACTTCTGACTAGGGCTTGGAGTGATAGGATGAGAGCCAATGGCTTTGAGCTGGAAGACAGGAGATTGAGACTGGAGGTAAAGAAGAAATTCTTTCCAGGGAGGGTGGTGAGACACTGGCACAGGTTTCCCAGAGAGGCTGTGGATGCCCCTTCCCTGGAGGTGTTGAAGGCCAGGCTGGATGAGGCCTTGAGCAAGCTGTGCTGGTGGGAGGTGTCTCTGCCCATGGCAGGGGAGTTGACACTAAAGGATCTTCAAGGTCCCTTCCAACCTAAACCATCCTGTGATTCCATGAATCTTTGAATGCTGCTCCATCATGGCTACCCTAATCACATTGTAGACCTGTAAGAATCACAGGCAAAGCCAAACTTAGGGAAAAACAAACCACTCACTGCCACATTCAGGCAGTTCTGGTTTCCTTTCTGCTTTCCTTCCCTGCTACTCTTTTCTACTCATCTCTCTTTTCAATGTTCCACCCTCACAACAGCACTGAGAAACATTTCACACTGCTGTGCAATCCCCCAGAATGTTTGTCTGCTTCTCCTAGTGATCTGCAATGATTCCTGCTCCTCTATCCATATCAGTCTACTCCTATACTGGCACTGGTCAATAGTAGGCTGAACATCAGCCAGCAGTGTGCCCAGGGGCCTGAGAAGGCCAGTGGCATCCTGGCCTGCATCAGCACTAGGAGCTGGGAAGTCCTTGTGCCCTGCGCTCAGCACTGCTGAGGCCACACCTTGAGTCCTATGTCCAGTTCTGGGCTCCTCAGTTTCAGAAGGACATTGAGAGACTTGAAGGTGTCCAGAGAAGGGTAACAAGGCTGGGGAGGGGTCTGGAGCACAGCCCTGTGAGGAGAGGCTGAGGGAGCTGGGCTTGCTTAGCCTGGAGAAGAGGAGGCTCAGGGGAGACCTCATTGCTCTCTCCAACTCCCTGAAGGGAGGTTGTAGCCAGGTGGGGGTTGGTCTCTTCTCCCAGGCAAGCAGCACCAGAACAAGAGGACACAGCCTCAAGCTGTTCCAGGGGAGGTTTAGGCTGGAGGTGAGGAAGAAATTCTTCCCAGAAAGAGTAATTGTCCATTGGAATGTGCTGCCCAGGGAGGTGGTGGAGTCCCTGTCCCTGGAGGTGTTTAGGAAGAGCCTGGATGAGGCTCTTGGTGCCATGGTTTAGTTGATCAGATGGTGTTGGGTGAGAGGTTGGACTGGATGTTCTCTGAGGTCTTTTCCACCTTGGTTAATTCTATTCTATTCTATTCTATTCTATTCTATTCTATTCTATTCTATTCTATTCTATTCTATTCTATTCTATTCTATTCTATTCTCCAGGGTGAGAGAAGCCTGGAGCAGGCTGCCCAGGGGGGTTGTGGAGTCTCCCTCTGTGGAGCTATTCAAGACCTGCCTGGCTGTGTTCCTGTGTGATCTGCTCTGGGTGCTCCTGCTCTGGCAGGGGGTAGGACTGGATGAGCTTTGGAGGTCCCTTCCAGCCCCTCACATTCTGTGATTCTGTCATTTGAAGCTGATCTTTAATATGCAGCTAGGAATTGGGTCCTGCCCTGGCAGGGAGGTTGGACTTCATGATCTCCAGAGGACTCAATGATCTCCAGAGGTCCCTTCCAACCCTAACATCCTGTGACCCTGTGCTTAAAAAGAAAGAAAGGAGAATGGACTACTAATAAAAGCTTCCAGTGGGTAAAGAAACCTGGCAAATTTGATCTGAACACTATTTTTTTCCCAGAGAATAGAGTGAGTACCCTTGTGACAGGAGGAAAAAGAACAGCCCTCCTCCAGAAGACAATTAGCATGCAGCAGTAGGTGCTGGGTGTAAAAAACCAAACAGCTAATGGTGAGTGATGGTAAGATAAGATTGCAAAGAACCACAATTGTTATGAGGTTGAGCATTGAATAATGTGTCACAAAGTGTATTGTGAAAGTAATCTAATGTCACAGCTGTGGAATAACAGGGAGAGTTACTTAAGGCAAGTAAATTATCAATTGTTAGGAAGTGAGGGAGGAATTAAACAAGTCCAAGTGCCAGGGGCTGCACTTTGGCCACAGCAACCCCAGGCAGTGCTACAGGCTGGGGTCAGAGTGGCTGAGAGCAGCCAGGCAGAGAGGGAATCGGGGGTGCTGATTGACAGCCACCTAAACATGAGCCAGCAGTGTGCCCAGGGGGACAAGAAGGCCAAGGGCATCCTGGCCTGCATCAGGAACAGTGTGGCCAGTAGAAGCAGGGAAGTCATTGTGCCCTGTACTCTGCACTGGTTAGGCCACACCTTGAGTCCTGTGTCCAGTTCTGGGCCCCTCAGCTTCAGAAGGACATTGAGAGACTTGAAGGTGTCCAGAGAAGGGCAACAAGGCTGGGGAGGGGTCTGGAGCACAGCCCTGTGAGGAGAGGCTGAGGGAGCTGGGGTTGCTTAGCCTGGAGAAGAGGAGGCTCAGGGGAGACCTCATTGCTCTCTCCAACTCCCTGAAAGGTGCTTGTAACCAGGAAGGGGTTGGTCTCTTCTCTCCAGCAACCAGCACCAGAACAAGCTGTGCCAGGGGAGCTTTAGGCTGGAGGTGAGGAGAAAGTTCTTCCCTGAAATAGTAATTGGCCTTTGGAATTTGTTGTCCATGGAGGTGGTGGAGTCCCCATCCCTGGAGGTGTTCAAGAGGGGATTGGATGTTACACTTGGTGCCATGGTTTAGTTGTCAGGAGGTGATAGGTGTTAGATACTAGGTTGGACTTGATGATCTCTGAGGTCTTTTCCCAACCTGGTTGACTCTGTGATTCGATGATTCCATGATTCTGTGCCTAGGGTTGCATCAAGGAAGCGTTTAGTGCTGAGCAGATGTTTTCTCCAAACACAAAAAGGCCACAAAATCTGGATTTGTGCTTTTGGATCAGCCTATCAAACCCTAAGGATGTTTTTCTCAGTGGGAAGTGGAATTGATGTGGTTTCTTTTTTTTTTGTTGATTGTTTTTAAAGACAGCTCTGAAGTCCAAAGCTGCTGCTCTTTGGAGCAACATTCACCACAGGGAATATTTGGGGCTTTGGTATTTACACAACCTGCAGCAGTGCTTTCTGCAGGCAAGAAGAATGAATGTTTCCTGCCTGCCAAGCTCTCCCTGCCTGAGGGCAGTTGGAAAGCCATAAGTCAGGCAGGAATGTTGCCCTCATCCAAACAGGAGGAGATGAGCAGGGCTGTGCAGCCGTACAGCTGTTTCTGCTCCGAGCAGCACACAAATGCCTGTGCAGTGCAATGGCAGAGGCAGAGAGGAGGAAAGAGAGGAGCCACAGATCCTTCTGGTAGGGCCAGAATGGTTGTGGTATATCAGTTATGAGCTCTAAGAGGACAGAATCACAGAATCCTGGAATGAGTTAGGTTGGAAAGGACCTTGAAAGGTCATCTGTGCTAACACTCCTGCAGTCCACCCCAACCAACCTCATCTGAAATCTTTCTACATCTTGGGCCCGGGTCTCACCAACCCCAGTGTAAACAATTTCTTCCTTCTCTCCAGTCTGAATCTCCCTCTTTTAGTTCAGACCATCATCTCTTGTCCTGTCACATCAGGCCCTGCTTAAAAGACTGTCCCCAGCTTTCTGCTCAGCCTCTTGAAGCACTGAAAGGCCAGCAGAAGGTCCCCCTGGAGCCTTCTCTTCTCCAGGCTGAACAACCCCAACTCTCTCAGCCTGCCCTCACAGCAGAGGGCTTCCATCCCTCCCAGCATTGCTGTGGCCTTCTCCAGCCCTGCTCCAACAGTTCCCTGTCTGTGCTGAGGACTCAGAGCTGGACACAGAGCATTCAGCACTCATCCATGACTTCACTTTTCAGGACAGATAAGGACAAGAGGGCCTGGAAATGACCAGGAAGCCCCACAACACTGGGGAGCCAGTGCCAATTTGAGCCAACAAAACAGAGTATAAGCTGCCTCCTAGTCACAGATGACAAAAGAGTCCAAAGCCTTGTGGGCTCCTGTGAGCACTGTCCAGCACTGCTGAGCCTGTGTCAGCACTGAGCATGCTGTGCTTTGGTACTGCTGCCCACTTCAGCTCTTCAAGCTGAGAAATCAGGGCTGCCTGGAAGATTATCCAAGCTGAGTTAATGGCTGGGCTCTTAGCCCAGGCTCAGCTGCCTGCTGCTGGGCTTTGCTCTGCTTGCAGAAGCCAGTTTACATGAATTATTTACAATCCTCAGGAGATTTTGTCTCCTCTCTCCCATTTCTTAGCTAGCTTTAGAGCAGCTCAGATGTGCCTACACAAGCTGTGCATAGGTTGGAAATATATCCCAGGCCAAAAGGTAGTTTGTTTGTTTGCTTGTTTGTTTGTTTGCTTGTTTGTTTGTTTTCCTGCTGGTGGAAGAATTCCACCATCCATGAGATTAGGAAGAAATTCTTTCCAGTGAGGGTGCTGAGAGACTGGAACAGGCTGCCCAGGGAGGCTGTGGATGCCCCTTCCTTAGAGCAGCCTTCAGGTACCTGAAGAGAGCTACAAGAAAGCGGGGGAGGGACTTTTGACAAGGGCTTGGAGTGATAGGATGAGAGCCAATGGCTTTGAGCTAGAAGAGAGGAGCTGGAGATGAGGAAGACATTCTTTCCAGTGAGGCTGGTGAGACACTGGAAGAGGTTGCCCAGAGAGGTTGTGGATGTCCCTTCCCTGGAGGCATTCAAGGCCAGGCTGGATGAGGCCTTGAGCAGCCTGAACTGGTGGGAGGCATCCCTGCCCATGGGACACCAGATGATCTTTGAAGTCCCTTCCAGCCCAAACCATTGTGTGATTCTCTCTACAGCTGCTTGAAAGGACCTTGTAGTAAGGCTGGTGTTAGTCTCTTCTCCCAATAACCAGCAATAGAACAAGAGGAAATGGGTTTAGGTTGTGCCAGGGGAGGTTTAGATTGGGATTTAGGAATAACTTCTTTACTGAGAGAGTGGTGAAGCTTTGGAACAGGCTGCCCAAGGAGGTGATAGAGTCATCACCCCTGGAAGTGTTCAAGAAGAAGCTTCAGGACATGGTTTAGTGGTCATGGTAGCTGACTTACAGATGGACTTGGGATGATCTTAAAGGTCTTTTCCAGCATCTGTGACTCTATGATTCTTTGATTTTATGACTCTATGAGTCTATGATTCTATGACTCTATGATTCTGTGACTCTATGATTCTGTGACTCTATGATTCTGTGACTCTGTGACCTATGATTCTGTGATTCTGTGGCCCCATGATTCCTTTCATGTGGGCTGGACCAAAGACCTATGGTCCTTGTCTCCCTGATGAGAGTGCTGAGTGCCAGAGCTCTGCTGGCATCCATAGGCTTTGAAAGCAGGTTGTGGGGAGGTGAAAGTTGGTCACTTCTCACTAGCAACAAGTGACAGGATGAGAGCAAATGGCTTCAAGTTGCAGCAGGGAAAGTTTAGCTTGGACATTTGTTCCCCTGAAAGGGTTGTCAAGGCCTGGTCCAGGCTGCCCAGGGCAGGTTTCCATCCCTGGGGAGATGTAAAAGCCACAGAGATGTGGTGCAGTGGGACATGGTTTTGTGGTGACCTGGTTTAGTGGTGACCTGGTTTAATGGTTAATGATTGGGCTTGATGATCTCAAAGGTCTTCTCCAACCTATTCTATGATTCTGTGACTGTCCAGACCCCCTTATCTGCAAGCCCCCACTCTGCCAGTGCTCTTGGGGCCTCACAGGTCCCTGTCACTAGGTTGTCTGTGAGGATATGATGAAAATAATTGGGTTTGGAGAATATGAATTATTCCTGCCTCTACTTGGCAATGTGTCAGCTTCACTGCTGAAAATGCCAAAGTATGGAGGCTCCAGGAAGAATGACTGCTTGGGGAATGATGCATCTGAGGCTGCTTCTTAGCCCAGAAGACAGTATGGTTCCCCCCCCTGCCCCCCACCATCTTCTAGCTATGATATTGCACAATTTATCCTGAGCTCATAAAAATCTTCAATTAATATTGAAGTAAATATTAGAATGGTTCATGGACAATGGAAAGCAAGGTTGGTGGAATGTTTAGTGTGTGAAAATCCAGGATCTATCCTTCACCAACATAAATTCCTCTGTGGAGCAGCTCCATGGAGAGGGACCTTGCAATGCTGGTGGACAGGAAGTTGGCCATGAGAGAGCAATGTGTCCTGGTGGCCAAGAGGGATGATGGTATTCTGGGCTACATTAAGAAGAGTGTGGCCAGCAGGTGAAGGGAGGTTGTCCTGCTCCTATACTTCACCCTATTGAGGCCACATCTGGAGTACCAAGGCCACATCTGGGCTCCTCAGTTCATGAGGGAGAGGGAACTACTGGACACAGTCCAACAGAGGCTACAGGGTTGATAACAGACTGGAGCCCAGTCTGCTACACCCAGGGTAGATTGCACAGCAATGCATCCAGGGGGGTTTGGAAGCCTCCAGAGAAGGAGACTCCACAACCTCTCTGGGCAGCCTGCTCCAGGCCTCTCTCACCCTCACACCAAAGAAGTTTCTCCTCATGCTGAGCTGAAACCTTCTCTGTTCCAGTTTGTCTCCATTGCTCCTTGGCTTATTGCTGTGCACCACCCACAAGAGCTTGGCCCCCTCCACTTGACCCCCAGCCCTCAACTGTTTATGAGGACAGGCTGAGAGACCTGGGGCTGTTTGGCCAGGAAAATAGAAGGCAGGGAAGGGATCTGATCAGTGTGTACAAACACACTGAGGATGGGTGTCAAGAAGCAGCAGCCAGTCTCTTTTCACTGTTTCCCAGTGATAGGGTGAGGGGCAATGGATACAGTCTAGAACCCAGGAAGTTCCACCTCAGCAAGAGGAAAAACTTTGCTGTGAGAGTGAGAGCCCTGAGGAGGCTGCCCAGGAGGGTTGTGGAATCTCCTTCTCTGGAGACTTTCAAGACCTGCCTGGATGTGTTCCTGTGTGACCCACACTGGGTGCTCCTGCTCTGGCAGGAGGACTGGACCCAATCATCTCCAGAGGTCCCTTCCATCCCTTCCCATTCTGAGATTCTGTGATTTAAAGCCAACATACACAAAGCAATAAATTCTAGTCTTCTGCTTGCTATTCTATTGAATTTATTTTCCTTCCTGTAGTGAGCTCTTTCTTTGATATAGAGCATGAAACATCCATAAAAACAACCAAGGCAAAACAAATAAAGGGATCCCATTTTTCGTTCAAGTGTCACCTGTCCACTGAAGGGTCACAAAGCACTTTAAAAGCAGCACTGGATGTCTACTGAATACACACTGATCATGGGGGGAGTCTTGACACAGACTTCCCTTTGGGTCCTTCCACAGACTTCCCTGTGCTTTGCATCAGGGCTTGAAGAGTCAACTCTCTTAGAAACCCAATGGAGCTGGAAAATCAGAGTCACAGAATTGTCAGGGCTGGAAGGGACCTCAAGCATCAGCCAGTTCCAACCCCCTGCCATGGCCAGGGACACCTCACACTACAGCAGGTTGCTCACAGCCACATCCAGCCTGGCTGCAAACACCTCCAGGCAGGAGGCTTCCACCACCTCCCTGGGCAACCTGTGCCAGGCTCTCACCACCCTCATGGGCAACAACTTCTTCCTCACAGCCAATCTCAATCTCCCCATTTCCAGTTTTGCTCCATCCCCCCCAGTCCTATCACTCCCTGACACCCTCAAAAAGTCCCTCCCCAGCTTGCTTGCACTCCCTGCAGATACTGAAAGGCCACAATAAGGCCTCCTCAGAGCCTTCTCCTCTCCAGCCTGCACAACCCCAACTCCCTCAGTCTGACCTCACAGCAGAGCAGCTCCAGCCCTCTGCTCCTCCTCTTGGCCCTTCTCTGGACACCTTCCAGCACCTCCAGAGCCTTCCTGGCACAGAGGCTCCAGAACTGGCCCCAGAGCTCCAGCTGTGGTCTCAGCAGAGTGGAGCAGAGGGGCAGAATCCCCTCCCTCAACCTGCTAAGAGTCAGAGATACCTTAAGAAGTTCTACCTCTGTGGGATCAGAAATGCAAGGTGTGTTCAGCCCTGGGTGGTGTATCTCAGATCCATGCTGCCTGCCATTAAGAGCAGTCATTTTAAGACTCCCAGGTGCCATGCAGCAATCAGTAAATGCTTCAGGTATTGGCAGGACACCCAGAGTGCCAGATGCTGCATTCTGTGAATCATACAATGGTTTGACTTGAAAGGGACCTTAAAGATCACCTAGTTCTAACCCACTTGCCACGGGCAGAGACACTTCCTACTAGCCCAGCTTGCTCAAAGTCCCATCCACCTTGGCTTTTAATGTTTCCAGACTTAGAGCCTCCACAATTTCTCTGGCCAACCTGTTCCAGTGCCTCACCATTCTCATGGGGAAATTCCCTCCTAATATCTAATCCAAATCCAGGTTCTTCCAGCTTGAAGCCATTGCACATCACGCTGTCACTCCATGGCTTGGGAAAATGTGTCTCTACAGCTCTCCTGTAGCTCCCTTCTGGGACTGGAAGGCTGCTCTAAGGTCTCCCAGGAGCCTTCTCTTCTCCTGGCTGAACAAACCCCATTTTCTGTGCTCGTCTTCACAGAAGAGTTGCTCCATGCCCTCTAATCACCTTCACATCCCACCTCTGGACCAAAGACAGAACAAAGGTAACCTACTGGTGTATGAGGAGAGGCTGAGGGAGCTGGGGATGTTTAGCCTGGGTGAATTTCTTCTCCATGAAGGGAATGATGAGGCACTGTGACAAGTTTCCCAGAGAAGTTGTGGAAGCTCCATCTCTGAGAGTATTCAAAGCCAGGTTGGAGAGCAGCCAGGCAGAGAGGGACCTGGGGGTACTGGTAGACAGCAGCAGAACATGAGGCAGCAGGGTGCCCAGGGGGCCAGGTAGGCCAATGACATCTTGACCTGAATCAGCACTAGTGTGGCCAACTGAGTCATTCTGCCCTGTGCTCAGCACTGGTTAGGCCACCCCTTGAGTCCTGTGTCCAGTTCTGGGCCCCTCAGTTTCAGAAGGACATTGAGAGACTTGAAGCTGTCCAGAGAAGGGCAACAAAGCTGGGGAGGGGTCTGGAACACAGCCCTGTGAGGAGAGGCTGAGGGAGCTGGGGTTGCTTAGCCTGGAGAAGAGGAGGCTCAGAGGAGACCTCATTACTCTCTACAACTGCCTGAAGGGAGGTTGTAGCCAGGTGGGGGTTGGTCTCTCCTCCCAGGCAAGCAGCACCAGAACAAGAGGACACAGTCTCAAGCTGTGCCAGGGGAGGTTTAGGCTAGAGGTGATGAAGAAATTCTTCCGAGAAAGAGTAATTTGCTACTGGAATGTGCTGCCCAGGGAGGTGGTGAAGTCCCTGTCCCTGGAGGTGTTTAAAACCAGACTGAATGAGGCACTCAGTGCCATGGTTTAGTTGATGAGATGGTCTTGGTGGCTAGGTTGGACTGGATGATCTCTGAGGTCTTTTCCAGCCTGGTTAATTCTGTTCTCTTTGCCCCTTCATGTCTGTATAAGAGTGAGCCAGAAAGCAAAGCAGCAAGAGGAATACAAGAGAAACAGCAATGACTCCACCTCTTCACCTCAATGAAACTCAGCACTTTCCACTGACCATCCTTCAGCAGGAAAATCCTCTTCTCTTGGGGATGCTACATTTAATAGTGTAAAAAAATAGACTTGGAAATCTCCAGGAAATGTTGAGGAGAGCCTGAAAACAGAAAGCCTTCTGCTCAGCATCCTGTCAGATTTATGTGATCCAGTGCTCGAATAGGTTTCAATTAACAGCCTTCAGAAAGGTTTGATTTGATTTGCAGTCATTGCAGATCTTCTCTTTTCAACTCTTTAAACAACAATCAGGTCTTACAGAATCACAGAATCAACCAGGTTGCGAAAGACCTCAGAGATCATCAAGTCCAACATAGTACCTAATGCCTAACACCTCCTGACAGCTAAACCATGGCTCCAAGTGCCACATCCAAACTCCTCTTGAACACCTCCAGGGATGGTGACTCCACCACCTCCCTGGGCAGCACATCCCAATGGTCAATCTCTCTGTCTGGGAAGAACTTCTTCCTCACCTCCAGCCTAAGCCTCCCCTGGCACAGCTTGAGACTGTGTCCTCTTGTTCTGTTGCTGGGTGCCTGGGAGAAGAGACCAACCCCCACCTGGCTACAACCTCCCTTCAGGCAGTTGCAGACAGCAATGAGGTCTCCCCTGAGCCTCCTCTTCTCCAGGCTAAGCAACCCCAGCTCCCTCAGCCTCTCCTCACAGGGCTGTGCTCCAGACCCCTCGTGTCGTGGTTTGGGAGACCAACTCTCCCACCGCAGGCCAAGAGAGACTCAGACAAACGGATTGCAAAAATGGTGGAAAACGTAAATGGAAAACCAATGAAAGCTTTTTTCAGAGAACCACAAGCACTGTGACAAAGAGAGAGATCCCACAACATACCCAAGAATGTCCCATCCCCACCTGGGGCTACACCCAAACCTCCTCCCAGGGCTCTTTCTCCACCCCCCAACACAGCCTTGGGCCTGGGCAGGTCCAGGGGAGGGAGCTCAGGCCTTTACCTAGGCAGCAGCAGGGGGTGAAAGAGGAAGTGAAGACTCTGTGCTGATCTATTACAGGGGAGCAGGGCATTAGGTCTGCATCAGGAACAATGTGGCCAGCAGGAGCAGGGAGGTCATTGTGCCCCTGTACACTGCACTGGTTAGGCCACACCTTGAGTCCTGTGTCCAGTTCTGGGCTCCTCAGTTTCAGAAGGACATTGAGAGACTTGAAGGTGTCCAGAGAAGGGCAACAAAGCTGGGGAGGGGTCTGGAGCACAGCCCTGTGAGGAGAGGCTGAGGGAGCTGGGGTTGCTTAGCCTGGAGAAGAGGAGGCTCAGGGGAGACCTCATTGCTCTCTCCAACTCCCTGAAGGGAGGTTGTAAACAGGTGGGGGTTGGTCTCTTCTCCCAGGCACCCAGCAACAGAACAAGAGGACACAGTCTCAAGCTGCACCAGGGGAGGTTCAGACTCAAGGTGAGGAGAAAGTTCTTCACCGAGTGAGTCATTCGGCATTGGGATGTGCTGCCCAGGGAGGTGGTGGAGTCCCCATCCCTGGAGGTGTTCAAGAGGGGATTGGATGTGGCACTTGGTGCCATGGTCTGGTCATGGGGTCTGTGTTGATAGGTTGGACTCGATGATCCTCAAGGTCCTTTCCAACCTGAGTTATACTGTGGTACTGTGATACTATTATGGGAATGGAATACCTGGCTTCCTGTGACCACCCCCTGGCCTGGGCCCACCCCTTGGGACCTCCCAGGTGTGGTCTGTGCATTGGCATCCGGGCCAGCACCCAGCCTAAACCACCACACCTCCCCAGCCTTGTTGCCCTTCTCTGGACACCTTCAAGTCTCTCAATGTCCTTCTGAAACTGAGGAGCCCAGAACTGGACACAGGACTCAAGGTGTGGCCTAACCAGTGCAGAGCACAGGGCACAATGACTTCCCTGCTCCTGCTGGCCACACTGTTCCTGATGCAGGCCAGGATGCCATTGGCCTTCTTGGCTATGTGGGCACACTGCAGTCTCATGTTCAGCTGCTGTCCACCAGCACCCCCAGGTCCCTCTCTGCCTGGCTGCTCTCAGCCACTCTGACCCCAGCCTGTAGCACTGCCTGGGGTTGGTGTGACCACAGTGTGAAACCCAGCACTCAGACTTGTTAAACCTCATGCCCTGGAACTCTGCCCTTCTGTCCAGCCTGGCAAGATCCTTCTGGAAAATCCTCCTACCCTCTAACACATCTGCTACAACTTGCTGTCATCTACAAACTTACTGATGGTGTTCTCAATGCCCTCTTCCAGATCATCAATGAAGATATTGAACAGGATGGGGCCCAGCACTGATCCTGGGGCACACCACTGGTGCCTGGCTGCCAGCTGGCTGTGGCACCATTCACCACCACTCTCTGGGCTCAGCCTCCAGCCAGTTTCTAACTTGAAGGAGTCACACATTCCATGACTCCAAAGAGTTGCAGGCACTCTGTGGAAGGGTTCTGATCCATAATATATAATCTTTCTTCAAATCATTACATCCATGAGTAACTTTATGTACAGGAGTTTTCCCAGTGATTTGCAGGGGCTGTTTACATCTCCTCTCTTAATGGTTCAGAGAGTGTGGACATTAAAGTCACCCAGGAAAATTCCCCTGTCACTTTGTGCTTCTGTCTGCATAGTGCATCCAGGGAAGGGTCATAGAATCACAGAACTGTCAGGGTTGGAAGGGACCTCAAGGCTCAGCCAGTTCCAACCCCCCTGCCATGGCCAGGGACACCTCACACTACAGCAGGTTGCTCACAGCCACATCCAGCCTGGCTGCAAACACCTCCAGGCAGGAGGCTTCCACCACCTCCCTGGGCAACCTGTGCCAGCCTCTCACCACCCTCATGGACAACAACTTCTTCCTCACAGCCAATCTCAATCTTCCCATTTCTAGTTTTTCTCCATTTCCCCCAGTCCTATCCCTCCCTGACACCCTCAAAAGTCCCTCCCCAGCTTTCCTGTAGCCCCCTTCAGATCCTGGAAGGCCACAATTAGGTCTCCTCAGAGCCTTCTCCCCTCCAGACTGCACAACCCCAACTCTCTCAGTCTGTCTCCAGAGCTGAGCAGCTCCAGCCCTCTGCTCATCTTTGTGACCCTTCTCTGGACACCTTCCAGCACCTCCAGAGCCTTCCTGGCACAGAGGCTCCAGAGCTGGCCCCAGAGCTGCAGCTGTGGTCTCAGCAGAGTGGAGCAGAGGGGCAGAATCCCCTCCCTGGCCCTGCTGGCCACACTTCTCTTGCTGCAGCCCAGGCTCTGCTTGGCTCTCTGGGCTGCAAGTGCTCCCTGCTGGCTCCTCTTCAGCTTCTCATTCACCAGCAGGTCTTGGGACAGCAGAGTTTTTCCAACACACCTGGAATGTGAACAAAGGGACCATGACCATGAAGGGTCTGGAGAACAGGGCTGTTGAGTAACAGCAGAGGGAACTGGGGATGTTTAATCTGGAGAGAAGGAGGCTGAGCAGAAACCTCATTGCTTTCTACATCTGCCTGAAAGGAGGTTGCAGTGAGGTGGTGGTTTGTCTCCTCTTCCTAGTATCAGGTGATAGAAGGAGAGAAAATGTCCTGAAATTGTGCTAGGGGAGGGTTAGGTTGGAGATGAGGAAGAATTTCTCTGCTGCCAGAGTGGTAGGGGTTGGAAGAGGCTGCCCAGGGAGGTGGTGGAATCCCCATCCCTGGAGGTGTTCTGTGGCCATGGCACTGTGGGACATGGTTTGATGGCCATGGTGGTGTTGGGTTGATGGTTGGACTGGATGAGCTTAAAGATCTTTGGTAACAGAAAAAATTCTGTGCTTGGTTTTAATATTGGTGTCACAGGGCACAACAGAAGTTGGGCAACAAATAAGAACGTGCACTGAAGAGGAAGAATGGGGACACCTAATGGCAGCCTGCCAAGACCAAGAAGGCTGCTCAGAGACTGTTTGCAAAGGCCTGCAGGGACAGGACCAGGGGCAATGGCTTCAAAGCAGAGCAGAGCAGATTGAGTTTGGATGTGAGGAACAAGTCCTGCAGCATGAGGGTGGTGGAAAACTGGCACAGGTTGCCCAGGGAGGTGGTTGAGGCTCCATCCCTGGAGATCACAGTATCACTAAGGTTGGAAGAGACCTTGAGGATCACCGAGTCCAACCTGTCACCACAGACCTCATGACCAGACCATGGCACCAAGTGCCACATCCAATCCCCTCTTGAACAGCTCCAGGGATGGTGACTCCACCACCTCCCTGGGCAGCACATCCCAAGGACGAATGACCCTCTCGGTGAAGAACTTTCTCCTCACCTCCAGACTAAACTTCCCCTGGCACAGCTTGAAACTGTGTCCTCTTGTTCTGGTGCTGGTTGCCTGGGAGAAGAGACCAACCCCCTCCCAGCCACAACCACCCCTCAGGTAGTTGTAGAGGGCAATGAGGTCACCCCTGAGCCTCCTCTTCTCCAGGCTAAACAATCCCAGATCTTCAAGGTGAGGCTGGACAGAGCCCTGGGCAGCCTGATCTAGTTGGGGATGTCCCTGCTGAGTGCAGGGAGGGTTGGACTGGATAAGCTTTGGAGGTCCCTTCCAAGTGGGTAGTTCTATGACTCTATGATTTAAGCAAAGTCTGTTTTGGACCCTAAATCCTTTCATACTAATGGATGGACTCTGAAGGGGAGAGGGATCCCATGCAGACTGGAGTATCAAATAGTGACAGAAACCTCAGAAGCGAAGAGCAGCTGTTCTTGATTAGACCAAAGGATCCTTCTGAGGCAGCATTGTGCCTCTGAGAAGTGGAGGTAGGCACAGGACAGGTGGAAGAGAGCCTGGAGACAACGGCAGGGTTACATCAAGTAGCTTTCAACCCCAGATTAAAGTGTTTAGAACTGTGGCCAGGCTTTACTGCTACATCTGTGCATCTCAGCTCCAGAAGGTGTGTTTGAAGGACTTCTCTTACACTTCAAAAGGCCACATGTTTTGTACCTATGCAATTCCTCAGCTGGCTGATAATTTTAATGACTGCTCCTGGTACTTGGGTCCTGCAGGGAGCAGCCTGTAGGTGAAGTGCCTTGTACTCTGTAGGTGAAGTACCTTATAGTCTGTAGGTGCTTATATGCCATTCATTCACATAGAGCTGGGCAATTCATTAGAAGGTAGAGGCCTGAAAACCTTTGATAAGGTAGGGCTTTGTCTCAGCACACACCTGCTCTGCTGCTGATAGCATTGCCACGGAGGGAAGGGACAATGTGGATGGGTTTGGACAGGGGCAAGGAAGGAGGCCTCAGGAAATCCTTTTTTTGCTCCTTTTTTTTCATTTGTTATTTTTGGTCTGGAATGGCCTACAAAGGACTCTGAGAGTAAGTAAAGTTCACAGGAGCACAGGATGCTAGGGGTTGGAAGGGGCCTACGAAGATCATCAAGGCCAACCCCCTTGCCAGATCAGGGCCATAGGAATCACCTGCCCTGGGTGATCCTGCTCTGGCAGGGGGGTTGGACTTGATCTCTGAGAGGTCCCTTCTAACCCCTACACTCCTATGATTCCAGGATCTTTTACTGTACCTTACTGCCAGCTAACACAGATTTTTAATTGCTAATTTGAGAGCATTCAGAAGGAAGGAAAACCTCCACAGCAAAACAAACAGTGAGGAGAAGACTTGACTGGGGGATGAAGTAATAGAAAGCAGCCCTGAGGAAAAGGACTTGGGGGTGCTGGGGGGTGAGAAGCTGGACAGGAGCAGGCAGGGTGAGCTTGCAGCACAGGAGGCCAAGGGCAGCCTGGGCTGCATCCAAAGCAGCATTGCCAGAGAGCCAGAGAGCTGATTCTGACACTTTGCTCTGCTGAGACCTCCCCTGCAGTGCTGTGTGCAGCTCTGGAGCCCTCAGCACAGGAAGGACCTGGAGCTGATGGAGAGGGTCCAGAGGAGGCCATGAGGATGCTCAGGGGGTTGGAGCAGCTCTGCTCTGAGGCCAGGCTGAGGGAGCTGGGGGTGTTGAGCCTGGAGAAGAGAAGGCTCCAGGCAGACCTAAGAGCAGCCTGCCAGGACCTGAAGGGGACTACAAGAAGGCTGCAGAGAGACTGTTTGCAAAGGCCTGCAGGGACAGGAGCAGGGACAATGGCTTCAAACTTGAGCAGATCAGATTGAGACTGGATGTTGGTAACAAGTTCTTCTTTATGAGCGTGGTGGAATGGTGGAACAGTGGAACAGGTTGCCCAGGGTGGTGGCTGAGGTTCCATCCCTGGAGACATTCAAAGTGAGGCTGGACAGGGCTGTGGGCAACCTGATCTGGTTGGGGATGTCCCTGCTGAATGCGGAGGGGGTTGGACTGGATGAGCTTTGAAGGTGCCTTCTGGCCTGGACTATTCTATGATTCTATGATTGTCTCTCACCTTCCCCAGACTCAGCTTAAGTCCAGCCTTTCACCTACACACTCCCTAGTCTCAGCTTCCATCCACCTTTGCTGCCTGTTCCTAAGGGCAGGCCAGGGTCAGTGCAGGGCTATTTCTTTCTGCTACTCCCCAGGTCACACACAGCCAAAGACCCCTGAGGGTGTCCCCACCCCAGGGTGAGTCACCCAGCACTGCATAAGTTGCTTGCACCAAGGTTGGAGCCATCTGGACTTGGTTGTGATTGGCCTAGGGCAGTTCATGTCCTTCTCTCACACTGGACACTGCTGCAGCTCCTGCTACTTAAACCAGTTCAGGCCCAATGCACTCTTCTGAGCTTTAACAGGGACTGACAACTTGATCAGAGGTTGGGTTTTTTACAGCCATCTGGTGCAATGTCAGAAAATTTAATTAGGAAGTTAAAGCCCTGCTACAAAATGTCACAGAGTGGCTAAATAAAAGCATTAAAAAGATACAGTGCTGTGTCCTCAAAGGTGACTCTGCTGGACCTGAGACAGGAGGGTCAGTGGCTCTGAACCTGTGACAGAGCTCTTCACACAACCTGCAGATACAGCAGCAAACAAATGTCAGTGACATGATAAGGGTGAGGTTCACTTTGCACCAAGATCCTGCATCTGGGTCAGGGCAACCCCTGGGGGATGAAGGGTGGAGAGCAGCCCTGCAGGAAAGGACTTGGGGGTGCTGGTGGGTGCTGGACGTGATTTGGCACTGTGTGTTCCTAGCCTAGAGCCAACTGTCTCCTGAGCAGCATCCCCAGCAGCGTGGGCAGCAGGAGCAAGGAGGGGATTCTGCTTCTCTGCTCTGCTGAGACCTCACCTGCAGGGCTGGAGCCAGCTCTGGAGTGCTCAGCACAGACAGGGACCTGTTGGAGTGGGGCCACAGGAAGTCACAGCAATGCTGGGAGGGCTAGAAGCTCTCTGCTGTGAGGTCAGGCTGAGAGAGCTGGGGTTGTTCAGCCTGGAGAAGAGAAGGCTCCAGGGAGACCTTCTGGTGGCCTCTCAGTAATTGAAGGAGACCTATTAGAAAACTGGGGACAGACTTTTGAGTAGGGCCTGGTGTGACTGGACAAGGGGTGATGGTTTGCATGAGAAGAGGGAGATTCAGACTGGAGAGACCCCTCCCCAGCTTTGTTGCCCTTCTCTGGACACCTTCAAGTCTCTCAATGTCCTTCTGAAACTGAGGAGCCCAAAACTGGACACAAGACTCAAGGTGTGGCCTAAGTAGTGTTGAGCACAGGGCACAATGACCTCCCTGCTCCTGCTGGCCACACTAGTGCTGATGCAGGCCAGGATGCCATTGGCCTTCATGGCCCCCTGGGCACACTGCTGGCTCATGTTCAGAATCCAATCCAATCCAATCCATGTGCAGCTCAGCCCTCAGAGCTGTCACAATGAATGTGCTCCTTCCTTCACTACCTGCTTAACACACTCTCAAGAGCCCTAAGTTTTTCTGTGCCCCACTGGTTTCTGCAGTGCCATTTGGATGATGGAGCTTTCCCTAGGGGGTGGGAGGGGTGGGGGGTGGAGAGTGGGGAGGCTGGGAAGGGGGAAAGTGTATGAAGCCAGACCCGAAAAGATAGGTGAATGAAATCTTTTTTCAGGAGTCATAGGACCATGGAATGGTCTGGGTTGGAAGGGACCTGCAAAGCTCATCCAGTCCATCCCCTCTGCACTCAGCAGGGACATCCCCAACTAGAGCAGGTTGCCCAGACCCTGTCCATCCTCACCTTGAAGATCTCCAGGGATGGAGCCTCATCCACCTCCCTGGGGAACCTGTTCCACTGTTCCACCACCCTCCTGGTGCAGAACTTGTTCCTCACATCCAATCTCAATCTGCTCTGCTCTACTTTGAAGCCATTGTCCCTGCTCCTGTCCCTGCAGGCCTTTGCAAACAGTCTCTCTGCAGCCTTCTTGCAGCCCCCTTCAGGTCCTGGCAGGCTGCTCTGAGGTCTCCCTGGAGTCTTCTCTTCTGCAGGCTTCTCTTTGACTTCCAAACTGATGGAGCTTTTATGTGGTTTGGAGACTTTTATGAGGGTAAACATTTTCTGTGTTCAAAGGCAGTGTGAAACTTGATTATATTTGCTCTAATATGTTGTCCAAAAATAACTGTGAGGAAATAGCAGGTGGGGAAATGTTAAGCTCTTCATGAGGGCACTGCCTGTAGTAAGCATCCCAGCAGGAATGGACCTGGGCTCTTCCTTGCTGTGAGGAGTTTCATCTGCTGCTTCTGCTTCTTGCAGGAGAACCCTCTTCCCCTGGGCTGCTTTGATGCTCACTGTCTCCTTCTAGAGAAGAGAAGGCTCTGGGGAGACCTTGTTGAACCTTTTCAACACTTACAAGGGGTGGATAAGAAAGCTGAGGACAGATCTTTTTTAGCAGGGCCTGTTGTGACAGGATAAAGAGTGATGGTTTGAAATTAAAATAGAGGAGCAGGAGCTTTCCTGTAACAAACTATCAATGGTGGCAACTGGGGCAGCCAGTGAAGCCCAGTGAGTCTCAGAATGGATGCAACCTGGCTTTGAATGACTTGATGAATGACTTGATGAATAGAAGTCTAAGCAGCAGGTCAAGGGAGGTTCTCCATCCTCTCTTCTCTGCCCTAGTGAGGCCATACCTGGAGTACTGGGTCAAATTCTGGGTTCCCCACTTCAAGAGTGGCAGGGAATTACTGGAGAGCATCCAGAACAGGCTACAAAGACCCTGAGGGGCCTGGAGCATCTCTGTGAGGATCGAAGTCTGAGAGCCCTCAGGCCTGGAGAAGACCAACCCCAGAAGGGATCTTACCAATGTTCAGCAAGAGCTATAAGGGTGGGGGGCAAGAAGCTGGGGCCAGACTCTTTGCAGTGGTGCCCAGGGACAGGACAGCTGGTGACAGGCACAAACTGCAGTCCAGTTCCATTGCAATGGAACTTCCACAGACTTCAATTGCATTTTGTCTCCTGCTGGGTCCTTCATTCTTCTGTTTATCTGAAACCTGCAGTTGTGGTTTGTGTTCACCAGCAAATTTGCAGATGACACCAAGTTGGGAGCAGATGTTGGTCAGTTAGAGGACAGAAGGGCTCTGCAGAGGGACCTCGACCGACTGGACAGATGGGCAGAGTCCAACAGGATGGCATTCAACAAGTCCCAGTGCCAGGGGCTGCACTTTGGCCACAGCAACCCCAGGCAGTGCTACAGGCTGGGGTCAGAGTGGCTGAGAGCTGCCAAACAGAGAGGGACCTGGGGGTGCTGATTGACAGATGCCTAAACATGAGCCAGCAGTGTGCCCAGGGGGCCAAGAGGGCCAATGGCATCCTGGCCTGCATCAGGAAGAGTGTGGCCAGCAGGAGCAGGGAGGTCATTGTGCCCTGTGCTCAGCACTGCTTAGGCCACACCTTGAGTCCTGTGTCCAGTTCTGGGCCCCTCAGTTTAAGAAGGACATTGAGAGACTTGAAGGTGTCCAGAGAAGGGCAACAAAGCTGGGGAGGGGTCTGGAGCACAGCCCTGTGAGGAGAGGCTGAGGGAGCTGAGGTTGCTTAGCCTGGAGAAGAGGAGGCTCAGGGGAGACCTCATTGCTCTCTACAACTCCCTGAAGGGAGGTTGTAGCCAGGTGGGGGTTGGTCTCTTCTCCCAGGCAGCCAGCACCAGAACAAGAGGACACAGTCTCAAGCTGTGCCAGGAGAAGTTTAGGCTGGAGGTGAGGAGAAAGTTGTTCATGGAGAGAGTCGTTCACCATTGGGATGTGCTGCCCAGGGAGGTGGTGGAGTCCCCATCCCTGGAGGTGTTCAAGAGGGGATTGGATGTGGCACTTGGTGCCATGGTCTAGTCATGAGGTCTGTGGTGACAGGTTGGAATAGATGATCCTCGAGGTCCCTTCCAACCTTAGTGATACTGTGAGACTGTGATCTGTGTTTTCTAGAGGTTTCCTTTGTGGACACGAGTTCTCAGACCTGCAGATTTGCTGTGTGCTTCCCCAGCTCTCCTTGTCCCTCCCTAACACCAGCTCCCCTCTGACTTGTCTTTCCTGTGCTACCAGGCCAGCCAATACTCTCAGGTGTGTTTTGTGTTCCCTCTCCCAGAATCTGTGGAGAGGTTTTTTCTTGTCTAACAGCTTCTTCCTTCCCAGCCCTGCTCTCTTCTCTTGCTTTCTTTCACCCCTGCAGAAAGAACCAGCTCACCCCAACGGCAGCTAATCAAGGTAGCTCATATCCAACTTCCTCCATGTTCATTGCACCTCCAAAATATATTTGGTGAACCTCTTGAGATCCTCTTGACTGTGCTTGCAGTAATTGCAGCAGCAGCCTGCAGGGCATGCAGGTGATTGAGGCACAAATGGGATGGGAGTCCTTGTACTGATCCCAGCACAAGGAAACCTTTCTCTGGGAGTCATCCAGGACAAGCAGGTATAGAGCAGAAATTGTCCAGCAGAGGAGAGAGCTCATCCCTGCTCTGGGACTGACACCAAGACAGCACAAACAAGCACAGGTAGTTAACTCTTCTTAAACACTATTCTCTGGGGTTAGACTTCCAAGAACTGGTTGATTCTGATGGTTGGCTCCAGCAGGACTTGGGCCTCTCGGTGTTTAGAGGGAGTTTATCCATTCGGGAGGCAGGATAGATGGCAGGGTACTTTCTGAGTGCAGATTAACGCTCTTGATCCATCTACTAACACTAAAGCCAAGCACCTGCACTAAAGCTACTTGTCTGAGGTGGTCAATCAAGGACTCTTGGACCTTGAAAGGTCTGGTTTGGATGCCTAAAATGAAACAAAAGGTAGTGTCCTGAGGAGTTAACTCTCTTTAAGGGCGACTCTAAAAGAAGCCTGCAAGGATAAGGTTGCATGCAGGTGTATGACCACAAGTGCTGGCTTTAAGCATCCTTAAATACTGCTTGTCCTGAGACCTATAAGAAAAATGCCTCTGTAGGTATCAAAGATCTAGGGATTTTCTGCCTGGAGAAGAGAATGTTCCAGGAAGACCTTAGAGCAGCTTTCCAGTACCTGAAGTGGGCTACAGGAGACCTGGGGAGGGACTTTTTCACAAGGGCTTGTAGAGAAGGAATGGGCTGAAGCTTGAGGAGGGCACATTTAGACTGGAGACTAGGAAGAAAATCTTTACAGTTAGGGTGGTGGATCAGGTTGCCCAGGGATGTTGTGGATTGCCCCTCCCTGGAGGTGTTCAAGGGCAGGCTGGATGAGGCCTTGAGCAACCTGGGCTGGTGGAAGGTGTCCCTGCCCATGGCAGGGGGTTGGAACTGGATGACCTTTAAGGTCCCTTCCAAACCAACCCATTCTATGGTTAATGCTGAAGGGTGTGCTTGGAAGTGCTGCACTGGTTTGAGTAAGGAGGGAGAAAAAACCCAAGCAAAGCAACCCTAACTTGAGATCCAAAGTGATGTGCTCTTTTCTATCATCTTTAAGCTTAAAATTTAGCACAGGCAGAGGGAAGACTAAAATTGAGCACAAGAAAAGCTAGTCTTCTGCTGTCTGTTGCCCGTGGTGATAGGTAGGTGTTCATAAGGAGAGGAAAGGAAATTGATGTATATAAAAGGGGGGGGGAAGGAAAAGCTACACTGCAGGTGAGGGGCAGGAATGGGATGGCCACAATGGTCTTAGGTTGAAGGTTGGACTTGAAACCGTGGGGTTTACTCACCAGCAGAAGGCTGTGTTAGCAGACTCTGTGTTAGTGTTCAATATGTGTCCAGCAGATCAAGGGAGGTTCTTCTCCTCCTCTGCTCTGCCCTGCTGAGGACACACCTGGAATATTACATCCAGTTCTGGGCTCCCCAGGTCAGGAGGGACAGGGATCTGCTGGAGAGAGTCCAAGGGAGGGCTCCAAGGCTGCTGAAGGGACTGCAGCACTGCCTGGGGAGGAGAGGCTGAGAGCCCTGGGGCTGGAGAGGAGAAGGCTGAGAGGGATCTGATCAATGCCTATCAATAGCTGAGGGTTGGGGGTCAGGAAGGAAGGGACAGGGACAGCGACAGGCTCTGCTCAGTTGTGCCCTGGGATAGGCCAAGGGGCAATGGATGGAAACTGCAGCACAGGAGGTTCCACCTCAACATGAGGAGGAACTTCTTCACTGGAGCACTTCACAGAGGCCTGGAGCAGGCTGCCCAGAGAGGTTGTGGAGTCTCCTTCTCTGGAGCCTTTCCATCCCTGTCTGGATGTGTTCCTGTGTGACCTGTGCTGGATTCTCTGCTCCTGCTCTGGCAGGGGGGTTGGACTGGAAGATCTCCAGAGATGCCTTTCCTACCCCTGACATCCTGTGAGGATGTGAGGCTGTGACTTTACAGCGTTAACTTTTGAGATCTGTGAGGCTCTGGAACATTCTTCAGGGAGGAGTGATGGTCTCCATCTATTGCTGCAGGCTGCTAAGAGAGCAGTACCTGGGAGGTGAACTTAGTTGAGAGAGGAGGAGAAAACATCTCTTCTGTTTCTGCAGTTCATGAGGTAACTGCCAAGGTAAAAACCCAACCTAATCACTTGTCCAGCCTAAGCATGTTGCTAGATCTTCTTTACACTTTCCCCACCTATTGTGCCAACCTCCTGCTTCATGGAGTACACAACCCCCCTTGCAAACACAGCTGAGTGCAAGGGCTGGTTATTTTCTATCCCAATAGATGTATCAACATTGCCATCTCTCTGTTTTGAGGCTGAAGCAGCTTTCATTCTGCAGCTCGTGCAGCAGCTGCTGCTCTCTTGGGCTCTCACAAGCCTATATGTCCCTGTTGTGAAGGGAAATATCTCATTTCAGGTCTAGCTTGGGTTAAGCTGGAAATTCTTCCAACGCCATCTTTCAGCACAGCTCTGCTATTCCAAACTACTGCAGTGGATAAGCATGAGAAGATATTCTCATCTCTCCCAATCTTCCTGGCAGCCAAACAGCCAGCCTGCAGTGTTCAGCTAAACAGAGAAAGCACACCTTTGGGGTGAAATGAAGCTACTTTTACCCCCATCCTAATGTTTTGTTCTTCATTTAGCAGTGTCTCTCCCACTACTATCAAGCTGGTTTGCTGCAATCCTGTGCCCTGAGCTTCAGAAAGTGCCCTGAGTGAGCAGAGTCGGAACTGAGAGGTCGCAGCACTGAGCAGAGTGAGTTCTAAGCAGACCAGGGCATCCTGCTAGCCCCAGCAAGAAGGCTCCCTTTCACCTCTCACTTGTGTGCACAGGATGTCATTCATGGGATGGAAACTCTTCTAGGTCAGTTTAGGGTCACCTGACATGTCCCCACAGCTGTCTTCATCCCTGGAGGTATTCAAGCTGAGGCTAGACAGGGCACTGGGTAGCCTGATCCAGTTGTGGATGTCCCTGCTGATTGCAGAGGGAGGATTACTAGCAGAGGTGAAAAGAATCAGCATCTTCTTCTTCAATGCTTAAGCTGTGTGTATTGGAGTGGTCTGCTTGTAAACCATACAATGGGTTTGGTTGGAGAACACCTCCAAGATCATCCAGTCCAGCCATCAACCCAACACCACCACGGCCATCAAACCATGTCCCACAGTGCCATGGCCACAGGTTTCCTGAACACCTCCAGGGATGGGGACTCCACCACCCCCCTGGGCAGCCTGTTCCAATCCCTGACCACTCTTGCAGTCAAAGAAATTCTTCTTTTTCTCCAACCTAAGCCTCCCCTGGCACAATTTCAGGCTGTTTCCTCTAAGGACTAAGGCAATGCCAATACCCATTAGCTATTTTCTCCAGTGTCTTGACCAGAGTGTTAAAAATACAAACTCCTTCTGGGGCTTCTGGGCTGATGGAACAGGAATCCTCCAGGATCCTCCTGGAGGCACTGCTGACTCAGAAGAATAGTGAAGAGGTGTTTGGGAACAGTCAGCATGGCTTCACCAAGGGCAAATCCTGCCTGACCAACCTGGTGGCCTTCTCTGAGCAGGTGACAACATCAATAGCTGAGGGGAGAGCAACTGATGTAGTTTGCCTGGAGCTGAGCACAGCCTTCGACACTGCCCCGCACCACATCCTGGTCTCCAGGCTGGTGACACATGGGTGTGATGGGTGACCACTAGATGGATACAGAACTGGCTTGATGGCTGCACCCAAAGGGTGGCTGTCCATGGGTCCATGTCCCAGTGGAGGCCAGTGACAAGCGGAGTCCCTCAGGGATCAGTCCTGGGACCAGGCTTGTTCAACATCTCTGTGGGTGCCATGGACAGTGGCACTGAGTGCACCCTCAGCAGGTTTGCTGATGACACCAAGCTGTGTGGTGCAGCAGACAGCTGGAGGGAAGGATCCATCCAGAGGGACCTGGACAGGCTGGAGAGGTGGGCACAAGCCAACCTCAGGAGGTTCAACAAGACCAAGGGCAGGGTCCTGCAGCTGGGTGGAGGCAATGCCAGGCACAAATCCAGGCTGGGCAGGGACTGGCTGGAAAGCAGCCCTGAGGAGAGAGACTTGGGGGTGCTGGGGGAGGAGAAGCTCACCAGGAGCTCTCAGTGTGCACTTGCAGCCCACAAAGCCAATCAGATCCTGGGCTGCAGCAGGAGAAGTGTGGCCAGCAGGGCAAGGGAGGTGATTCTCCCCCTCTGCTCAGCTCTGCTGAGACCCCACCTGGAGTACTGCCTCCAGTTCTGGAGCCCCTATTCCAAGAGGCATCTGGAGGTGCTGGAAGGTGTCCAGAGAAGGGCCAGGAGGATGATCAGAGGGCTGGAGCACCTCTCCTGTGAGGACAGACTGAAGGAGTTGGGGCTGTTCAGTCTGGAGAAGAGAAGGCTCCCAGGTGACCTCATTGTGGCCTTCCAGTATCTGAAGGGGGCTACAAGAAGGCTGGGGAGGGACTGCTCAGGATCTCAGGTAGTGCTAGGACTAGGGGGAATGGAATGAAGCTGGAGGTGGGGAGATTGAGGCTGGAGGGGAGGAGGAAGTTCTTCCCCATGAGAGTGGTGAAGCCCTGGAATGGGTTGTCCAGGGAGGTGGTTGGGGCCCTGTCCCTGGAGGTGTTTAAGGCCAGGCTGGATGAGGCTGTGGCCAGGCTGATCTAGTGTGGGGTGTCCCTGCCCATGGCAGGGGGGTTGGAACTGGATGAGTCTTGAGGTCCCTTCCAACCCTGACTGCTACTATGATTCTATGATACTATGAATGTATCAGAAGATAACATCTTGGGGGGGGGGGGGGGTTGGAGATTGTGGGCATGGTGCTTCAGTTTGTTGTGATGCTGAGTGCCACGGCTCTAAGTAGTCTGCTCTCTTCAGTGCTTTCAAAATAAGCCTTTAAACCTTTTTAATCAACTCAAAGGGAAAAACAAACCTGAGGACACATGGATGTGGGTTTTTTTGGTTTAACTTGTGCTCAATTTGAAGTTTTCTACCTTTCTGAGGTGGAAGTGAGGGCTGGGAGATCTGCCTTCAATTAATAGCAGCCGAACAGCACGGAACCAAGGTGGTTATGAGAAGGATGTCTGCATTGGAGGATTAATTTGAAATTGCAGGCTGGAGGCACTGAATTAGAATAACTTTTTCAGGCAGAAGATTGAAAGCTCACAGTAAATCTCTGTTGGAACTAAAAATACCTGCAACAGCAACTGCTCATCTTGCCAGCTGGTTTAAAACAAAGGTATTGCTACCACTCTGTGTCATGCCAACATTTACTGCAGGGCAGTGAATACCTAACTGCTCCTCCAACTCAATAACTCACCAGGCTATGGCTGGCTTTGAAGATGGAAAGTGCATGAAGACTCTGTTTGCTCCAGTGCTGCTGTTGGTCTTTCTCCCACAAGAAGAGATGTTTAGGATAAAATAGCTTCACTTCTTCACGTGCTGATTGCAACAGGAATGCCTTGAATAGAAACTCTGCAAGTCTTTTAGGAGTTTGCCAGTGCTCAGGTTCCCCCCCACCCAACCCCACCAGGTAATGTGTTCTCCTTCTTAGAATCATAGTAGTCTACCTGGACTGCAGCAAGGCCTTTGACACTGTCCCCCACAGCAAATTCCTAGCCAAGCTGTCAGCCCCTGGCTTGGACAGCAGCTCTCTGAGCTGGGTTAGGAACTGGCTGGAGGCTGAGCCCAGAGAGTGGTGGTGAATGGTGCCACAGCCAGCTGGCAGCCAGGCACCAGTGGTGTGCCCCAGGGAGCAGTGCTGGGCCTCATCCCGTTCAATATCTTTATTGATGATCTGGATGAGGGCATTGAGTCCATCAGCAGTAAATTTGCAGATGACAGCAAGCTGGGGGCAGGAGTTGATCTGTTAGAGAGTTGGAGAGCTCTGCAGAGGGACCTTGCCAGGCTGGACAGATGGGCAGAGTCCAAGGGCGTGAGACTGAACACATCTAAGTGCCAGGTGCTGCACTTTGGCCACAACCACCCCAGGCAGAGCTACAGGCTGGGGTCAGGGTGGCTGGAGAGTGGCCAGGCAGAGAGGGACCTGGGGGTACTGCTGGACAGCAGATGAACATGAGCCAGCAGTGTGCCCACGGGACCAACAAGGCCAAGGGCATCCTGGCCTGCATCAGGAACAGTGTGGCCAGCAGGAGCAGGGAAGTCCTTATGCCCTGTGCTCAGCATTGGTTAGGCCACACCTTGAGTCCTGTGTCCAGTTCTGGGTCCAGCTCAGTTTAGGAAAGATGTTGAGTTGCTGGAAGGTGTCCAGAGAAGGGCAACAAGGCTGGGGAGGGGTCTGGAGCACAGCCCTGTGAGGAGAGGCTGAGGGAGCTGGGGTTGCTTAGCCTGGAGAAGAGGAGGCTCAGGGGAGACCTCATTGCTCTCTCCAACTACCTGAAGGGAGGTTGTAGCTAGGTGGGGGTTGGTCTCTTCTCCCAGGCACCCAGCAGCAGAACAAGAGGACACAGTCTCAAGCTGTGCCAGGGGAGGTTTAGGCTGGAGGTGAGGAGAAAGTTCTTCACTGAGAGAGTTGTTGGCCATATTGGGATGTGCTGCCCAGGGAGGTGGTGGAGTCACCATCCCTGGAGCTGTTCAAGAGAGGACTGGATGTGGCACTTGGAGCCATGGTTTAGTAGTCAGGAGGTGTTGGGTGACAGGTTGGACTTGATGATCTCTGAGGTCTTTTCCAACCTAGCTGATTCTATGAGTCTATCAGGCTCAGGGGGACCTCATTTCTCTCTACAGTTCCCTGAAGGGAGGTTGTAGCCAGGTGGGGGTTGGTCTCGTCTCCCAGGCAAGCAGCACCAGAACATGAGTCCAGTCTAACCTTCAACCCAACACCACCACGGCCACCAAACCACATCCCAGAGTGCCATGGCCACAGGATTCTTGAACACCTTCAGTGATGGCAGCTCCACCACCTCCATGTGCAGCCTGTTGCAGTGCCTGACCACTCTTGCAGCCATGAAATTGTTCTTAATATCCAAACTAACCCTCACCTGCCACAACATCAGGCCATCTCCCCTCCTTCTGTCACCCCATACTGGGGAGAAGAGTCCAACCCCCACCTCACTGCAACTTCCTCTTAGGGAGTTGTAGGGAGCAATAAGCTCTCCTCTCAGCCTTCTCTTCTCCACCCTAAACCACCCCAGTTCCCTCAGCTGCTCCTCATAAAGACTTATCTGCCCCTCATAAGACTCAGCTGCTCCTCATAAGTCTTGATTAGTAGACCTTTCTCCAGTCTGGTTGCTCTTCTCTGCTCCAGCAACTTGTTTTGTTTTCCACTCTTTCTTTGGTTGTCTCCTGTAAAACCTTTGTGGTTTCACAATGCCTGGGGAAAAAAAGAAGAAAAAAACCCTGGAAAGCTCTCACAGTGCTCTTAGTGTTGTACAGTCCAGCTCTGAAGGTGCCTTCATTCAGCACTGGTGGTGAGCTGCTGGGCTGTAAGAGGAGTTGCCACAGTCCTCTAAGGGAAGTAGCAGAAGCTTCCTGTCCCTTCTCCCTCCCTGCAGATTGCTGAGCAGCAGGTAGGTGTTTTCCTCTGATGACTTGCCTGTGGAAAAGGTCCTGGGGGTGTTGAATAGAATAGAAGAGAATTAACCAGGTTGGAAAAGACCTCAGAGATCATCCAGTCCAACCTCTCAACCAACACCATCTGATCAACTAAGCCATGGCACCAAGTGCCTCATCCAGGCTCTTCCTAAACACCTCCAGGGATGGGGACTCCACCACCTCCCTGGGCAGCACATCCCAACGGCCAATCTCTCTTGCTGGGAAGAATTTCTTCCTCACCTCCAGCCTAATCCTCCCCTGGTGCAGCTTGAGACTGTGTCTTTTTGTCCTGGTGCTGGTTGCCTGGGAGAATAACTTGCTGAAGATGAGACACTGTGTGCCCTGCTGCCCAGAAAGGTTGACTGTATCCTGGCTTGGATCAGCAATAATGTGGCCAGCAGGGAAAGGGGAGTGATTGTGCCCTGTACTTAGCAGGGGTGAGGCCATACCTTGTGTACTGGGTTCAGGTTTTGGGGCCCTTGCTACAAGAAGGACAAAGAGGTCCTGGAGCAGATCCAGAGAAGGGCAGCACAGCTGGTGAGGGGTCAAGAGCACAGGGCTTGTGAGGAGTGGATGAGGGAAGTGGGGGTGTTTAGCCTGAAGGAGGCTCAGGGGAGAGCTTCTCACTCTCTACAGCTCCCTGAAAGGAGGCTGCAGCGAGGTGGCTGCTGGTCTCTACTCCCAGATAAAAAGTAACAGGACAAGAGGAAATGGCCTTGAGTTGCACCAGGGGAGAGTTAGGATGGAGATGAAAAGACAATTCTTGACTGAAAGGGTTCTCAAGTGCTGGAACAGGCTGCCCAGGGAGGTGGCTGAATCTCCTGGTGGCACTTCCAAGAAGCAGAGATGTGGGGCTGAGGGATGTGGGTTTGCAGTAGGTGTGGTAGAGGTAGAGAATGGTTGGACTTGATGATTTTACAGGGCTTTCTGCAGCCCAAACAAGTCTATGGCTCTTGACTTAGAAGAGCTCAGACAGGTGCACTGGGTGTCCTGCAGCGGTGGGACCTGGATGGGTTGTGGAGAGGGAGAAGAAATTATTGCAGCAAAGAAAACCCAGTTCCCACTCATACAATGTCTCCTCCTGGTAGTTCTGGGAACTTCCATATTAATAAATCATTTTTAGATTTAAATTATAATGCAAGTGAAGCTGAAAACGTGAACAAAAGCCCAAGTGACTGCATGTGATTAGTGGGAAGAGGGGCTGGGCTTGCATCTCCTGAACGAGCTCCCTGCAGTGCTCCCTCTGGTTCTCTTCACAGCTGCCAGGCAGCACCAGCCCTTCCCTGCTGTGTGGTTTTGTAAGTTCAGTGGCATGAAACCGTGGGGTTTACTCCCCAGCAGAAGGCTTTCACTCTGTGTTAGTGTTCAGTATGTGTCCAGCAGAGCCAGGGAGGTTCTCCTCCCCCTCTGCTCTGCCCTGCTGAGGCCACACCTGGAATATTGCATCCAGCTCTGGGCTGCCCAGGTCAGGAGGGACAGGGATCTGCTGGAGAGAGTCCAAGGGAGGGCTGCAAGGCTGCTGAAGGGACTGCAGCACTGCCTGGGGAGGAGAGGCTGAGAGCCCTGGGGGTGTTCAGTCTGGAGAGAAGACTGAGGGATCTGATCAATGCCTATCAATAGCTGAGGGCTGGGGGTCAAGGGACAGGCTCTGCTCAGTTGCACCCTGGGATAGGACAAGAGGCAATGGATGTAAGCTGCAGCACAGGAGGTTCCAGCTCAACATGAGGAGGAACTTCTTGCCTGTGAGGGTCCCAGAGGCCTGGAGCAGGCTGCCCAGAGAGGTTGTGGAGTCTCCTTCTGTGGAGCCTTTCCATCCCTGTCTGGATGTGTTCCTGTGTGACCTGTGCTGGATTCTGTGGCCCTGCTCTGGCAGGGGGGTTGGACTGGAAGATCTCCAGAGGTCTCTTCCAACCCCTAACATCCTCTGAGCCTGTCAATATTGTTCAGCAGTGTTTATGGACACTGTTCTGTCTGGTTGTGGTCCTCTGTTCTAAAGCTACAGTAATTCTGTCACGGTCAGGGCATCCAGGCTTCCTTGCTAGCCTAGCCCAGGGATGGGTTAGCTGAAACTGCACCATCACTTCTGTCTCTGCTCAAGCACTTCAGCTGTAGGACTTGCTCTGGCAGGTCTTTTTGTGATAGGATTCACCAAACTGTGCCCAGCTTTGGCCACTGCAGTGTAAGGGAGTCCTTGAGGTGCTGGAGTAGGTACAGAGAATGACAATGAAGCTGGTGAGGGGTTTGGAGAACAGGTCTCATGAGGAGAGGCTGAGGGGAAGTGGGGAGAGGTAGCCTGAAGAAGAGTAGGCTGATGGGAGACCTCATTGCTGTCTACAGCTGCATGAAATGAGGTTGTAGGGAGGCTGGTTTGGGTCTCTTCTCCCAGGTGACTAACAACAAGACAAGAGAAAACAGCCTCAAGATGTTCCAGGGGGAGCTTAGGTTGGCTATTAGGAACAATTTCTTTGCTGCAAGAGTGGTCAGGGATTGGAACAGCCTGGAACTGTTGAAGACACCTGTGGCCATGGCACTGTGGGACATGGTTTGATAGCCATGGTGGTGTTGGGTTGATGGTTGGACTGGATGATCTTGGAGGTCTTCTCCAACCAAACCCATTCTGTGCTTTACAGTAGCAGTACACAGACCCTCAGCTTGAGCATTTAAGGTTGGACTTGATCTTAGAGAGCTTTTCCAAGCCTTATGATTCTGTATCTCATTCAAGGCGGGGGACCCTTGTCAGTGTGTTGGGTCGCTTGGACCGATGAATCAGTTCCTCACTAGTGCCCTGTAGTCATAATTGTAGTTGCCCAGCTGCTTCTGAAGAATGGTTTGGGTTTGTTTTCAGGCTTCTGAAGGAGTGTGGAAGTGG
>NW_027142404.1:3691891-3749074 GCF_026170545.1 Melanerpes formicivorus | reverse complement strand
ATGGTCTGGGTTTGAAGGGACCTCTGCACTCAGCAGTGACAGCCCCAACTAGATCAGGTTGCCCAGAGCCCTGTCCAGCCTCACCTTGAATATCTCCAGGGATGGAGCCTCAACCACCTCCCTGGGCAACCTGTGCCAGTGTTCCACCACCCTCATGCTGCAGAACTTGTTCCTCACATCCAGTCTCAATCTGCTCTGCTCTACTTTGAAGCCATTGCCCCTGTTCCTGTCCCTGCATACCATTGGAAGCATCCTTCAGTATTAAAAGCTCTTTTGTGGTTTTATGAGATTAATGCAGAAGGTGATTTATTTTTGCAGCATAAGTAAGAAAACCCAAACCAAACCAGAATAAACACCACCAAAAACCCCACAAAGAAACAAACCAAAAAGTCAGGAGAAAAGGTTGACATGGAGGGGTCCACAAGAGGAATGTTGAGTGTGTGATAAACATACCCAGCTGTGTGGATGTTGAGAACAAGTTCCTTGCCATGAGAGTATTGGAACACTGGAGCAGGTTGCCCAGGGAAGTGGTTGAGGCCCCGTCCCTGCTTGCAAAGGCCTGCAGGGACAGGAGCAGGGACAATGACTTCAAACTAGAGCAGAGCAGATTGAGATTGGATGTGAGGAACAAGTTCTGCAGCAGGAGGGTGGTGGAACACTGGCACAGGTTGCCCAGGGAGGTGGTTGAGGCTCCATCCCTGGAGATATTGAAGGTGAGGCTGGACAGGGCTGTGGGCAACCTGATCTAGTTGGGGATGTCCCTGCTGACTGCAGAGGGGATGGACTGGATGAGCTTTGCAGGTTCCTTCCAATCCAGACCCTTCTATGACTCTTGACAGGATTTCATTCACCCATCTTTTTGGGGCTGGCCTCATACACTTTCCCCCTCCCCACTGTCCACCCCCCACCCTTCCCACCCTCTAAGGAAAGCTCCATCATCCAAATGGCACTGCAGAAACCAGTGGGGCACAGAAAAACTTAGGGCTGTTGAGAGTGTGTTAAGCAGGTAGGATGAGCGTTGGAGGTCCCTTCCAACCCAGACAGTTCTATGATTCTGTTCTCTGATTCTGTTTGTGATGGAGACATTCTCAAAGTTGAGATTCCAAAGCCCTGCTGGTGCTCTGAGTTTTGCAGAGCTATTTTATGCTGCTGGGGAGAAGGCTTTGCTGTCTCTGTCTTCTCCAAATCTGCAAGGTGCTGCCGTGGGAGAGCTCTTGCTGCCAAAGCAGTTACATAAGGTAGAAGCCTATTGATCCTGGAGGAGGGTGGTGGTGGGCAGGGAGCTCTTCAGCAACTGGAGACTTGCTGTCTCAGAGCATACACTGCAGATGCAAAAAAGTAGCAAGGAATCTAGGTCTCTTCTCCATGTGAATTGAAGGCCCTTTGTGCACAGACAAGGAGGGTCTTGCTGCCTGCCTGAGATCTTGACTCAGCTGGCTACGGGCAGTAGGTTCTCTTCATTGTTGCAGGTGCTGGTGGAGAAGAAGCTCAGCAGAAGCCAGCAGTGTGCTCTTGCAGCCCAGAGAGCCAAGCAGAAGCCATACCAGAGCAGGGCCAGGGAGGTGACTCTTCTCCTTATCTGCTCCACTCTGCTGAGACCACAGCTGGAGCTCTGGCTCCAGTTCTGGAGCCTCTGTGCCAGGAAGGATCTGGAGGTGCTGGAAGGTGTCCAGAGAAGGGCCATGAGGAGGAGCAGAGGGCTGGAACTGCTCTCCTCTGAGGACAGACTGAGGGAGTTGGGGTTGTGCAGGCTGGAGAGGAGAAGGCTCCCAGGAGACCTCATTGTGGCCTTGCAGGATCTGCAGGGGGCTCCAGGAAAGCTGGGGAGGGACTTTTTGAGGGTGTCAGGGAGTGATAGGACTGGGGGGGATGGAACAAAACTAGAAATGGGGAGATTGAGGTTGAGGAAGAAGTTGTTCCCCATGAGGGTGGTGAGAGCCTGGCACAGGTTGCCCAGGGAGGTGGTGGAAGCCTCCTGCCTGGAGGTGTTTGCAGCCAGGCTGGATGTGGCTGTGAGCAACCTGCTGTGGTGTGAGGTGTCCCTGGCCATGGCAGGGGGCTTGGAACTGGCTGAGCCTTGAGGTCCCTTCCAGCCCTGACAATTCTGTGTTGTTTTGGGAGCTTCCATTTGTGCCAAGTGCTCTTGAAGTCCATCAGGTACTGGCAATTAAAGGCTGTCAGTTCCAGCCCTGGTGTTCTGTTGCCAAGAGTGAAAAGCAGGCTTAAACCTTTCTCTGTTTAGCTCCTCTGAACTGTTCTGAGGTAAAGATGCAAACAAGTGAGATGGGAGGCCAGTAACCTATTTTTTGGTCAGTGTTTGCTTATTTTTAACTCCCTGTGGAACTAGTCTGTTCTTTAGTTGTAGGAGAATAATCTTAGCAGTGCACCGTGGGGTTATCAAGTAGTGGCTCTTTTCCATGGGATCTTGGCTTTAATTTGTCTGCTAGCAGATGGTTTTATTGTCTTTTCTGCTGGCCCAGGAGGACACTGGCAATTAAGGAAGAAAAGCAACACTTCTGCACTACAGGTGTGGTGGCTCACCAGCTTATTAAAACAATGAGACCCGGTTTTGGTCTTGAGAGGTAAAGCTAGGGCTGATACCTCTTTGCCTGCACAAGATCTTCCCCTGCCTTGATCATCAAGGTGCAGAGTTCTGCACTTGGGCTGGAACAATCTTCACTATCAATACAGGCTAGGGGAGGAGGGGAGAGAAAGCAGCCCTGAGGAGAAGGACTTTGGGTTGCTGGTGGGGGAGAAGCTGGACAGGAGCAGGCAGGGTGAGCTTGCAGCACAGGAGGCCAAGGGCAGCCTGGGCTGCATCCAAAGCAGCATTGCCAGAGAGCCAGAGAGCTGATTCTGACACTTTGCTCTGCTGAGACCTCCCCTGCAGTGCTGTGTGCAGCTCTGGAGCCCTCAGCACAGGAAGGACCTGGACCTGATGGAGAGGCTCCAGAGGAGGCCATGGAAATGCTGAGGAGTTTGGAGCAGCTCTGCTGTGAGGCCAGGCTGAGGGAGCTGGGGGTGTTCAGCCTGGAGAAGAGAAGGCTTCAGGCAGACCTAAGAGCAGCCTGCCAGGACCTGAAGGGGGCTGCAAGAAGGCTGCAGAGAGACTGTTTGCAAAGGCCTGCAGGGACAGGACAAGGGAGGGTGGTGGAACACTGGCACAGGTTGCCCAGGGAGGTGCTTGAGGCTCCATCCCTGGAGACATTCAAGGTGAGGCTGGACAGAGCTCTGGGCAACCTGATCCAGTTGGGGATGTCCCTGCTGAGTGCAGAGGGGGTTGGACTGGATGAGCTTTGGAGGTCCTTTCAGGCCCAGACCATTCTGTGCTTCTCTCTGTTTAGCATTGTTGAAAGCATCACCCCGACTGGAGTTGAAGGGGCCGAGGGGAGGTGAATGTGCTGTGATTAGGCCTTTCTCTCCTGCTGAGGCTCTGCTTTGTTTCAAGCTATTTTTTTATTTATAGGCTTTTCCCTGGAGCTCCTGGCTGTAATAAGGCTGCTTTTCATGTAAACCTCTAAATCTTCGCTGTGCCCTCAGTTATTACAGCAAGAAAACGAGGCACCTTGAAGCTGGATCATCTACCTACAATTTACTTAAAACCTGCCTTTTGAAAAGTAGAAGATTTAACAGCTCAAAAAAAACATGGAGAGAGAAGAGTGGAACTGAGTGAACATGAAGCAGGAAGAGAGGAATAGTGCAGAGATCACTCTGCAGAGAACTGTGGCGGATTGGAGAGTAGGAACAATTTCCTTGCTGCAGGAGTGGTCAGGGATTGGAACAGGCTCCCAGGGAGGTGGTGGAGTCCCCATCCCAGGAGCTGTTCAAGAAACCTGTGGCCATGGCACTGTGGGACATGGTTTGGTGGCCATGGTGGGGTTGGGTTGATGGTTGGACTCACTGAATCACAGAATCATCCAGGTTGGAAAAGAGCCTCAGGGTCACCAAGGCCAACCCAGAACCCTGCTCTGCAAGGCTCAGCCCTAAACCAGAGCCCCAAGCACCACAGCCAAACCATCTTGAAACACAGCCAGGCTTGGGGACTCCACCACCTCCCTGGGCAGCACATTCCAAGCCCTGACCACTCTTGCTGGGTAAATTTTTTTCCTGCTCCCCAGTCTGAACCTCCCCAGTCACAGCTTGAGGCCATTCCCTCTTGGTCTGTCACTAATGACCTGGGAGAAGAGACCAGCACCAACCTCTCCACAACCTCCTTGCAGGGAGCTGTAGAGAGCCAGGAGGTCTCCCCTCAGCCTCCTCTCTTTCACACTAAGCAGCCCCAGCTCCTTCAGTCTCTCTCCATCAGATTCCTTCTCCAGGCCCTTCCCAGCTTCCTTGCCCTCCTCTGCCCTGGCTCCAGCACCTCCACATCTCCCTTGTACTGAGGTGCCCAGAACTGGACCCAGCACTGCAGGTGTGGCCTCCCCAGAGCTGAGTGCCAGGGGACAATCCCCTCCCTGCTGCTGCTCTCTTTGTTCACCATCTTCCTTATCCAGAAACTGCACTCTGAGCTCAAAGGCACAAGGTGGAGACTGAGGGAGCTGGGGCTCTTTAGCTTAGAGAAGAAGGCACTGAGACATGGAAAGAAGAGGAAGAGGGTGTGAGGGTGACAGAGCCCTGGAGCAGGCTGCCCAGGGGGGTTGTGGAGTCTCCTTCTCTGGAGCTATTCAAGACCTGCCTGGATGTGTTGCTGTGTGAGCTGCTCTGGGTGCTCCTGGCTCCAGCACCTCCACATCTCTCCTGTTTTGACGTACTTCAAACTGAACACAATGCTGAATGATCTCAGAGAGCTTTTCCAACAGACACAATTCTGATTCTATGCTTGTAATCATTCAAGCAGGGACTGCATTTCACAGCCTGCATGTGGAAGGAAATTGAACTTTTGCATGCAGTGGAAGCATATTTTAGCAGTTTGGGGGGTAAGGGGCTGGGGGGTGAGTCTGCCTTGTAGATTGTTCTTTCAAGCATCCTCAAGCAGATGCTTCAGAAATGCCTCTTAGGCCCCAAACCTACATCTGTATTTTGAAGGAGGGCAGATAAAACAAGGCTAATAACAGAAGTGGCATTATCACTGCTCCATAAGGGATTTGATGGCTCTTGAAAAAGCTTTCAGAACTTAAGCCTGGGACTTGGATAGGAAATTTGAGCTGCAGTTCCTCAAGCAAAGGACTCTGTGGTGAGTAAGGATAAACAGGGAGCGCGAAGGTGCCTTGCCGGGGAGGCTGCTGCTCTGCAGCCTCTGCAATTACTGAGCTGAGTGGGGTGGTAAATATTAGAGTCATGCTCTTGTTATCTGCTCAGCTGTGCCAGGCATTCCTCTCAGGTGGAGCTGGAATCTCGTTCTGAAAACAAATGAGATCAGAGGCACAGTTCAGAGGGGGTTTGTGTGGAAGAAGGGAGTGAACTGGAGAAAGCTGAAGGCCCAGCAAACAAAGATGCTTTATATGCTTAGAGCTTGACAGGGGTAGGTGCTAAAGCAGAGTTACTGAGAGGCTTGAGTTCAAAACAAGTCTGACAGACTGAAAGAGTTGGGCTTGTTCAGTCTGGAGAGGAGAAGTCTCCTAGGAGACCTTCCTGTGGCCTTCCAGGATCTGCAGGGGGCTCCAAGAAAGCTGGGGAGGGACTTTGGAGGGTGTCAGGGAGGGATAGGACTGGGGGGGATGGAGCAAAACTAGAAATGAGTAGATTCAGATTGGCTGTGAGGAAGAAGTTGTTGCCCATGAGGGTGGTGAGAGCCTGGCCCAGGCTGCCCAGGGAGGTGGTGGAAGCCTCCTGCCTGGAGGTGTTTGCAGCCAGGCTGGATGTGGCTGTGAGCAACCTGCTGTAGTGTGAGGTGTCCCTGGCCATGGCAGGGGGGTTGGAACTGGCTGAGCCTTGAGGTCCCTTCCAACCCTGACAATTCTGTGATTCTATGAAGCAAACTGGGAAGCAAAGGAGGTGATTTAAGATATTAAGCCCAAGTATCCAGAGACAAGAGACAAATGGAATGCTCACTGGTTTGAAAATGTGTCTCATGAAGTGTTCTGCTCTCCAAGCTTGTACAGGATGGGTTTGGTGGATGGACCATTCAGTGGGTAAAGAAGTGGCTTGATGGCCACACCCAAAGGGTGGCTGTCAGTGGGTCCATGGCCAAGTGGAGGCCAGGGACAAGTGGAGTCCCTCAGGGATCAGTACTGGGACCAGGTTTGTTTAACATCTTTGTTGGTGCCATGGACAGTGCAACTGAGTGCACCCTCAGTACCAAGCTGTGTGGTGCAGCTGACAGGCTGGAGGGAAGGGATCCATCAAGAGGGACCTGGCCAGGACAGTTGGAAGGGACCTCAAGGCTCAGCCAGTCCCAACCCCCCTGCCACACACAGCCCTTCCTCACAGCCAATCTCAGTCTCCCCATTTCTAGTTTTGCTTCATCCCCCCCAGTCCTATCCCTCCCTGACACCCTCAAAAGTCCCTCCCCAGATTTCTTGGAGCCCCCTGCAGATCCTGCAAGGCCACAATTAGATCTCCTGGGAGCCTTCTCTTCAGCCCCAACTCCCTCAGTCTGTCTTCACAGCAGAGCAGCTCCAGCCCTCTGCTCCTCCTCGTGGCCCTTCTCTGGACACCTTCCAGCACCTCCAGATCCTTCCTGTCCTAGGGGCTCTGGATCTGGACACAGTGCTGCAGGTGTGGTCTGAGCAGAGTAGAGAGGGAGAATCCCCTCCCTCAACCAGCTGGCTTTGCTTCTTTCAGGACACTGGAGGGCAAAGTGGCTTCAGTGGAGCAAGGATTCATGGACTCATAGAATGGTAGAGAGTGGAAGGGGCCTCTGTGTGATCTGGATGAGCAGGAAGGGAGAGAGAGAGTGGGTGGCTGGACATGTTAGCCTCCCTTCTCCTCCTTTGGCAGCGATGTGAAGGGCTTGCTACAGTAACCTGCCACCCTCCTTTTCCACAAGCCATAACCCTTTCAGACCACAGAAGATCCCTTCAAACTGGGATTCCCTTGGCAAGCAGCTTTGTAGTTTAAGCAGCTTTATGCAGCGCTGGAAACAGTGACAGTTGAGAGAGGCAACTAGGAGGCTGCCTTCTATTATAAATACTTGGCTTGGCAATGCCTGCTTCAGGGTCTTAGGCTGCCTAGAAGAGTTCTTTAATCTGCCTTAATTCTTTTCCTTGCATTCCTTTCCTGGAGTAGGTGGAGATGCTGGATCTTTCTTTTGATCCCAATGAATAGAGAACTCCCCCCACCTGTCCCCAGGCCTCCATCCTGTTGTGGGCAGGCTTTGGGATTCCACTCTCTAGTGTGTGTATCCTTGAAAAGCCAGGGATTACTGCTGCAGGTCTCTCCTATTCCCAGAGAGACTCATGTCTCTGCATCCCTTTCTAGATCTGACTTTATTTCCCCCCTCAAGGGGAGGATTTGCCACTGGTCAAATGGTGTTAATTACTTTTTGTAAGTATTTTAACTGTTTTTTCCTCCTGGATGGGAGGAGTTAGATGAGAAAATAAGAAAGGTAGAATTTCCTTCATCCTGTAAATTGTTTCTCATGGAGACTTAGAATCATAGAATGGGCTGAGCTGGAAGGGACCTCCAATGCTCAGCCAGCCCAACCCCTCTGCAGCCAGCAGGAACATCCCCAACTGGATCAGGTTGCCCAGAGCCCTGTCCAGCCTCACCTTCAATATCTCCAGGGATGGAGCCTCAACCACCTCCCTGGGCAACCTGTGCCAGTGTTCCACCAGCCTCATGCTGCAGAACTTGTTCCTCACATCCAATCTCAATCTGCTCTGCTCTACTTTGAAGCCATTGTCCCTGCTCCTGTCCCTGCAGGCCTTTGCAAACAGTCTCTCTGCAGCCTTCTTGCAGCCCCCTTCAGGTCCTGGCAGGCTGCTCTTAGGTCTGCCTGGAGCCTTCTCTTCTCCAGGCTGAACACCCCCAGCTCCCTCAGCCTGGCCTCACAGCAGAGCTGCTTCAACCTCCTCAGCATTTCCATGGCCCTCCTCTGGAGCCTCTCCATCAGGTCCAGGTCCTTCCTGTGCTGAGGGCTCCAGAGCTGCACACAGCACTGCAGTGGAGGTCTCAGCAGAGCAAAGTGTCAGAATCAGCTCTCTGGCTCTCTGGCAATGCTGCTTTGGATGCAGCCCAGGCTGTCCTTGGCCTCCTGTGCTGCAAGCTCACCCTGCCTGCTCCTGTCCAGCTTCTCCCCCACCAGCACCCCTAAGTCCTTTTCCTCAGGGCTGCTTTCTCTCCCCTCCTCCCCCAGCCTGTACTGACAGTGAGGATTGTTCTGGCCCAGGTGCAGAACCCTGCACTTGCTCTTGTTGGAGCTCATGAGGCTCAGCTGGGCACCACCTCTGCAGCTTGCCCAGGTCCCTCTGGATGCCATCCTGTCCCTCTGGGCTATGGACAGCACCACTCACTTGGTGCCAGCTGCACACTGCTGATGGTGCCTCGATCCCCCTTCATAAAGCACTGATACAAACATTAACCAGCACAGGTCCCAGTAGGGGCCCCTGAGGGACAGCACTTGTGTGAAACTTGCCAGGAGCATCACAGAATCACAGCATGCTGGGGTTAGAAGGGACTTCTGGACATAATTGTGTCCAACACCCCCAGCCAAGGCAGCTTCACCTAGAGGTCACACAGGAAGCCATCCTGGTGGGTTTTGAATGTCTCCAGAAATGGAGGCTCCACCACCTCTGGGCAGCTGCTCCAGGGCTCCAGCACCTTACAGAACTTACAGAAGTTCCACCTCATGGCTTAGCTTTAAGGGTGTTCATGAAATGCCTCATTTCACAGATGGATGTGTATGTCCTAGTGGGCTGCAGGAAGCCAGGGGAAACCTAGGCCTGCCCAGCATACTTCTGTTGATGTAATTTTCCCTTGGCAATCCAAGCCTTGCAGTGGATAAAGTTTCCAATGATTACTCCACCTGGAAATTCATGGGAGCTTTTCAGACCCTGCTGTGGGGAAGTCTAACTTGTTCATCATCCCTCATCTGTCAGTGACATTAAGCCTGTATCTCTGGCCAGGGATGAGCCAGCTTGAAGTCTTGGTGGGGGTGTCAAGAGGGAATATGCTTTCCCACCACCACCTTCCTCTGTGCTTTTGGATACAGGGAGGGAAACTCCAGGAGCAAAATATTGTGAAGTCTTGAGGATGCAGAGGATGTTCAGTTCTGGGGCCCCCAACACAAAGATGTTGAACTGCTGGAGCAGGTCCAAAGGAGAGCCACAAAGATGTCTCAAGATGCACCAAGGGATGTTAGGAAGGAATTCTTCCCAGACAGAGAGATTGGCCACTGGGACGTGCTGCCCAGGGAGGTGGTGGAGTCACCATCCCTGGAGGTGTTTAGGAAGAGCCTGGATGAGGCACTTGGTGCCATGGGTTAGTTGGTCAGATGGTGTTGGATGATAGGCTGGACTTGATGATCTCAAAGGTCTTTTCCATCCTGGTTAACTTCTCTATCCTTCCCTACCCTTCCCTACCCTGATGATGGGGGAATGGAATGAAGCTGGAGGTGGGGAGATTCAGGCTGGAGGGGAGGAGGAAGTTCTTCCCCATGAGAGTGGTGAAGCCCTGGAATGGGTTGTCCAGGGAGGTGGTTGAGGCCCCATCCCTGGGGGTGTTTAAGCCCAGGCTGGATGAGGCTGTGGCCAGGCTGATGTAGTGTGGGGTGTCCCTGCCCATGGCAGGGGGGTTGGAACTAGATGATCCTTGTTGTCCCTTCCAACCCTGACTGATTCTATGATCAGAGGGCTGGAGAACCTCCCCTGGGGGGACAGGCTGGGAGAGTTGGGGCTGTTCAGCCTGGAGAACAGAAGGCTCCAGGGAGACCTTTCAGTAACTGAAAGGGACTACAAGGAAGGTGGGGAGGGACTTTTGTCAAGGGCTGGGAGTGATAGGATGAGGCAATGGCTTTGAGCTGGAAGAGGGGAGATTGAGACTGGAGATTAGGAGGAAATTCTTGGCAGTGAGGGTGGTGAGACCCTGGCACAGGTTGCCATAGGGAGGCTGTGGATGCCCTTTCCTTGGAGGTGTTGAAGGCCAGGCTGGCTGAGGCTTTGAACAGCCTGGTCTGGTGGAAGGTGTTCTTGCCCATGGCAGGGGGATTGGAGCTGGATGAGCTTTAAGGTCCCTTCCAACCTAACCCAATCTACATTTGTGTGTAGAAAAGGATCACGCTACTCCTTTGATATTGGCAAACATTTGCCTGGCTGGGGGAAGTGGATTGTGTCGCAGTGAGGGAGGAGAAGAGTGTGTTGGAAAGAGATTTTTTTTCCTTAACACTGAATTTGGGGGGGAGGGGAGAGGGAAACAAACAACAAAACCCAACCCCCAGACACCTATTTCGAAATGAGACACAAGAAAGTGTTTCCTGAGGTGATTTTGCCCAGGTTAAATGCCTGCTGTACAGTCAGAGTGCTCTCCCTCTTTATTTTCAGCAGAAACCATGCCTGAGCTTTTAACACTCTCAAATCCTTTTACCTGGGAGTGTTGCTGCCGGGTTGTCTGTTTCTTGCTTGCCATATTGTTTAGCTGTAATTGCTGTGGTAGGAGGCTGCTTTCGTGAGGCTTTCCAGGCCCTGGGGCTATGGAAATGAGGAGGGAGTTCCAGTAAGGATGTCAGTTGATGAGAAGAAGCATTAGCCCTCCAGTTGTTGTTCTACAAATGATTGTCTAAATAGTGCTTTTCAAGTGGAGGTGCCTTCCTGCCATCACGCCAGGTTTGGGCCTGTTTAATTATTCAAGGCTCTCAGCAAGCGCAGGGAGAAGCAGCAGAGGAAAGGTCACAGGAGGAAGAGGAGCTTGGCTTCTACAAGAGGCACTGATGTTGCATTTGATTGTGTTTTACTGAGCTAGTTATTTCTTTTAGGAGGAGCACACAGACACCAGGCAGCATTAAGAATTTAAGGTTACACAGCCTTGAGAGCCGCTGCTGGGGCTGGGGATTGCCCTCCCCGAGTGTAATGCTCTGTGTGAATCTTTAATAGTGGTAGAGGGAAGGAAATGCTTTTGACTGTTTCAGTTGCTCAGAGAAACCATAGAATCAGCCAGGTTGGAAAAGACCTCAGAGCTCATCCACTCCAACCTGTCACCTAACACCTGACAACTAAACCATGGCTCCAAGTGCCACAGCCAAGCCTTTCTTGAGCACCTCCAGCGACAGGGACTCCACCACCTCCCTGGGCAGCACATCCCAATGGCCAATTACTCTTTCTGGGAAGAACTTTCTCCTCACCTGCAGCCTAAACCTCCCCTGGCACAGCTTGAGACTGTGTCCTCTTGTTCTGGTGCTGCTTGCCTGGGAGAAGAGACCAACCCCCACCTGGCTACCACCTCCCTTCAGGGAGTTGGAGAGAGCAATGAGGTCTCCCCTGAGTCTTCTCCAGGCTAAGCAACCCCAGCTCCCTCAGCCTCTCCTCACAGGGCTGTGCTCCAGATCCCTCCCCAGCTTTGTTGCCCTTCTCTGGACACCTTCAAGTCTCTCAATGTCCTTCTGAAACTGAGGAGCCCAGAACTGGACACTCCAGGCGTGGCCTAACCAGTGCTGAGTAAATGATAGATTTTGTTCAGTTCTACTACTAAAGTAGGGCTTTGGCTCCCCCCAAAAGGGAAATACTCTTAATATGATTGCATCCCAATGTAATGAGCAATGAGCACTGCCTTGAAACCCAGGGGCATGCCCCAGCCCTTTTGAAGGAGAAGGCTTTTTCTGTGCCCTCTGACCCTCACAGAATTCCAGCATGGTAGAGGTTGGAAGAAACCACTGGAGATCATCCAGTCCAACCCCCCTGCTAAAGCAGGGCACCCACAGCAGCTTGCCCAGGAGCACAATGGCCAGGGGGGGTTGGAAGCTCTCCAGAGAAGGAGACTCCACAGCCTCTCTGGGCAGCCTGCTCCAGGCCTCCAGCACCCTCACAGAGAAATATTTTCTCTTCCTGTTCAGATGGATCCTCCTGGGTTCCAGTTTGTGCCCATTGCTCCTCATCCTGTCTCTGGCCACCACTGACAAGAGCCTGGCCCCAGCCTCTTGCCCCCCACAAGTCCTTTAGCTCTTGCTGAGTATTGCTCAGCTCCCCTCTGGGGCTGCTCTTCTGCAGGCTCAACAGCCCCAGGGCTCTCAGCCTTTCCTCCTCACAGAGCTGCTCCAGGCCCCTCAGCAGCTTTGTCTCCTCCCCTGGACTCTCTCCAGTAGTTCCCTCTCTCTCTTGAACTGGGGAGCCCAGAGCTGACCCCAGTCCTCCAGCTGTGCCCTCAGCAGGGCAGAGTAGGATAGGGAGGACAACCTCCTTTGACCTGTTGGCCACACTCTTCTAAACCCAGCAGGTCATTGACCTTCTTTGACAGTTTTGATTCATGGTGAACTTCTCCACCATCCCCCCCAGGTGCTCCACTGCAGAGCTGCTTGTCAGACCTTGCTGAAGCTGAGGTAGCTGTGGTTAGAAAAGCAGTCTTAGATTTGCTCTGCTCTACCCATGTGCAGCTTCTCTGTGATCTGTCTTTCTTGCTTTGGCTTCCTGCCTGGCCTTCTGGGTGAGGGATGTAGGGATTTATGGACCATGCACACTGCTGAAACTGCTACTGAGCTGCTGTGTAAAGCTCCTGAATGGCTCCCCCAGTGCATGACCTCCAGAGAGGAATGAGAAGCTCTCTTGCCACCACCTTGTGTGCTTTCACCTCTTGTATTATTTCTGCTTCACTCAGTCTCCCTCTGTCACAGTAACAAACATCTTCAATGGTGCTCTGCTGCACCTACAATGCTCTGAGGCTCCTAAGATGAGGAAATGCTTCTACCTCCCTGGGCTTTCAGTCTCCACTTGCAGGCCCTTGGCAGGACTTATTTTAGTCTGTACCTTTTCTCTATATTATTTTGTTTTGTGATGTATTGGTGATTGGCTGTTTCAGTTCAGGCATTGTGAGAGCAAACAAAACCTCCTTTCTCAGATACAGAATCACCAAACTGTCAGGGTTGGAAGGCACCCCAAGGCTCAGCCAGTTCCAACCCCCCTGCCATGGCCAGGGACACCTCACACTACAGCAGGTTGCTCACAGCCACATCCAGCCTGGCTGCAAACACCTCTCTAGGGATAAGGCTAGTAAAGGCCTTCAATGTCATCAACCCCAGCAGTTAACCTCATGCCACCAAGCTCACTGCTAGACCCTGTCCCTTGGCCTCACCTCTACACAGCTGTGAAATCCCTCCATGGATGATCATCACAGAACTGTCAGGGTTGGAAGGGACCTCAAGGATCAGCCAGTTCCAACCCCCTGCCATGGCCAGGGACACCTCACACTACAGCAGGTTGCTCACAGCCACATCCAGCCTGGCTGCAAACACCTCCAGGCAGGAGGCTGCCACCACCTCCCTGGGCAACCTGTGCCAGGCTCTCACCACCCTCATGGCCAACAACTTCTTCCTCACAGCCAATCTCAATCTCCCCACTTCTAGTTTTGCTCCATTCCCCCCAGTCCTATCCCTCCCTGACACCCTCAAAAGTCCCTCCCCAGCTCTCTTGGAGCCCCCTGCAGATCCTGGAAGGCCACAATGAGGTCTCCTGGAAGCCTTCTCCTCTCCAGCCTGCACAACCCCAACTCCCTCAGTCTGTCCTCACAGCAGAGCAGCTCCAGCCCTCTGCTCCTCCTCGTGGCCCTTCTCTGGACACCTCCCAGCACCTCCAGAGCCTTCCTGGCACAGAGGCTCCAGAACTGGCCCCAGAGCTGCAGCTGTGGTCTCAGCAGAGTGGAGCAGAGGGGCAGAATCCCCTCCCTGGCCCTGCTGGCCACACTTCTCTTGCTGCAGCCCAGGCTCTGCTTGGCTCTCTGGGCTGCAAGTGCTCCCTGCTGGCTCCTCTTCAGCTTCTCCTCCCCCAGCACCCTCAAGGCCTTTTCTTCAGGGCTGCTCTCCAGCCAGTCCCTGCCTTGCTTGGAAATACCTTCATTTATGCCACCTACAGAGGGCCCTGGCTAAAGGTGATGCAACTCTTCGATGAGAGGGCAATGAAGGTGTGCCCTGGTTTTGCTGGGATGGAATCCTGGGCCAGCCATAGTGTGCAGGCCCCCTCTTTATCATCTTTGTGGCTCTGTGCAGGACTCTGTCAAGCAGTTCCCTGAGGTCATTCTTGACCTGAGGTACCCAGAACTGGACACAATCTTCCAGATGTGGCCTCAGCAGGGCAGAGTATAGGGGGAGGAGAACCTCTCTAGACCTACTCACCACAGCCCTTCTAACCCACCCCAGGATGCCATTTACCTTCTTGGGGTTCCCTGTCCTTCAGTTTAAAGGGGGAATCCTTCCTCTTCCTCCTTCTTCTCTCTATCTCTGGAGGATCTTGCTCATCACTGTACTCCTGAGGATGCTTTCCCGTTTCTGGTGACCTCCCTACATTTGCTGGGCTGAGCATATCTTTATGTTGGCCCTGGTATTAGTTTGGGTGTTTGTTCAGTCTGTGTGCATGTCTGAAGCCCTCAGTATAGGAAGGACCTGGACCTGACAGAGAGGGTTCAGAGGAGGGTCATGAAGATGGTCAGGGGCTTGGAGCAGCTCTGCTGTGAGGCCAGGCTGAGGGAGCTGGGGGTGTTCAGCCTGGAGAAGAGAAGGCTCCAGGCAGACCTAAGAGCAGCCTGCCAGGACCTGAAGGGGGCTGCAAGAAGGCTGCAGAGAGACTGTTTGCAAAGGCCTGCAGGGACAGGAGCAGGGACAATGGCTTCAAACTTGAGCAGAGCAGATTGAGATTGGATGTTGGGAGCAAGTTCTTCTTTATGAGCATGGTGGAACAGGCTGCCCAGGGTGGTGGTTGAAGCTCCATCCCTGGAGATCTTCAAAGTGAGGCTCAGCAAGTTCTTAGGCAACCTGATCCACTTGGGTGTGTCCCTGCTGAGTGCAGAGGGGGTTGGACTGGATGAGCTTTGGGGGTTCCTTCCAGCCCAGACCATTCTATGAGTCTATGAAGCTTAAGCCATAATCCATAGTGCACTTAACACAACAAATCCTACTCTGGAATTGTAGAGCTGATTGCTTCCTTCAAGGGCAGAAGCAATGAAAGCAGAAATGTGGAACCAGCTTGGATGAGAAATTAATATTGCAAGCCCATGTAGGTGTTAGTTGCCCTGTAGCTGCCTATGGAGGTGCAGGATGGACTGGGCTCTCTGAGGACATGGACCCCTGTGCTCGGCACTGGTGAGGCCACACCATGAATACTATGCTCACGTTTGGGGCCCTCACTCCAACAAGGCCACTGAGGTGCTGGAGAGTGTCAGAGAAGCACAACAATGCTTCTGAAGGGTCTGGAGAACAGGGCCAGTGAGGAGCAGCTGAGGCAGCTGGGGTGTTTAGTCTGGAGAAGAGGAGGCTGAGAGGAGACCTCATTGCTCTCTGCAGCTCCTTGAAAGGAGGCTGCAGTGACATAGGGGTTGGTCTCTTCTCTAGAGTCAGTATTAGATCTGGTACATTAGAGATTGGAAGGGACCTCCAGAGATCATCCAGCCCAACCCTCCTGCCAGAGCAGCATCACCCAAGGCAGCCTGCACAGGAATGTGTCCAGGTGGGTTTGGAAGCCTGCAGAGAGGGAGACTCCACAACCTCTCTGGGCAGCCTGCTCCAGGGCTCTGGCACCCTCACACCAAAGAAGTTTCTCCTCAGGTTGAGCTGAAACCTTCTCTGCTCCAGTTTGTCTCCATTGTTCCTTGGCTTATTGCTGTGCACCACCCACAAGAGCTTGGCCCCCTCCACTTGACCCCCAGCCCTCAGCTATTGATAGACATTGGTCAGATCCCTCTCAGCCTTCTCCTCTCCAGGCTAAACAGCCCCAGGGCTCTCAGTCTCTCTTCACAGGGCAGATGCTCAAGTCCCCTAAGCATCCTTTGATCCTTATCAGCTGATAGAAGGAGAGGAAATGGCCTGAAGTTGTGCCAGGGGAGGGTTAGGTTGGAGATGAGGAAAACTTCTTTTGCTGCAAGAGTGGTCAGGGAATGGAAGAGGCTGCCCAGGGAGGTGGTGGAGTCCCCATCCCTGGAGGTGCTCTAGAAACCTGTGGTCATGGAAATTTGGGACCTGTTTTCATAGTCACGGGCTGATGGTTGCACCCAATGATCTCGGTGGTCTTTTACAAGTGAAACAATTCCCTGGCTCTGAAGCTTGTTTCAGACACCAACCAATCAGAAAAGAAACGCTCAGTCTTGGAGAGAGTGCCAGGAGGGTGTCTGGGGGTTTGGGTGCTGCGTGCCAGTTTGGCTTGCAGCCTCTCATCTGCTTTCTGTGTGCCACTGGCCTGAGGAGTGTGAAAAGCCAGCAAAGCCTTCCCTCTCCCTGCCTCCTAGGGGTGCAGGGTTGCTCTGCAACTTACTCGCTTGGTGTCTGAAAAGAGAGGCCTTTGCCAGCCCAAATCATGCCATGATTCTATGACCTTGCAACAGGGCTTTGGAGACCCCACAGCATCCCAGGCAGCTCATCCCAGCAAGGGACCTGCCTGCACACTCTGGGAATATAACCCTTGCAGCAAGAGCTTTAAAGAGGGGAAGGCCATGGTGTGTGAATCTGTCAGAGATTTAGAGGCACCTCTGCCCCTGAAGAAGATCCATATGGCATTTAATGGATGTGAAGATTATAGGCTTCCATCAAAATGTAATAGGACTACAAGGTGATTACTCTTCAATTTATGGGCTGTAGTAAAACATTAATAGAGCACTTTCCTGCAGCACTTGTTGAGCCATCCCATAGCACTGGATATTTGGGATGTGCTTTTCAATTTGACTTGATGGGAAGATGCAGAAATAGAAAACTGGGGCTAAAAAGCAGATGATCAAAGGCCCACAGGATGTTAGGGGTTGGAAGAGTCCAGTCCAACCCCTCTGCCACAGCAGCACCCCAGAATCCAGCACAGGTCACACAGGAACACATCCAGACAGGGATGGAAAGGCTCCACAGAAGGAGACTCCACAACCTCTCTGGGCAGCCTGCTCCAGGCCTCTGGGACCCTCACAGGCAAGAAGTTCCTCCTCATGTTGAGCTGGAACCTCCTGTGCTGCAGTTTCCATCCACTGCCTTTTGTCCAATTGCAGGGCACAACTGAGCAGAGGCTGTCCCTGTCCCTTCCTTCCTGACCCCCAGCCCTCAGCTCTTGAGAGACATTGATCAGATCCCTCTCAGCCTTCTCCTCTCCAGACTCAACAGCCCCAGGGCTCTCAGCCTCTCCTCCCCAGGCAGTGCTGCAGTCCCTTCAGCAGCCTTGCAGCCCTCCCTTGGACTCTCTCCAGCAGATCCCTGTCCCTCCTGACCTGGGGAGCCCAGAGCTGGATGCAATATTCCAGGTGAGGTCTCAGCAGGGCAGAGTAGAGGGGGAGGAGAACCTCCCTGGCTCTGCTGGACACACTGCTCTGAATGCAGCCCAGGACCCCCTTGGCCTCCTTGGCCCCCAGGGCACATTGCTGTCCCAGGCAGAGCTTGCTGCCCCCCAGCACTCCCAGGTCCTTCTCCTTGGGGCTGCTCTCCAGCAGATCCCCTCCCAGCCTGTCCTGCTGCAGTTTATTCTTCCTGCCCAGCTGCAGGACTCTGCACTCATCCTTGTTGACCCTCATGAGGTTCCTCCCTGCCCAGCTCTCAGCCTGTCCAAGTCTTGCTGTATCTTTCTGTTTCCCCCCCCCCCCCACCTTTGCTGTGTATTCCTTACAGAGCAACTAGCCTTGCACTGGAGATTCTTAGCTGGATGGCAGCAGATCAGGATAAATTTCATCCCATCTCTGCTGTTGTTGTACAGAGGATGCATTTATAACCCTGAGCTGAATTTGCTGTTAACATTACTGCTGCATCTCACAGAATCACAGAATCAGCCAGGTTGGAAAAGACCTCAGAGATCATCAAGTCCCAACCTATTACCTAACACCTAACACCTCCTGACAACTAAACCATGGCTCCAAGTGCCACATCCAAGCCTTTTTGAAACACCTCCAGGGGCAGGGACTCCACCACCTCCCTGGGCAGCACATCCTAAAGGCAAATTACTCTTTCTGGGAAGAACTTTCTCCTCACCTCCAGCCTAAATTTCCCCTGGTGCAGCTTGAGAAGCTTCATCTAGCTGAGGTCAAACCATGATGGTGTGAGCAGGAGAGCTGGTGGAGTCTGGGAATGAAACCTGTGCAGTGGATGAGGGCAGGGCTGTGGATGTTGTTTATCTCCCCTTCAGTAAAGCTTTTGATGTGGGCGCTGCACTTTGGCCACAGCAACCCCAGGCAGAGCTACATGCTGGGGTCAGGGTGGCTGAGAGCTCCCAAACAGAGAGGGACCTGGGGGTGCTGATTGACAGCTGCCTAAACATGAGCCTGCAGTGTGCCCAGGGGGCCAAGAGGGCCAATGGCATCCTGGCCTGCATCAGGAACAGTGTGGCCAGCAGGAGCAGGGAGGTCATTCTGCCCTGTACACTGCACTGGTTAGGCCACACCTTGAGTCCTGTGTCCAGTTCTGGGCCCCTCAGTTTAGGAAGGAGGTTGACTTGCTGGAAGGTGTCCAGAGAAGAGCAACAAAGCTGGGGAGGGGTCTGGAGCACAGCCCTGTGAGGAGAGGCTGAGGGAGCTGGGGTTGCTTAGCCTGGAGAAGAGGAGGCTCAGGGGAGACCTCATTGATCTCTACAGCTACCTGAAGGGAGGTTGTAGCTAGGTGGGGGTTGGTCTCTTCTCCCAGGCACCCAGCACCAGAACAAGAGGACACAGTCTCAGGCTGTGCCAGGGGAGGTTTAGGCTGGAGGTGAGGAGAAAGTTGTTCATGGAGAGAGTCATTCACCATTGGGATGTGCTGCCCAGGGAGGTGGTGGAGTCCCCATCCCTGGAGGTGTTCAAGAGGGGATTGGATGTGGCACTTGGTGCCATGGTCTAATCATGAGGTCTGTGGTGACAGGTTGGACTTGATGATCTTTGAGGTCTCTTCCAAGCTTGGTGATACTGTGAGACTGTGTCCTGCAGTGCTCAGGAGAAACTGGCTGCTCATGGCTTGCCTGGTTTGCTGGGGGAAAAAAATAGCTGGATGTGTCCTAGCACAGAGAGGGGTGGGGGATGGAGTGAAATCCAGCTGGTGACTGGTCACCAGCAGTGCTCCCCAGGGCTCAGTGCTGGGGATAGGGCACTTCTCTGTAATGTCTTTATCAATGATGCAGGTAAGGGAGTGTCTCGGTCCAGAGAGGGGAAGAGCTTCAGCTCTTGTGAGCATTCATCGCTGTGTTATGGAATTAGAGTCACAAAGGAGGCCAAAATGTCAACAGCCCTCGAGGCTATTGATTAACAGAATGAAGTGGATGGAACAGAAGAAGGGAGAGAGAGAGGGAAAAAATAAAGTGAGAGAGGGAGAAGAGGGAGAGAGAAGAGGAAAGGAATTATATTACCACACCCCACCCAAACCTTGGAGGAAGGCTGCTGCCTCTTTGGTGTGGAGGAGAGGGCATCCTTGTTGGCTGTGCTGTCCTCTGCTGGAGGAGGGGAGGGAGAGATCCCCAAGTCCAAGTTCTCCTCTGAACAGCCTCTTCAGCTCCATGAGTTGCAGCAGGTGGAGCTTAGGACACAGAGGGAGGCTTCCTCCTGCTCTGCTGCTTCCAGGCTCCATGGTGATGTCTTTTCCCCTGTCTCTGTCCTTCTCACTCCTGGGATTTGCTTCTCCTTTTTTCCTCTCCTCAGCAGGCATTGCTCAGTTCTTTGGTACAGCTTTTCAGTCACAGGGTTTTTAGGTGTGTGTGCAGGTGGTGACTCCATTGTCCTCTTCACCATCCTCCCTTTGGAGATGATCTTGGCTGTGTACATTCCAGAGAGTCCTTATCCAGTGGGGTCTGCTCACCATCCCCTCCCTGGGCAGCTGTTGTCTGGGTGGGGATCAAAGGTGGTTGTGTCTTTGTTGATTCACATCAAGAGAGACAAGATTCAGTCTCTTACAGGGAGTTGAGTGCATCCTCTGGCAGTGTGCAGGTGAGTGGAAGCGATGATCTGCTGGAGAGCTGTGAGGCTGGGGACTAATTGTATTGATGAACCAAGGCCAATGGGATCAGGTTGAAGAAGGCCAAGTGCTGGGCTCTGCAGTTGGCTTCCACCCCCATGAGCACACCACGCTTGGGAAGAGTGGCTGCAAAGCTACCTGGGGGAAAAGGAGCTGTGGTAGGTTTTGGGTGCTTCACTCCAAGCAGGACATGGAGGTGCTGAAGAAGGTCAAAAGAAGGTCATATAGGCTGCTGAAGGATGTAGAGCACAAGTCATCTGAGAAGTGGATGAGGGAAATAAAGGTTTTATTAGCCTGGGGAAAAGGAGGCTGGGGAGAGCCCTTCTCTCTCTCTACCTGCAAGGAGGTTGCAGCAAGGTGGATGTTGGTCTCTTCTCCCAAGTAACACCTTGAACAGCTCCAGGGATGGTGACTCCACCACCTCCCTGGGCAGCATCTTCCAGTCCCTGACCACTCTTGAAGGAAAAATAAATAAATCAAATCTCCCACCTAAGCCTCCCCTGGCACAATTTCAGGCCATTTCCTCTCCTTCCATCAGCTGAGAAGAGACCAACCCCCACCTCCTTCCAGTCTCCTTCAGGGAGCTGCAGAGAGCAATGAGCTCTCCCCTCAGCCTCTTCTTCTCCAGACTGAACACCCCCAGCTCCCTCAGCTGCTCCTCCCCAGCCCTGCTCTCCAGACCCTTCCCCAGCTTTGTTGCTCTTCTCTGGACATGCTCCCAGCCCCTCAATGTCCTTCTTGTAGTGAGGGGCCCAAAACCTAGCCCAGAATTCCTGGTACAGCCTCACCAGTTATTGTTCTGCACTCAGTGAACTGATCCAAAGTCACCAACATCTCTTCCTGATGGAGTGTTTCATGCTCTGACCTTCAGGAACCCTTTCAGATCAAAAGTGTGCAGCAAAACTGAAGTTAGTTGTGAGAAGAGGGGAAGTTGGAGCAGATTGAGAGAGGTTATGAACAAATTTTGCCTGCTTATTCACTTGCTGTACTTCCCTGGCAAGCACATTAGGCCACATCAATGCACACAGCTGATGAAATAATTAGTTGTTAGAACCACCACCTTATGTTTGCTTAAAGAAAGTCAGCTTTAATGAGGGAAGCAAGGCAGACTTGGCAGGAGGATCTGGGAAGGAGCCCCACAGCATCACACCCTGGGGCTTCTCAGCCTCTCAATCCCCTTTCAGGCTGCAATGAGGTGAGAGAACTGAAGCTGAACCAGTGTTGGTGACTTGATCTCAAGGCTGATGCTGCACTGTGAGAGACTGCATTTGGAAATGCTGCTTCTGTCAGAGCTCTGCATAAAGCAGCTGCTGGTCACCAAGAAACTCAAACATGAAACCTCAGGCAGGAGTCTAGAACAAAAGAAGGGGAAAGTTTGAAAGGCTTGAAGCAGAGACAGAGCTCACTCCAGGCTTGGCTCCAGAGGCAAACTTTCCAAGTGACTTACTAGAGGAAGCACCACTCACATCTGTTCCTACAGGAGAGGAGGCAAAAGGGCAGTGGCCAGCAGAACAGGCAGCTCATTTTTTAACAGAAGGCCTGGGGAAGGGAAAAGAGAATCGTAGAACCACAGAATGTGAGGGGCTGGAAGGGACTTCCAGAGCTCATCCAGTCCAATCCCCTTGCAGAGCAGGAGCACCCAGAGCAGCTCACACAGCAACACATCCAGGCAGGCCTTGAATAGCTCCACAGAGGGAGACTCCACAACCCCCCTGGGCAGCCTGCTCCAGGCTTCTCTCACCCTCACAGGGAAAACATTCTTCCTTCTCTTTCCATGGCACTTCCTCTGCCTCAGCTTCCACCACTGCCCCTTGTGCTGGCATTGGGCATCCCCCAGCAGAGCCTGGCTCCAGCCTCTGGGCACTGCCCCTGCACAGCTTTAGCAACAGCAAGGAGCTCACCCTCAGGCTCCTCCTCTGCAAGCTACAGCTCCCTCAGGCTCTCCTCCTATGGAAGATGTTCCCCTAAGAACACTGGACTCTCCTAATCATCTCTGTGGCTCTGTGCTGGTCTCTCTGAAGCAGTTCCCTGAGGTCCTTCCTGATAGAGGCCCAGAACTGGACACAATCTTCCAGATGTGGCCTCAGCAGGGCAGAGCAGAGGGGGAGGAGAACCTCTCTCCACCTACTCACCACAGCCCTTCTAACCCACCCCCGGATGCCCTTGGCCTTCTTGGCCACCAGAGCACATTGCTGGCTCATGGTCATCCTCCCATCCCCCAGCACCCCCAGGTCCCTTTCCCCTTCCCTGCTCTCCAGCAGCTCAGTCCCCAACCTCTCCTGCTTCCTGGGGTTGTTCTTTCCCAGGTGCAAGACTCTCCCCTTGCCCTTGCTGGATTTCATTCCGTTTCTCCCTGCCCAGCTCTCAGCCTGTCTCACCCTGGCTGAATGGCAGCACAACCTTCAGTTCCAACTTGAAATTTCACCTTCTTTCCACAGACTGCAGCCAAAAGGGGGGGGGGGGGGGGGAGGGGAGGAAGACAAAAAAAGCAAAAGCAAAGGTCATCTTCAATCTGTGATAGTTGTTCACCTCAGAAGTACAAAGAGTTGCAATGTTTTGCATAGAAAAAAATCTCCTTCAGTTGTGGGAGTGTGACAGAAGCACTTGGAGCCCCTGCAGCAGCAGAGCAGTGTGTGTGTGCCTGCACACATCACACCCAGCCGTAGGCATGAGCACAGGAAGGCAGTGTCTAAATGTTCTGCTGCTCCCTGAGCTAAAAGCTGGAAAATTGATGTTAGGCAGTGTTGAGAGAGAGAGCAGAGACCAGGCTGATCTCTGCAGTTATGAAGAGCCCAGGGCAGGGCCTGAAGTCAGCTCAAGTAATTTCCATGCAGTAGCCCCAAGTTGTTTGGCACAGACACATCCTCCTGCCTGAGCTCTGAAAACCTCACATCTAGAATTTCCTCACCCCTTCTCACTTGTTAAGTTCTGAATACCTTCATTTCCCAACACAAATGTCAAAGACATCATCTTTATGAACCTGCCTTCCCCACTTCATAGAATAGTTTCAGCTAGTAAAGGCCTTCAATGTCATCAACCCCAGCAGTTAACCTCACACCACCAAGTTCACTGCTAGACCCTGTCCCTCATCATCACCTCTGCACAGCTGTTAAACCCCTCCATGGATGATCATCACAGAATTGTCAGGGCTGGAAGGGACCTCAAGGCTCAGCCAGTCCCAACCCCCCTGCCATGGCCAGGGACACCTCACACTACAGCAGGTTGCTCACAGCCACAGCCAGCCTGGCTGCAAACACCTCCAGGCAGGAGGCTTCCACCACCTCCCTGGGCAGCCTGGGCCAGGCTCTCACCACCCTCATGGGCAACAACTTCTTCCTCACAGCCAATCTCAATCTCCCCATTTCTAGTTTTGCTCCATCCCCCCCAGTCCTATCCCTCCCTGACACCCTCAAAAGTCCCTCCCCAGCTTTCTTGGAGCCCCCTGCAGATCCTGGAAGGCCACAATGAGGTCTCCTGGGAGCCTTCTCCTCTCCAGCCTGCACAACCCCAACTCCCTCAGTCTGTCCTCACAGCAGAGCAGCTCCAGCCCTCTGCTCATCCTTGTGGCCCTTCTCTGGACGCCTTCCAGCCCCTCCAGAGCCTTCCTGGCACAGAGTCTCCAGAACTAGCCCCAGAGCTGCAGCTGTGGTCTCAGCAGAGTGGAGCAGAGGGGCAGAATCCCCTCCCTGGCCCTGCTGGCCACACTTCTCTTGCTGCAGCCCAGGCTCTGCTTGGCTCTCTGGGCTGCAAGTGCTCCCTGCTGGCTCCTCTTCAGCTTCTCCTCCCCCAGCACCCCCAAGGCCTTTTCTTCAGGACTGCTCTCCAGCCAGTCCCTGCCAGACAGAATTCTGTATGAGAGCCTCTTTTCAAAAGTTCCAGAATGCCAGGGGAGGTTTGGACTGGCCATTAGGAAAAGCTTCTTCTCTGAGAGAGTGGTGAGGCACAAAGATGATCCAAGGGCTGAAACACCTCTGCTGTGAGGACAGGCTGAGGGAGCTGGGAATATTCAGCCTGGAGAAGGAAAGAATCTGGGGGGACCTCACAGCTGCCTTCCAATACCTGAGGGGATCCTACAGGAAGGCTGCAGAGGGACTTTTCCTAAGCCTGTCTAGCAATAGGACAAGGGGGAATGGTTTGAAGCTGAGAGGAGGGCTATGCTGGAGCTTAGGAAGCAGTTCTTCAGTTTGAGGGTGGCGAGACTCTGGAATAGGCTGCCCAGGGAGGCTGTGGATGCCTCCAGCCTGGGCAGGTGTTCAAGATCAGGTTGGATGAGGCCTCAGGCAACCAAGTCCAATTAAGAGGTGTCCCTTCCCACGGCAGGGAGGTAGGAGCAGATGATCTCTGAGGTGCCTTCCCACCTGAGCCATTCTGTGATTCTATTCTGCCCGTGACAGCACTTCAGCAAAGCGCTGTGGCAAAAGGCTAAAGCTTCTGCAGATGCCACAGCTGTGACATATTGGAGCTTTCTTCATAATGAACTCCAGTTTAATTTCTTTCCACTGTCAAAATGTCTTTGAGAACCAACAGCCTTTGCTTTGCTGAAAACACATTACTCCTTGTGACAGCTGCTGAGCTGGCAGCTGCTGCCTGGGCTTGATATCTGTATGAAAGGCCAGGGCACAAATCAGCACCATATGCACAGAGGAGCATCGTGCCTCTGTTACTGGTGAGGAGATGCATTCATGTGATGGAAATCATCCTCATCCTCAGGTACACCTGGGAGAGGGAAGATGAGCGCTCACAGAATCATAGAATGGTCCAAGCCAGAAGGGACCTCCACAGCTCATCCAGTACAACCCCCCTGCACTCAGCAGGGACATCCCCAACTAGATCAGGCTGCCCAGAGCCCTGTCCAGCCTCACCAGGAATGGAGCCTCAACCACCTCCTTCAGAAACCTGTTCCAGTGTTCCACCACCCTCATGCTGCAGAACTTGTTCCTCACATCCAATCTCAATCTGCTCTGCTCTACTTTGAAGCCATTGTCCCTGCTCCTGTCCCTGCAGGCCTTTGCAAACAGTCTCTCTGCAGCCCTCTTCAGGTCCTGGCAGGCTGCTGTTAGTTCTCTCCAGAGCCTTCTCTTCTCCAGGCTGAACACCCCCAGCTCCCTCAGCCTGGCCTCACAGCAGAGCTGCTCCAACCCCCTGAGCATTCTCATGGCCTCCTCTGGACCCTCTCCATCAGGTCCAGGTCCTTCCTGTCTTGAGGGCACCAAACCTGTACACTGTAATCCAGATGGGCTGCCCAGGGAGGTGGTGGAGTCACCATCACTGGAGGTGTTCAGGAGGAGACTTGATAGGGTGCTTGGTGCCATGGGTTAGTTGATCAGATGATGTTGGATGATAGGTTGGACTGGATGATCTCAAAGGTCTTTTCCTATTCTATTCTATTCTATTCTATTCTATTCTATTCTATTCTATTCTATTCTATCCTACTCTACTCAACTCTATTCTACTCTATTCTACTCTACTGTACTGTACTCTACTCTACTCTACTCTACTCTACTCTACTCTACTCTCAGCAGAATTGGCAGAATCACCTCTCCCAAGTAACTAAAGACAGGAAACAAACTGAAATTGTGCCAGGGGAGGGTTAGGTTGGAGATGAGGAAGAACTTCCTTGCTTCAAGAGCGGTCAGGGATTGGAACAGGCTGCCCAGGGAAGTGGTGGAGTCCCCATCCCTGGAGGTGTTCAAGAAACCTGTGGCCATGGCACTGTGGGAGATGGCTTAGTGTTCACAGATCCTTTAGGGAGAAGGTTGGACTTGATGGTCTTAGAGTTCTTTTCCAACCTTAATGATTCTATGGAGAATGTGTCCTTCAGTATCCTTGTGATTAAACCCCAGCAAATAGTCACTTTCCAGGGGGAAAAATGATACTGAGGTGCTGGCAGCTCTGGTGTGTTTGTGGTGGTGTTACACTTGAAGATCTCTGCTGCCCCATTCCTTAGCAATAAATGTCTCAAAGATGTGAGATGTTCTGGGAGCTGGAAGCCCAAGGCAATTGCTGAGGGCTTAAATTAACTGGCTATTGGAAATGCCCCTTGAGAGAAATCCTTCTGCAGGGTGAAATTGTGCACAGGAAATGAACTCGTGCTGCAGAGTGCCAGGGCTTACCTGGGTTCCATGAACTGTTTAAGCTTTCTTTTTTGCTGAGGATGGTTGAAGATGAAGTGATAGCATCACAGAGTCAGCCAGGCTGGAGAAGACCTCAGAGCTCATCAAGTCCAACCTATTGCCTAACACCTAAGACCTCGTGACAACTAAACCATGGCTCCAAGTGCCACATCCAAGCCTTTGTTGAACACCTCCAGGGATGGGGACTCCACCACCTCCCTGGGCAGCACATCCCAATGGCGAATCTCTCATTCTGAGAAGAACTTTCTCCTCACCTCCAGCCTAAACCTCCCCTGGCACAGCTTGAGACTGTGTCCTCTTGTTCTGGTGCTGCTTGCCTGGGAGAAGAGACCAACCCCCACCTGGCTACAGCCTCCCTTCAGGGAGTTGCAGAGAGCAATGAGGTCTCCCCTGAGCCCTTATCACATGCCAGCCTGCTTCCACATGGGATAAGTGGGAATGGCCTCAAGTGGCATGTGAGAAGGCTTAGGTTAGACCTTAGAAGAAACTTCTTCACTGAAAAGGCTCTGAACTGCTGGAGCAGGCTTGCAAGGGAGGTGGTGGAATCCCCATCCCTGGAGCAGTTTAAGAGGTGTTGAGATGTGGTGCCTAGGGGCATGGTTTAGCACCAGCACTGGTAGAGTATGGTAACGGATAGACTCCATGATCTCGTTACAGTTTGAAGGGGGAACTTTAGCCTAAATCCTTACTGCAAAGACTTAAAGTTTAATAAAAGACCATTGGGTGTAAAAGGAAAAGAATGCTAAGGTCTGTGGAATCCTTTGGGTTGCTAATGGGACAGAGAGCAGAGGCACAAACAGTCCTTGCTCTCTTGTCTTCTCCTGTCGCTTCTGCTTGCAGCTTCTCTCTCTCTCTCTCTCCCATGGCCTTGCCAGGGGATCTCTGTTTTGACTGCTGTGTGAGGTAACAGGAACAAGGGAGGGAGTGGGGGAGGAGATGAGCAGTCCCCTGGATCCATCCAGGGGGATCTGAGGAGTTCCTGTGTGGTTTATAAACTGCCAATATGTTACACATCTATTTCCATAATATCATAGAATCAATAAGGTTGGAAAAGACCTCAGAGCTCATCAAGTCCAACCTGTTACCTAACACCTAACACCTCCTGACAACTAAACCATGGTTCCAAGTGCCACATCCAAGCCTTTTTGGAACACCTCCAGGGGCAGGGACTCCACCACCTCCCTGGGCAGCACATCCTAAAGGCAAATTACTCTTTCTGGGAAGAACTTTCTCCTCACCTCCAGCCTCAACCTCCCCCGGCACAGCTTGAGACTGTGTCCTCTTGTTCTGTCCCTGCTTGCCTGGGAGAAGAGATAAACCCCCACCTGGCTACAGCCTCCCTTCAGGGACTTGTAGACAGCAATGAGCTCTCCCCTGAGCCTCCTCTTCTCCAGGCTAAGCAACCCCAGCTCCCTCAGCCTCTCCTCACAGGGCTGTGCTCCAGACCCCTCCTCAGCCTTGTTGCCCTTCTCTGGACACCTTCAATGTCCTTAAATTGCCCAGAACTGGACACAGAATATTTTGTAGATATTCATTACATTTCATGTTTTCCAGATTGTAGTTTGCTTGTAACTAGAGCTTCATTTGCTTCCATAAACCTTCTGAGCTGGGCTGGCAATTGAAATTTGGGGGTTAATTTCTCCCAATCAGTTGGGGGTTAATTTCAACTCACCACAGACCTTGAAGGTCTGTTCCAACCCAAATGATTCTATGGTCCTGCAAACCCTTGCAAGGACAGGAATTCAAACTCATCACAGTCTCTTGGGGGTAAAGACAGTATCAGTGACTGAAGATGCAGGTCACACAATCACAGAATGTTAGGGGCTGGAAGGGACCTGAAAAGATCATCCAGTCCAAGCCCCCTGCCAGAGCACTGCTGTAGTTGACCTTTCCTCCTCCATAGAGCTGAGGGCTTATTAATGGTTGGATAGGTGGCAGTAATTCCAGATGTGGTTTTGCAGGCAGTTATTTGCTCCTCTCTCCCTATTTATTTCTGTCTTTCCCCTTATCTCCATCAGCTTTGTCCTTTCGCTGGGCAGGAAGGCATTTCCCCCTTCCCTCTCCAAATCTGGCTTGACATTTAAGCAAGGCCCAGTTTGTGAGGCTGTCAGGTTGATGAGAGCTGTTTGCTGAAGCCTCCCCATGTTCACTCAGCTGAACAATGTCTGTTGTTAACAGCCATCATTATTATGAACAGGTTGAAAAAGACAAGCTCAGTGCTGCGCTTCGGCAGCTCTGCTTCCCGGCTGCTGCCTGCGCTCCAGTTGTGCTCGGTGTCTTCGGTTGCTCTTGCGCTTCAAAGTGCTTGCAGATGCCAGTTAATGAAAGGCATTCATCTCTCCCTCTGATAGACCCTCACTTGGAGGGCAGTAGAGTCCTACAATCACAGAATTGTCAGGGTTGGAAGGGACCTCAAGGCTCAGCCAGCTCCAACCCCCTGCCATGGCCAGGGACACCTCACACTACAGCAGGTTGCTCACAGCCACATCCAGCCTGGCTGCAAACACCTCCAGGCAGGAGGCTTCCACCACCTCCCTGGGCAACCTGTGCCAGGCTCTCACCACCCTCATGGGCAACAACTTCTTCCTCACAGCCAATCTCAGTCTCCCTATTTCTAGTTTTGCTCCATCCCACCCAGTCCTATCCCTCCCTGACACCCTCAGAAGTCCCTCCCCAGCTTTCTTGGAGCCCCCTGCAGATCCTGGAAGGCCACAATGAGGTCTCCTTGGAGCCTTCTCCTCTCCAGCCTGCACAACCCCAACTCCCTCAGTCTGTCCTCACAGCAGAGCAGCTCCAGCCCTCTGCTCCTCCTCCTGGCCCTTCTCTGGACACCTTCCAGCACCTCCAGATCCTTCCTGGCACAGAGGCTCCAGAGCTGGCCCCAGAGCTCCAGCTGTGGTCTCACCAGAGTGGCTCTTTAAGGCCTCTTCCAACCCAATCCACTCTGTGATTATATCAGAGCCCCAAGCAGAGTGGAGCAGAGGGGCAGAATCCCCTCCCTGGCCCTGCTGGCCACACTTCGCTTGCTGCAGCCTGTAGTTCCCCTCAGATACTGGAAGGCTGCTCTAAGGTCTCCCTGGAGCCTTCTCTTCTCCAGGCTGAACACCCCCCAGCTCTCTGAGCCTGTGTTTACAGGAGAGGTACTCCAGACCCCTGATCACCTTCATGCCCATCCTGGACAACCCGCTCTAGGTGTCCCTGCTTTAGCAGGAGAATTGGATCTGATGATCCCCCTGAAGTCCCTTTCATTCCATACAGTTCTGTACCTCCATTTTTGGACAAAGTCTAGCTTGTGATCTTGAGATAGAGTAGAGTAGAGTAGAGTAGAGTAGAGTAGAGTAGAGTAGAGTAGAGTAGAGTAGAGTAGAGTAGAGTAGAGTAGAGTAGAGTAGAGTAGGATAGGATAGGAATAGAATAGAATAGAATAGACCAGACCAGGTTGGAAGAGAACTTCAAGATCATGGAGTCCAACCTATCATCCAACACCACCTAATCAACTAACCCATGGCACCAATCACCCTATCAAGTCTCCTCCTGAACATCTCCAGGGATGGTGACTCCACCACCTCCCTGGGCAGCCCATTCCAATGGGCAATCACTCTCTCTGTGTAGAACTTCCTCCTAACCTCCAGCCTATACCTCCCCTGGTGCAGCCTGAGACTGTGTCCTCTTGTTCTGGCGCTGGGTGCCTGGGAGAAGAGGCCAACCTCTGCCTATGGGTAGGCAGAGCCCAACCCAGGAGGTGGGTAAAAGGAGGGCCTCCTTCATCTGTGGATGTGGAAGTTGTCAGAATGCTGTCTGTCCCCTGAAGGATGGCATTTTTGGCTGCTAATTCCTTGTTCAAGACTTCTAATGATGGTGACTACACAGACTCTTCACCACAGGGAGGTGGTGGAGTCACTGTCCCTGGGGGTGTTTAAGAACTGTGTGGACATGGTTGGTGTTGGTCTCTTCCCCCCAGTATCAGGTCACAGAAGGAGGGTAAATGGCCTGAAGTGGTGCCAGGGAGGTTCTAGTTTGGATATAAAGAAGAATTTCTTTGCTGCAAGAGTGGTCAGGCACTGGGACAGGCTGCCCAGGGAGCTGGTGGAGTAACCTGGCTCATTGGAGAGGTCCCAGAGGACTGGAAGCTGCCAACGTGGTGCCCATCCTCAACCAGGGCCGGTTGGATGAGCCAGAGAATTCCAGGCCTGTCAGCCTGACCTCAGTGCCAGGCAAGATCATGGAAGAGGTCATCTTGAGTGCAATCACACAGCACTTACAGGATGGCCAAGGGAACAGGCCCAGCCAGCATGGATTTAGGAAGGGCAGGTCCTGCCTGACCAACCTGATCTCCTTCCATGCCCAGGTGCCTGCCTGGTGGGTGTGGGGCAGGCTGTGGATGTGGTCTGCCTGGACTCCAGCAAGGCCTTTGACACCATCCCCCACAGCAAAGTCCTGGCCAAGCTGTCAGCCCCTGGCTTGGACAGCAGCTCTCTGAGCTGGGTTAGGAACTGGCTGGAGGCTGAGCCCAGAGAGTGGTGGTGAATGGTGCCACAGCCAGCTGGCAGCCAGGCACCAGTGGTGTGCCCCAGGGATCAGTGCTGGGCCCTGTGCTCTTTAACATCTTTATTGATGATCTGGATGAGGGCATTGAGTCCATCATCAGTAAATTTGCAGATGACAGCAAGCTGGGGGCAGGAGTTGATCTGCTGGAGGGCAGAGAGGCTCTGCAGAGGGACCTGGACAGGCTGGACAGATGGGCAGAGTCCAAGGGCAGGAGATTGAACACATCCAAGTGCCAAGTGCTGCACATTGGCCACAGCAACCCCAGGCAGTGCTACAGGCTGGGGTCAGAGTGGCTGAGAGCAGCCAGGCAGAGAGGGACCTGGGGGTGCTGGTTGATGGTAGGCTGAACAGGAGCCTGCAGTGTGCCCAGGCAGCCAGGGGGACCAATGGCATCCTGGCCTGCATCAGGAACAGTGTGGCCAGCAGGAACAGGGAGGTCATTGTGCCCTGTGCTCAGCACTGGTTAGGCCACACCTTGAGTCCTGTGTCCAGTTCTGGGCCCCTCAGTTTAGGAAGGAGGTTGACTTGCTGGAACGAGTCCAGAGAAGGGCAACAAAGTTGGGGAGGAGTTTGGAACACAGCCCTGTGAGGAGAGGCTGAGAGAGGTGGGGTTGCTTAGCCTGGAGAAGAGGAGGCTCAGGGGAGACCTCATTGCTCTCTCCAACTCCCTGAAGGGAGGTTGTAGCCAGGTGGGGGTTGGTCTCTTCTCCCAGGCAAGCAGCACCAGAACAAGAGGACACAGTCTCAAGCTGCACGAGGGGAGGTTTAAGTTGGATGTTAGGAAGAAGTTCTATACAGAGAGAGTGATTGCCCAATGGAATGTGCTGCCCAGGGAGGTGGTGGAGTCACCATCACTGGAGGTGTTCAGGAGGAGACTTGATAGGGTGCTTGGTGCCATGGGTTAGTTGATTAGGTGCTGTTGGATGATAGGTTGGACACCATGATTGTGAAGTTCTCTTCCAACCTGGTCTGGTCTATTCCATTCCATTCCATTCCATTCCATTCCATTCCATTCCATTCCATTCCATTCCATTCCATTCCATTCCATTCCATTCCACTCCATCCATCCATCCCTGGAGGTGCTCAAAACAAATGTGGCCATGGCACTTGGGAGATGGTTTAATGACCATGGTGGTGTTAGGTTAATGGCTGGACTCAATGATCTAAGAGATCTTCTCCAACCCATTCTATTCTGTGACTTCCTCAGCAGATCCCTCTCTTACATGGGGCTAGTGACCAGTCCTGGAGAAGCTGCCTGTGGAGCTTGGATGTTATAAATACAACTGATATCAGTCACTGCTGATGCCTTCATCCTTATCCCCATCAGCATGGGGTTGATGCTGTCACAGATTGTGATCCTTCAATTGGAGCATGGCAAATCATGCCAGAGTTTGCTGTTGCCAGGCCCACTGCAGTTTTGCCAGACTCTTGCTGGGAAACATGGGGCTTTGGTCACACTCTGGGCTGGTTCTGGGGGGACTGCAGACACTTCTTCTGGAAAGGAATTGAGGTGAGAGGCAGCTGCTAAGGACAGTCTCTACAACTACCTGAAGGGAGGTTGGAGTGAGGAGGGGGAAGCCTCTTCTCTTTAGTGTCAAGCAACAAGACTGGAGTCTGGAGAAGAGAAGGCTCCAAGGAGAAGGCTGCCCAGAGATGTGGTGCAGCCTCCATCTCTGGAGGGATTCAAGACCTGCCTGGCTGTGTTCCTGTGTGATCTGCTGTAGGTGCTCCTGCTGTGGCAGCAGGAGGTCCCTTCCAGCCCCTCCCTTCAGAGGTCCCTTCCAGCCCCTACCATTGTGTGATTGTGTGATGTGTTAGTTCTTTGTACTCACTTGCTGTATTAGTTGCTGTGCTCTCAGTAGCTCCCTGTGTGCTGTGCAGGCAGAGGAGAAAGATCCTCCCGGATCCTCTGCTTTCCTGTGTGAGATGGGGACCAAAGACTGTCCAGGCACACACAGATAAGAGAAAAAAGAGTGAAGGGTGCTTTGGTATATTAAACATGATGTAGGGGGGAAAATGCTATAAAAATGTCTATTTCAGGAGGTGGATTCTCTATTTATAGCTCCTCGCCTGCCTTTCCAAGAGGCACATTAAAACTGCATCACCTGACGCCAGCCAGCGATCGGCTCCCGGAGCAAGGGCTCTTTGAAAGCAGAGGCATGGGGAGGCTATGAAAGATGAAAGAGCAAGTTCCTCCTTGCCTCCTGGCTGTGCTAATTAACTGAGACAAACCCTTTCCCCCGCCCCCTTCTCGTTCAGCTGGCGAAAGCGGAGCGGCGCCGGCTGCCTTTGGGATGCCGCTGGCGAGCCCTGCCGCGGCGGGAGCCCTGCCGCAGGCTCCCCTGCCACCAGCTCCTCTCCGGGGCTGGCAAGCGTCAAGGTGCTGCTGGGAGCCTGAGAAGAGCTCTGGAGCATCTCAGGGTGAACAAACAGCTCCTTCTTCTTTATCCCCAGAAGAGAATGAGGCAGGCACGGCAGCTCTGGCAGCTGTGCTCTGGTGAATACTAAGCAGGGGCTGGTGGGACACCGTGAGCTGCTCTGGATGCTCTTTGGCTTTTTTCCTGACGCTTTTCTCATGTCCCACTGAGGGTGGTGAGACCCTGGCCAAGGCTGCCCAGAGAGGTGGTAGATGCCCCATCCCTGGAACCCTTCCAGGTGAGGTTGTTTTGGGGCTCTGAACAACCTGCTCTATCTGGAGAGGTCTCTGCTTGATGGAAGGCTTGGAGGTTGGCCTTGATGAGCTTGAAAGGTCTCTTCCAACCCCAACAGTTCTGTTAGTGAGACCCACGGCAAAACTTCTGACTTTGGGATGCCAATCTGGAGTCCCATGCTTGTGAAAGGCTGTCCAGCCTCTGCTGGAGTATTCACAGTGGAGAGAAGGATGTGAACCACTCATGCCAGCAGCACTGTGGGATGTTGCCACCTACCCCATCTCTGCAGTTTGTCCTTTTCTTAAGCCTCATCTCTTGGCTGCCTCTCACTTTTTACACTGATGCTTTATGGAATCTCATAAAGTGGTTTGGGTTGGAAGGAGCTTAAAGATCCCCTGGTTCAAATTCACCTGCCATGGGCAGGAACACCTCCCACTAGACCAGGCAGCTCCAGGCCCCATCCAGCCTGGCTTTCAGAGCCTCCACAGCCTGTTTCAATGCTTCAAAACTGAAGTGATTCTGAAGCTGTTTGACCATCACTCTGGCCTGAAAAACATGCTGCTGTTTCCATCCTCACCTCCCCTTGCCCCTTCCTGATGACTTTAAGCAGAACAAAGTACATCTTTGCAATCTGGTTTGGCTTCTGCTGTAAAGCTGCTGTAGAAATCAACAGCTCCACTGCACTGTCGAGGAACAGAGAGCACCAGCAGCAAGTTTGCTGCTGGCACCAAGCTGGGAGGAGTGGCTGACACAGGAGGCTTGTGCTGTACTTCAGCAAGACCTGGAGAGGCTGAGAGCTGGGCAGGGAGAAATGGAATGGAATTCACCAAGGGCAAGGGGAGAGTCTTGCCCCTGGGAAAGAACAACCCCAGGGAGCAGGAGAGGTTGGGGACTGAGCTGCTGGAGAGCAGGGAAGGGGAAAGGGACCTGGGGGTGCTGGTGGATGGGAGGATGACCATGAGCCAGCAATGTGCTCTGGTGGCCAAGAAGGCCAAGGGCATCCTGGGGTGGGTTAGAAGGGCTGTGGTGAGTAGGTGGAGAGAGGTTCTCCTCCCCCTCTGCTCTGCCCTGTTGAGGCCACATCTGGAAGATTGTGTCCAGTTCTGGGCCTCTCAGATCAGGAAGGACCTCAGGGAACTGCTTGAGAGAGTCCAGCACAGAGCCACAAAGATGCTGAAGGCAGTGGAAGATCTTCCTTAGGAGGAGAGCCTGAGGCAGCTGAGGGCTCTGGAGCTTGCAGAGGAGGAGCGTGAGGGTGAGCTCCTTGCTGGTGCTAAAGCTGTGCAGGGGCAGTGCCCAGAGGCTGGAGCCAGGCTCTGCTGGGGGATGCCCAATGCCAGCACAAGGGGCAGTGGTGGAAGCTGAGGCAGAGGAAGTGCCATGGAAAGAGGAGGAAGAATTTTTCCCCTGTGAGGGTGAGAGAAGCCTGGAGCAGGCTGCCCAGGGGGGTTGTGGAGTCTCCCTCTGTGGAGCTATTCAAGACCTGCCTGGATGTGTTGCTGTGTGAGCTGCTCTGGGTGCTCCTGCTCTGCAAGGGGGCTTGGTCTGGAGGAGCTTTGGAGGTCCCTTCCAGCCCCTCACATTCTGTGGTTCTGGGAATTAGAGATGTGGTTTGGGCCCAGTAGAGGCAAGACTGAAGCCTGTGAGCTTTAACCAAGGACTTAGCAGAACAGCAGAGGCTGCAGCCAAGGACAAATGCTACCTCCAATGGGTTTTGTATCTGTGCATCCAGGTCTCTATCCATGGTGGTAACTAAGGGCTCAGCAGCCACGTGGTGTCCCTTCCTGTGGTGCTGGTGCTCTGAGTGGTGCTGCTCAGGGCTCTCTAAAACCTCACACCAGATATAATTCAGCTCTTCAGTGACAGCAGAGTGCAGAGTGCTGCCTCTGTACCTTGTCATCCCATATGTGCTGCAAGAGATCTTGCTGTCCCATCTATGCCCACATGTATTTTCCTTCCTCTTGCATAATTCATGGGGGAAGCATTTGCATTTCCCTGAAGCTGAAAGTTCCAGGAGTTTGTTGTGGTGATGAGAGGAAGAAGGGAGGAAGGAGCTGGCTGGGCTTGGGGCTTTGACTCAGCACTTTTGCATATTTATTTATTTAATACACACACCTACAAAACAAACCCCCAAACCAAACCCAAACCACCCCCAAAACCCCCCAAACCCAACAATAACAAAACACACACACACAAGCACACCAAAAACCAGAAGTAGGCAGATTCAGATTGGCTGTTAGGAAGAAGTTGTTCCCCAGGAGGGTGGTGAGAGCCTGGCACAGGCTGCCCAGGGAGGTGGTGGAATGATTGGGTTGGAAGGGGCCTTAAAGATCCACTCTGCTGAGACCACAACTGGAGCTCTGGGTCCAGTTCTGGAGCCTCTGTGCCAGGAAGGCTCTGGAGGTGCTGGAAGGTGTCCAGAGAAGGGCCAGGAGGAGGAGCAGAGGGTTGGAGCTGCTCTGCTCTGAGGACAGACTGAGGGAGTTGGGGTTGTGCAGGCTGGAGAGGAGAAGGCTCCCAGGAGACCTAACTGTGGCCTTGTAGGATCTGCAGGGGGCTCCAAGCAAGCTGGGGAGGGACTTTTGAGGGTGTCAGGGAGGGATAGGACTGGGGGGGATGGAGCAAAACTAGAAATGGGGAGATTGAGATTGGCTGTGAGGAAGAAGTTGTTGCCCATGAGGGTGGTGAGAGCCTGGCACAGGTTGCGCAGGGAGGTGGTGGAAGCCTCCTGCCTGGAGGTGTTTGCAGCCAGGCTGGATGTGGCTGTGAGCAACCTGCTGCAGTGTGAGGTGTCCCTGCCCATGGCAGGGGGGTTGGAGCTGGCTGAGCCTTGAGGTCCCTTCCAACCCTGACAGTTCTGTGATTCTACAAAATACACCACACACAAAACCCCCAAAACAACAACAAAACCAACCAACCCCATCCCCCCCAAAAAAAGAAACCCAAACAAAAAGCAACCAACCAACAACAACAAAACAAACCACAACAAACCCCAAACAGACACAAGACCAACCCCCCCAGCCCCACAATAAAAGCCAAAAGAAACCCCACCCCAACCCCCTTTTGAACTCGGAGGCAGCTGAACTGGTGCCAGTGGAATGCTGCAGACCTTATCAGTGACTCCATCCATTTGTGTTTGGACATGGGAACAGCATTTTCTGAGCTGCCTCAGCACGAGATGACCATCTGGCCCTGTCCCCTGCTGAACTGGATTCAGAGAAGGGAAGCCTTTGGCTGTCTCTGTGTGCAGACACTACCACCCCCAGCCCATTTTTTCCCCCAGGTCAGTATTTTACTGAGTGTTTGATGCAGGGAAATATCATAGAATGGTAGGGGAGAATCACAGAACCATCCTGGTAGAAGAGACCTTTAAAATCATCAATTCTTAGAATCACAGAACTGTCAGGGTTGGAAGGGACCTCAAGGCTCAGCCAGTCCCAACTCCCCTGCCATGGCCAGGGACACCTCACACTACAGCAGGTTGCTCACAGCCACATCCAGCCTGGCTGCAAACACCTCCAGGCAGGAGGCTTCCACCACCTCCCTGGGCAACCTGTGCCAGGCTCTCACCACCCTCATGGACAACAACTTCTTCCTCACAGCCAATCTCAATCTCCCCACTTCTAGTTTTGCTCCATCCCCCCCAGTCCTATCTCTCCCTGACACAATCAATAATCCCTCCCCAGTTTTCTTGCAGGCCCCCAGCTGTTAACCCAGCACTGCCAGGTCACCACTGCACCACGTTGCTCAGTACCACACCTGTGTGGCTTTTACATCTGTCCAAGGGTGGTGACTCCACCAGTGCCCTGGCAGCCTGTTCCAAGGCCTCACAACCCTTTCAGAGAAGCAACGTTTCCTCACTTCCAACCTAAACCTCTCCTGGTGCCACTTGAGGCCAGTTCCTCTGGTCCTGTCATTAAGTAGTTGTGAGAAGAGACCAACTCCCATCGCACTGCAGTGCCCGTTCAGGGAGCTGTAGAATACCAGAAGGCCTCCCCTGAGCCTCTTTTTCAGGCTAAACACCCCCAGTTCCCTCAGCTGCTCCTCACCAGCTCTGATCTCCAGACCCTTCCCCAGCTTTTTTTTTGCCCTTCTCTGGACATTCTCCAGCACCTCAGTGTCCTTCCTGCAGTGAGGGGCCCCAAACTCTACTCAGGGTTCAAGGTGCAGCCTCACCAGTGCTGAATACAGGGGGATAATCCCTGGCCCTATGCCCAGTGCCATCTTTTCCCTTCCAGGCTGTCATTCTAAGGGCTTCCTGGGGCCTTAACCGGAGATGTGGTTGAGCTCCCACCTCTGGAGACAGTCAAGGTCAAGCTTGATGGCGTCCTGAGCAACCTGACCTAGATGGAGACGTCCGTGCTCACTGCAGGGCTGCTTGCACAAGATGACCTTCAAGGGTCCTTTCCATTCTGGTCTCTGTTGTGATTGAGCACCACAGACTGGGGGCTGGGGGCTGCACCAGCTTGGGCTTTGACTGCTCAGAGTCTCAATACCATTATGGATGCCACGTGTGCTGCTGCTTGATGGAATCAGGGGAGCCTCGAAGCCAAGGCAATAAATTGTAGCTGAAAGGTCCTTGGCTGGGAGAGAGGGCATGCCAAAAGGCTGGTCTGACCTTTCCAGATCATCACTCTATTTAGTATAATTAATGAAAAGCTTCCTGCTGGGCTGCAGCATGGAGGTGCTTGCTTTGCTGGGGGAGGGAAGGGATGGGAGGAGAGCACAGGAAAGGACGGAGCTGTGGCTTGCAACGAGCCCCAGCGTGACAAAAGCCTGCAACAGGAGGCAGACTGGGACGGAGCTGGATAGCTCAGGTATGCAGGGCTGTGCTGTCAGGTTATTGAAATGAATGTCTGTGTCACTGTGTACGTCACTGCAACATGTCTGCTGACACCTCTGGCAACCTCCCTCCCGGCTGAGGCAGGCTCCTTCGTCATCTTCATGAGGCACCAGGAACCTTCTCACCGCCGCTGCACCGGCGCCCTCTGCGTATTCCTAGCTTGGCTGGGGAGGAGAGGGTTTGTCTGGGGTTGGGGGGCGGTTTCTTGTTCAACAATAGTGTAAGAGCTCAGACTGTCAGAACTTCCCTTTGGCAAGGCTCTGTTTGATCCTCTCTTATGGATCAAATGCCTCCACCGGAGGTGAAGGGAAGGCAGGGAGTGGAACAAACCCGACCCAGCGCCCGCAGCAGCCCCCCAAAGTGATTGCCAGATCCTGCGTTCACACAGCGCTGCCTCTGCCTTCCCTGCTTTAAAGGCACACAACAACGCCTTCAAGAGCCTGCCAACAGCCAGAGCTGCCCAATTTGTCTTTAATCAGTTATTTGTCACTGTCTGGCATCTTTTGCCTGAGCGGTTATTATGCATTTATTTGGTCTTTGTTTGCCTCCCATGTTTTGCTCAAGCAACAATAGCAGGGAGGTGGTTTGCCTTGTAGGGGGAAAAATAAAAGTGAAAGCAGCCATGGTGGTGAATCATCCAGACCTGCTTCCTTGGCTTTGTCTTAGCAAATCTGGGTGTCTGCGGGGGAGGAGAATCTCTGTGCAGCCAATCACTCGCTCTCTCTTCCTCTTCTGCTGCTTCCCATCTCAGATGGCTCCACAGAAGGCCAGGTTGGAAGGGACCTCATCAGATCCAACCTTTCTGGGGAGCAGCAGAGCTGAAATGAGCTGGCCCAGATCTCTGTCAAGCGGAGGCTTACACCACCCAGGAGATCCACCGCTTCCCTTGGGAGGTGATTCCGGTGTCTGACCCTTCTCATGGGGAGAACAGTCAGAGTATCATAGGATCACAGCATCAGTCAGGATTGGGAGGATCATCTAGTTCCAACCCCCCTGCCATGGGCAGGGACACCCCACACTAGATCAGCCTGGCCACAGCCTCATCCAGCCTGGGCTTAAACACCTCCAGGGACAGGGCCCCAACCACCTCCCTGGACAACCCATTCCAGGGCTTCACCACTCTCATGGGGAAGAACTTCCTCCTCACCTCCAGCCTCAATCTCCCCACCTCCAGCTTCATTCCATTCCCCCTAGTCCTAGCACTACCTGAGATCCTGAGCAGTCCCTCCCCAGCCTTCCTGTAGCCCCCTTCAGATCCTAGAAGGCCACAATTAAGTCTGCAGCCCGACTGGAAGCTCCCCAAGAATCACTTGTCCCCATCACCCTTTGTCTTTTTAGGGGACTCCCCGCATGAAGGGAGTCTCCATCCCCCTGGCAGTCACCCTTTGTGCACTGGAGAAACAGAAAAGGTTGTGTGAAATGTGCTCTTTTCAACGACTGGGAACAAAGAGGGAGTGGAAAATGAATGTGCAATAGCCCCCTGGAAATATCAATTAATTAGAAATGGATGTGAAATAGCCTCTGACTACAAATATTTGATTACTCTTCTGAATAAATTGTTCTTTTTAATGTGCAGCTGCTTTGTTCTTTTGGGGTTTTTTGGAGTGTCTGGAGGCTTTGGGGAGTTGTTTTGTTTTATTTGTTTTCAGTTTGGGGCTCTGATATAATCACAGAATGGATTGGGTTGGAAGGAGTCTTAAAGATCCAATCTGCTGAGACCACAGCTGGAGCTCTGGGTCCAGTTCTGGAGGCCCTAGTACAGGAAGGCTCTGGAGGTGCTGGAAGGTGTCCAGAGCAGGGCCATGAGGAGGAGCAGAGGGCTGGAGCTGCTCTGCTGTGAGGACAGACTGAGGGAGTTGGGGTTGTACAGTCTGGAGAAGAGAAGGCTCCCAGGAGACCTTCTTGTGGCCTTGCAGGATCTGCAGGGGGCTCCAAGAAAGCTGGGGAGGGACTTTTGAGGGTGTCAGGGAGGGATAGGACTGGGGGGGTGCAGCAAAACTGTATGTGGGGAGATTCAGATTTGGCACCAGGAAGAAGTTGTCGCCCATGAGGGTGGTGAGAGCCTGGCCCAGGTTGCCCAGGGAGGTGGTGGAAGCCTCCTGCCTGGAGGTGTTTGCAGCCAGGCTGGATGTGGCTGTGAGCAACCTGCTGTAGTGTGAGGTGTCCCTGGCCATGGCAGGGGGTTGGAACTGGCTGAGCCTTGAGGTCCCTTCCAACCCTGACAATTCTCTGATTCTGTGACACTGTAGAGTTATCTAAGCCAGTTCCTCAGTAGAGCAGAATGATTAGGAGGTGAATTTCTCACCTCAGCAAAGAAAACTGCTCTCCAGTCCTCCAGGGCTGTAGCCAACACATCCATTTCTCCATGCTCTAGGAATATGGTTTCTGTAGTTAAATACAGAAAACAAAGCAGGGCACCAAATCTGAAGGGTCTAGAGCTGAAGTCTCATGAGGAGCAGCTGAGGGAACTGGGGTTGCTTAGCCTGCAGAAGAGGAGGCTCAGGGGAGACCTCATTGCTCTCTCCAACTCCCTGAAGGGAGGTTGGTGTAAGGTGGGGGTTGATCTCTTCTCCCAAGGAACAAGTGACAGAACAAGAGAGCCTCATGTTGGACCAGGGGAGGTTTAGGTAGGATGTGAGGAACAATTTTGTCCTCAGACAAGCTGCCAGCCCTTGGCCCAAGCTGCCCAGAGCAGTGGTGGAATCCCCATCCCTTCAGGGGTTTAAAAGCTGTGAAGATGTGGTGCTGAGGGGCATGGGTTAGTGATGGAGTGACAGTGTGGGATCAGCAGCTGGACATGGTGATATTAAAAGTCTCTTCTAACTGTAGTGGTTCTGTGGACAACTGTCAGCAGGTAGTCTTCCACTCATGGCAGAGAGAGGGTGTTGCTTTTGAAGAAGTCAGAGAGTTGTGGTCAATGGGATGGAGCCTAGCTGGAGGCCTGTGTCTAGGGGAGTCCCTCAGAGGTCGGGACTGGGACCAGAGCTGTTCAATATATTCATCAATGACCTGGAGGAGGGCACTGCCAGCAAGTTTGCTGCTGGCACCAAGCTGGGAGGAGTGGCTGACACAGGAGGCTTGTGCTGCACTTCAGCCAGACCTGGACAGGCTGAGAGCTGGGCAGGGAGAAATGGGATTCACCAAGGGCAAGGGGAGAGTCTTGCACCTGGGAAAGAACAACCCCAGGAGGAGCAGGAGAGGTTGGGGACTGAGCTGCTGGAGAGCAGGGAAGGGGAAAGGGACCTGGGGGGGATGGGGGGATGGGAGGTTGAGCATGAGCCAGCAATGTGCTCTGGTGGCCAAGAAGGCCAAGGGCATCCTGGGGTGGGTTAGAAGGGCTGTGGTGAGTAGGTGGAGAGAGGTTCTCCTGCCCCTCTACTCTGCCCTGCTGAGGCCACACCTGGAAGATTGTGTCCAGTTCTGAGCCCCTCAGGTCCAGAAGGACCTCAGGGAAGTGCTTGAGAAAGTCCAGCACAGAGCCACAAAGATGATTAGGGGAGTGGAAGATCTTCCTCAGGAGGAGAGCCTGAGGCAGCTGAGGGCTCTGGAGCTTGGAGAGGAGGAGCCTGAGGGTGAGCTCCTTGCTGTGGCTAAAGCTGTGCAGGGGGAGTGCCCAGAGGCTGGAGCCAGGCTCTGCTGGGGGATGCCCAATGCCAGCACAAGGGGCAGTGGTGGAAGCTGAGGCAGAGGAAGTGCCATGGAAAGAGGAGGAAGAATTTTTCCCCTGTGAGGGTGAGAGAAGCCTGGAGCAGGCTGCCCAGGGGGGTTGTGGAGTCTCCCTCTGTGGAGCTATTCAAGACCTGCCTGGATGTGTTGCTGTGTGAGCTGCTCTGGGTGCTCCTGCTGTGGCAGGGGGGTTGGACTGGATGAGCTTTGGAGGTCCCTTCCAGCCCCTCACATTCTGTGACTCTGTGTGATTCTGTAAATCCTGAGTCCCCTTTCTAACGTGCTGTGCTGCTGGTGCAGTGCTTCCTGTGGGCACACTGCCTTTGGGACTAACTGGAAAATGGGAAGGTTGTAAAAACTGGCTCACTTGGATGCTTCTAAACCCTGCAGCCACCTTTACCTCGTGTGGGGAAGACCTGGATGAAAACTCTTGCAGAATATTGAGTTTCCCATGGGCTGTGTCTCGTCAGTGTCCTAAAAGAAAGACCTTCCAATGTGTAGAGCTTGGAAGGCAGTAGCTATGGAGCTGAAATTGTTATACAGAGGCAAGATTCTCTGGGTCTCTTTATTTTCATAGCTATGGAGATGAAAGCCAATGACATTTTGTCAAGAAGAATCATCCTGGTGTGTCTGAGTGTATGTTCTTCCTCACAAAGAGGCAGAACTGATGCCAGTGAAATCATGGAATCCTGGAATGGTTTGGGTTGGAAGGGATCTTAAAGGTCATCCTGTTCCAACCTCCCTGCCATGGGCAGGGACACCTCGCACCAGCCCAGATTGCCCAAGGCCTCATTCAGCCTGGCCTTGAGAACCGCCAGGAAGAGGGCATCCACAGCTTCCCCAGGCACCCTGTTCCAGTGTCTCACCACCCTCAGGTTAAAGAACCTTCACCTTAAATCTTCCTGATGTTTTGAGAAACACTGTGAGAACTTTCAGAAGAGGAATACAGTAGTCCCTTCCATCATGAATGGAATGGGATGGAATGGAATGGAATGGAATGGAATGGAATGGAATGGAATGGAATGGAATGGAATGGAGCAGGTTGGAAAAGACCTTTGAAATCATCCAGTCCAAACTATCACCCAGCACCATCTGATCAACTAAACCATGGCACCAAGTGCCTCATCCAGGCTCTTCCTAAACACCTCCAGGGATGGGGACTCTACCACTACCCTGGGCAGCACATCCCAATGGCCAATCTCTCTTGCTGGGAAGAACTTTCTCCTCACTTCCATCCTAAACCTCCCCTGGCACAGCTTGAGACTGTGTCCTCTTGTTCTGGTGCTGCTTGCCTGGGAGAAGACACCAACCCCCACCTGGCTACAACCTCCCTTCAGGCATTTGTAGAGATCAATGAGGTCACTTCTGAGCCTCCTCTTCTCCAGGCTAAGCAGCCCCAGCTCCCTCAGCCTCTCCTCACAGGGCTGTGCTCCAGACCCCTCCCCAGCCTTGTTGCCCTTCTCTGGACACCTTCAAGTCTCTCAATGTCCTTCTGAAACTGAGTAGCCCAGAACTGGACACAGGACTCAAGGTGTGGCCTGAGCAGTGCTGAGCACAGGGCAGAATGATCATGGCTTTAGTTGTAAGCTCTAGTACTTAAGTGGCTTCTTAAACTCCTAAAGGCCAAGGTAAATGCCCCACTGCAACTGCCGTGACCAATGTGAATCTCACAGCATCCTTGCAGACCTTAGTGTAAGGAACTGGAGCCAAAACCATGATGCCTTTGTGTGAGAATAGAGGCTTGCCTTGCGCTGGGCACCACCTGTGACCTCCTTCAGCCTCTCCACCTCCAAGTCTATCAACACATCTGAAAAAGGGAGGTTTTGGTTGGCTTCTTTGCTGAAGGAGAAGAAAGGTTGTGATCTGCTTCCACCAGTTTCAGCTTGTGTGCTGTGCTGTCTGACCCAGTTCAGGGAAGGAAATGTGTGCCTCCTGCATTTGGCACCAAACCCTTTGGAGCTAGTGGTGGAGTTAACTGTGGAACACAGCTTCTTGGATGCCAGAAGAGCTGATGTGTTCAGTTGTCTCTGCTTCTTCGCTCTTCTCTGCCCAGTGGGGTGCTTTCAAAGGAGCATCCTTCTTCTGCATGGTTTGTATCAAACAGTGGAGGCTTGCTTGATGTAAAAAATTACTCCTTAGATGTCAGCCATCTGTTCTTCCAGTTCTTGCAATGCTGCAGCTGATCAGCAGAGCCCCCTTCTATTTTTTAGAGTGGAAAAAAAGCCAAACACAAAACCCACACCAACAAACCAAGCCTCGGGTGAGCAAATGGCATTAAAGTTTCATGCCACCTTTTGGCTCAACAAACAATGGTGAGGTACACAAAGGATTAATAGATCCTTCCTGCAGGCCTCAGCTGTTTATAAAATCATAGAATAGTCCAGGCTGGAAGGGTCCTCCAAAGGTCACCCAGTCGTCCAACCCCCCTGCACTCAGCAGGGACATCCCCAACTAGATCAGGTTGCCCAGAGCCCTGTCCAGCCTCACCTTCAATATCTCCATGGATGGAGCCTCAACCACCTCCCTGGGCAACCTGTGCCAGTGTTCCACCACCCTCATGCTGCAGAACTTGTTCCTCACATCCAATCTCAATCTGCTCTGCTCTACTTTGAAGCCATTGCTCCTCATCCTGTCCCTGCAGGCCTTTGCAAACAGTCTCTCTGCAGCCTTCTTGTAGCCCCTTGAGGTACTGAGAGGCTGCTCTTAGGTCTCCCTGGAGCCTTCTCTTCTCCAGGCTCAACACCCCCAGCTCCCTCAGCCTCTCCTCAGAGCAGAGCTGCTCCAACCCCTATTCTCGAGAGGAGATTTGTGTGCTGAAATCCGAGCCTTGCAGTACCTCTGCAGGCAGGAATCCTTTGGCTTTTCTTGAGGAACAGCCTGTCACCCTACAGGCAATTTGTCTTTTCCAGTTACAATGAGCTGTGGCTTTCATGGCCTCCTTCCAGCCCCCGCCCCCGCCTGCGGCGTGTGGCTACCCTACAGACGCTAAGACTCCATACCCGAAACAACCAAATGAGAGCTTTTGTGTGGGCAATCAAATGTCAGTGTTGTGCAGAGCTGACCAATAAAGTCTAAGGCACAGCAATTCAGAACAAAACCGTAGCTCCCCAGGAAATGTTTCTGCCTTTCTCTTGCTCTCCAGGTGGGATTAGGGTCTTGCTGTGGAGCGTGGGAGCTTCAAGTTCAGGTTCCTGTTTTGCCTCCTGCGGGGTAATTAGGCAGGTGGGAGCTGCCGGCCTGCTTCAGTCAGAACAAGGACCTTAGCCTCTATGTTGTGCTCTGAAACCTGGAGGTGGCCTCATGCTGAGGTGGCCTCACTTCTGTTTCCCTTTCTCCAACCATTAGAATTGCTTGCCATGTTTTTCCTAACATCTCTGGACTGTGATTGTGTCTGCAAGGGTAGGAGGTCAGAGTGTGTGTGGAAATTTTACTTCCCTGCCTTGAGGCATCACAAGATTAATAATAAAAAGCTTCACTTCTGCTGTTTCCCTTCTGCCTCTGAGGAGACCTCATTGTGGCCTTCCAGGATCTGCAGGGGGCTCCAAGAAAGCTGGGGAGGGACTTTTGAGGGTGTCAGGGAGGGATAGGACTAGAGGGAAATGGAGCAAAACTAGAGATGGGTAGATTGAGATTGGCTGTGAGGAAGAAGTTGTTGCCCATGAGGGTGGTGAGAGCCTGGCACGGGTTTCCCAGGGAGGTGGTGGAAGCCTCCTGCCTGGAGGTTTTGAAGGCCAGGCTGGATGTGGCTGAAGGATGTGGTCTCTGAAGAGACCTAATTGTATCACAGTATCACAGTATCACAGTATCACTTAGGTTGGAAAGGACCTCGAGGATCATCGAGTCCAACCTATCAACACAGACCCCATGACTAGACCATGGCACCAAGTGACCTTCCAGGGTCTGCAGGGGGCTCCAAGAAAGCTGGGGAGGGATTTTTCAGGGTGTCAGGGAGTGTGTGACAGTTTTAGGCTGTGCCTTTAAGGAAAAGACAGCTACAGAACTCTCTAGCTGAATGTTTTGGTGCAAAAAGGAGAACAAAGACAATTCTGAAGGAATTTCATTGGTAGATCAGTGGAAATGTAACTCTGTGGATTTCAGTCAGAGTTCAGTCGGTGCAGCTGTCTTCCTTCTGTTCTGCTCTTGGTGGTGCTGACCTTGGACTAATGAGATAAGAAAACTAACTTTTATTTTCCCCTTAACAGCTGCTTTGAACTAACAAAGTTTCCCTTTATATCCATTTTCTCTCTCATCCTTTTTGGGAAAAAAAGGAGGAAGGGGGGAAAGAGGTTTTGGGTGTGGTGGGTTAATGCCCATTCTGAAACCAGGGTGGAGGGCTTGCAGGTGCTTTGCCCTCCCTGCAGGGAGTTTTCCCCTGGGAAGCTGAGTCTGTTCCACTCTCCCCTCCCTGCCCAGCTAGGGTATAAAAGGGAAGGCGTTGCAGTCATTGGGCCTCCTTTAGGCTCCTGCCTCTCTTGGATGAGAGCTACTGCAGCTGCTCTCCTGCTCCTCTGCCACGTGGTCAGGCCTGATCCTTCTCCCTGCTGCCTCTGTGCCTCTTCAGGGAGAGACTGGGTTTGTATTCTTCTTCCTTGTCCCCCTCCCATCCATCCTTGTTCCTTGCCCTTGTGAACCTCACCTGTTGTTGTTATATAGGTATTGTTTAAAGAAAACTCTTGACCTCTCTACTTCCAAGCAGACTCCAAATTATTGCTTGGTGGATTTGCTCCTTCCCTTTCCTTTTTCTCCCCTCTCTGTTGGGAGGGAGGAGGGAGGAGCAGGGGGGAGATTCTTAGCCTTGCCCCCATTTGAGCTCTTAGCTCCCAGTTAAGGCTCAAACCACCACAGGGGGAACCCTCCTCCATTGGGAGGGAGTTTTCTCTGCTACATTCTTCCCTGTATATTTCTGTATCTCCTGTCAATGCTGTATATTGGGTAGAGATTCACTGCATTCCATCCTGCTTGTAAAAACACAGCCTTTCCATGTGCTTGTCCCACCGAGGTATCTGTGGTTTGTGTGTGGGAGGGGGAGAATGGAACTTTTCTCACTACCACAGAGGGATAGGACTGGGGGGAATGGAGCAAAACTAGAAGTGGGGAGATTGAGATTGGCTGTGAGGAGGAAGTTGTTGCCCATGAGGGTGGTGAGAGCCTGGCACAGGCTGCCCAGGGAGGTGGTGGAAGCCTCCTGCCTGGAGGTGTTTGCAGCCAGGCTGGATGTGGCTGTGAGCAACCTGCTGTGGTGTGAGGTGTCCCTGGCCATGGCAGGGGGCTTGGAACTGGCTGAGCCTTGAGGTCCCTTCCAACCCTGACAGTTCTGTGGCTCTATGAAACCTTGAGGTGGAAATTGACCTGTGTGTATGGTCAGGTTAATTCCACTTGAGCACTGTGTATGTATGAGCACCTTTGCAGGGCTCTCTTCTCATCAAGACCTAAATGAGCTTGATGCTGGCTCCATGAGACCTTGTTCCATTCAAAGAGCAGAAGTGCACAGAAGGTTCAGTCCAGCTAAATAAAGGTGTGTAGATGTCAAAACAGCATCTGTGGTCGTGGAATTATATGTCCTAACCAGATGTTGTAAGGCATTGCTGTATTCCGTCGCTGCCTGTGCCTTCAGCATGCTGCAGTCTGAGGCTTGTTGCTCCAATCAAATCCTGGGCTAAGAACTGCTGTGGAGCCAGTCTTGTCCATCAGTGAATCACCTGGGCTAGGGAAGACCTTTAAGATAGAGTCCAAGCATCAACCAAACACTGACACATCCTCTGTGAAACCAGGTCCCTCAGCACTATGTTTGCGTGGCTTTTAAATGCCTCCAGAGATGATGATGAAACCTCTGCCCTGGGCTGACTCTTGCAGGCCTTGACAGCCTTTGTCAGAAGGAAATCATGTCTAATGTCCAGCCCAAAGCTTCCCTTCTGCAACTTGGATCACAGATTCACAGAAACACTCAGGGTCACCAAGGCCAGCCAAGAGCCCTCCTCCAAAAGGGTCACCCCTAAACCAGAGCCCCAAGCACCACATCCTTTAAACACCTCCAGGGTTGGTGATTCCACCACCTCCCTGGGCAGCACATCCCAATCCCCGACCGCTCTTGATGGAGAAAACAACTTTCCTGCTGTCCAGTCTGAACCTCCCCAGTCACAGCTTGAGGCCATTCTCTCTTGTTCTGTCACTAATGACCTGGGAGAAGAGACCAGCACCAACCTCTCCACAACCTCCTTTAAGGGAGCTGTAGACCACAATGAGGTCTCCCCTGAACCTAAGGCTGTTTCCACTAGTGCTTCACCATGGGAGAAGAGACTGACTCCCACCTTGTCCTAGTCTCCTTCCAGGTGGTTGCAGGAAATGGGAAGGTCTCCCCTCAACGTCCTTTTCTTCTAAGACTAAGCAATCCACTTCCCTCTGCTGTCCCTCAGGAGACTTGTTCTTCTCAAGCCCTTTATCAACACAAGCCCTATGAGGAGATACTGAGGGAGCTGGGGTTTTGCTTTAGCCTGGAGAAGAGGAGGCTCAGGGGTGACCTTATTGCTCTCTACAACTACCTTAAGGGGGGTTGTAGACAGGCAGAGGTTGGTCTCTTCTCCCAGGCACCCAGCAGCAGAACAAGAGGACACAGTCTCAGGCTGCGCCAGGGGAGGTTCAGGTTGGATGTTAGGAAGAAGTTCTACACAGAGAGAGTGATTGCCCATTGGAATGTTCTGCCCAGGGAGGTGGTGGAGTCACCATCCCTGGAGGTGTTCAGGAGGAGACTTGACAGGGTGCTTGGTGCTGCCATGGGTTAGTTGATCAGATGGTGTTGGATGATGGGTTGGACTCGATGATCTTGAAGGTCTCTTCCAACCTGGTCTATTCTATTCTATTCTATTCTATTCTATTCTATTCTATTCTATTCTATTCTATTCTATTCTATTCTATTCTATTCTATTCTATTCTATTCTATTCTATTTGTTGCTCTTTGGATCTGCTCCAGCACCCTCATTGTCCTTCTTGGAGTGAGGGGCTGATAGAATGAACCCAGTAGTCAAGGTGGGACCTCACCGGTGCCAAATACAAGGGGACAACGCATGCCCTACTCCTGATTCCCACACTCTTGCTGATCCAGTTCAAAATGCTGCTGGCCTTCTTGCCCCACCTGAGCACAGTGCTGCCTCGTGTTCAGACAGATGGCAACCAGCATCCCCAGGTCCCTTTTCCACCAGGCAGTTTCCAGGCCACTCAGCCCCAAGCCTGGAGCATCCATGGGATCATTCTGACCCAAGTGCAGGACCCAACACTTGGCCTTATTGAACTTCTGCAGTTGGACACAGACCATTAATCCACTGTCCAGCAGCTCATTGTTTCTTGTCAGCACCTCTAGGTTGCTTTAGTCCATGGGTTTCATGAATGCCAGGTTGGGAAGAGAGGAGAGGAGAGGAGAGGAGAGGAGAGGAGAGGAGAGAGGAGAGGAGAGGAGAGGAGAGGAGAGGAGAGGAGAGGAGAGGAGAGGAGAGGAGAGGGAGAGGAGAGGGAGGGGAGGGGAGGGGAGGGGAGGGGAGGGGAGGGGGAGGGGAGGGGTGAGGGGAGGGGAGGGGAGGGGGGAGGGGAAGGGAGGGGAGGGGAGGGGAGGGGGAGGAGAGGAGAGGAGAGGAATAGAATAGATCAGGTTGGAAGAGACCTTCAAGATCATCGCATCCAACCTATCATCCAACACCACCTAATCAACTAGCCCATGGCACCAAGCACCCTATCAAGTCTCCTCCTGAACACCTCCAGGGATGGTGACTCCACCACCTCCCTGGGCAGCACATTCCAATGGGCAATCACTCTCTCTGTGGTAGAACTTCTTCCTAACCTCCAGCCTAAACCTCCTCTGGCACAGCCTGAGACTATGTCCTCTTGTTCTGGTGCTGGCTGCCTGGGAGAAGAGACCAACCTCTGCCTGGCTACAACCCCCCTTAAGGTAGTTGTAGAAAGCAATGAGGTCTCCCCTGAGCCTCCTCTTCTCCAGGCTAAGCAACCCCAGCTCCCTCAGCCTCTCCTCACAGGGCTGTTCTCCAAACCCCTCACCAACTTTGTTGCCCTTCTCTGGACACCTTCCAGCAACATCAACCTCCTTCCTAAACTGAGGGGCCCCGAACTGCACACAGGACTCCAGGTGTGGCCTAACCAGTGCGGTGTACAGGGGCAGAATGACCTCCCTGCTCCTGCTGGTTACATCTGGTGCAACCTTTCTGGGTAATAGTCTAATTGACTATACCATTACTGAGAGATTTAAAAGAGGCACCAAGGTGCCAGTGTTAAAAGGATCCATCCAAGGGGCTGTAGGCAATTTCAGACAGTATCTTCCATTCTTAGTTTTGTGAAGATTTCCCAATTCTTGCTGGTTCCTGCCTCTGATTTCTTTTAATGTTTTGGGGTGGGGTTTTTTCTGGGGGGGGAGGAGGAGGATGCAATTCCTTCTCTTAAAACATTTATAGATGATTATATATTATATAGACATTGTATGTTATCCCTGGAGGTGTTCAAGAGGGGACTGGATGTGGCACTTGGTGCCATGGTCTAGTCATGAGGTCTGTGGTGACAGGTTGGACTCAATGATCTTTGAGGTCTCCTCCAGCCTTGGTGATACTGTGATTCCATTACAAATATTAATAGGTGATCAACAGCTGGCTCATGGTTACTGCTGGAAGAGGTTGGAACTGGTCCCTGTTCCCATGATGTCTTTTTGCTCTGTGATCCACCTAGCAATCCCCCTGACCACATTCTGTGTTCCCTTACGTAGCTTTCACCTTGCTGCAGCTTCTCTTGCTTTCCTCTGTGCCTAACTCTGCCTTTTTTCATGCTGTCCTACCCAATGAGATTGCTGTTCAAAAAAAGGTGTTCACAAAAGCATTGGATGTGGCACTTGGAGCCATGGTTTAGTCAGTCAGGAGGTGTTGGGTGATAGGTTGGACTTGATGATCTCTGAGGTCTTTCCCAACCTTATTGATTCTATGATTTCTCCATGCAGCTCCCATTTGTGCACTTAAGGTCAGTAGAAAGTTTGTAGAAGCTGCCTTTAATAAGCCAGGAAAGCAAAGCAGGGTTTCTTCACTGCCCAGAGAGCACAGCTGGGTTTGCTGCCCCCCCAGCACCATGAGTGAACCTCTAGGGAGCTGTCGTGGTTTAGGAGAGATTGTTCTGATGTTCCTGGGGCAAAAACAGAGCACTTCACACACAGGACTGGAGCACTGGAAAGGTTAAATGGAAGATCTATTCACACTCCAATGTTCCACTGCATAGTGGTGGGCATAGCAAGGCATTCAAAGTGCTAAGGAAGGCTGGTCTGGGTTTAACAGAGAAGCTCATTAAGACAAAAAAGCTTCACTCCCAACCTCCACCAAATCAGACAAAACCCCAGCGCTCATTTTCTCCCCACCTGGGGTCCAACATACACCCCAGGGCTCTTTCTTCCCCACCACCATTGCTAGGCTGGATTCAGGCTGGCCAGGTCTGAAACTGCCTGCCCTTGGTCCCTGGCATTAGACCTGACCAGGCCAAGATTGCACAGTAAAAATTAGTTTGGGCTTGAAGGCTATAGATAAGACTGGAACCATCCTCCAAACCCACACCAGATGAGGGAGCTCACTGCCTCCAGGGGGGAGAAAGGGAAGGAAGAGAGAGAGACAATAACTTTGCAGCCAGATAATTAGAATTAGAAATAGAATTAGAATTAGAATTAGAATTAGAATTAGAATTAGAATTAGAATTAGAATTAGAATTAGAATTAACCAGGTTGGAAAAGACCTTTTGAGATCATTGAGTTCAGCCTATCACCCAACACCATCTGATCAACTAAACCATGGCACCAAGTGCTTCATAAAAGCTCTTCTTAAACACCTCCAGGGATGGTGACTCCACCACCTCCCTGTGCAGCACATCCCAATGGCTAATGATAGAGCTTCAGGATTTATGGGAGGAAATGCATAATAACCCCAGGCAGTGCTACAGGCTGGGGTCAGAGTGGCTGAGAGCAGCCAGGCAGAGAGGGACCTGGGGGTGCTGATTGACAGCTGTCTGAACACGAGCCAGCAGTGTGCCCAGGGGGACAAGAAGGCCAATGGCATCCTGGCCTGCATCAGCACTAGTGTGGCCAGCAGGAGCAGGGAGGTCATTGTGTCCTGTGCTCAGCACTGGTTAGGCCACACCTTGAGTCCTGTGTCCAGTTCTGGGCTACTCAGTTTCAGAAGGATATTGAGAGACTTGAAGGTGTCCAGAGAAGGGCAACAAAGCTGGGGAGGGGTCTGGGGCACAGCCCTGTGAGGAGAGGCTGAGGGAGCTGGGGTTGCTTAGCCTGGAGAAGAGGAGGCTCAGGGGAGACCTCATTGCTCTCTACAGCTCCCTGAAGGGAGGTTGTAGCCAGGTGGGGGTTGGTCTCTTCTCCCAGGCAAGCAGCACCAGAACAAGAGGACACAGTCTCAAGCTGTGCCAGGGGAGGTTTAAGCTGGAGGTGAGGAGAAAGTTCTTCCCAGCAAGAGAGATTGGCCATTGGGATGTGCTGCCCAGGGAAGTGGTGGAGTCCCCATCCCTGGAGGTGTTCAAAAAGGCTTGGATGTGACACTTGGGGCCATGGTTTAGTTGTCAGGAGGTGTTGGGTGATAGGTTGGACTTGATGGTCTCAAAGGTCTTTTCCAACCTGACTGATTCTATGGTTCTATGACATACAAAGCATACACTTTCTTGTACACCTCCTGGGCACTCTGGACCTGCTCTAGGGCTGCCTTGTGGTTCCTTTTTGCAAGGCACCCAGCCCTAAGAGGGGCAGGAGCATGAAGAAGCTGTTGCATTAATTCAATGTGATCTAAATCAATCCATGTGGTTTGTGTCAGGGAAAATATTTTTAGGAAGCCCATTAGGGCTGCTTTGCTCTGAATCACTCCAGGAAAGAAAACAGAACTGGGGGCGGGGGGGGTGGAGAAGGGGGTGGTTGGGGGAGGGACACTTTAGTCTAAAGCTTCTCCACAAGATGTTTTCTCTGAAGGCTTATTAGAAGTGAATAACTAAAGTGAATTACTCACATATTGGAGGAGAAGATTGTTGATTAGAAGCTGGTGGAGGGAGAGAATAATGCTTGGAATTGATCAGTTTTCCATAAACAAAAGACAGCTGCTGGCAGCATCTTGTCTGGGAGCTGTGCAATGTGGTGAGGCAGGCTGCTGGATATGCTCATTAGGAGTTATTTCTGTTTCTGTCACTTAGTGGAAAATAGGGGGGTGGGAAATGAAACCTGAAATGTGTGTTTTCATTGGAGAGCAGTGGCAGTGCTATCCCTCACAGGGGACCCTACTGGGACCTGTGCTGGTTAATGTTTGTATCCAGTGCTTCATGAAGGGGCATCGAGGCACCATCAGCAGTGTGCAGGTGGCACCAAGTGAGTGGTGCTGTCCATACCCCAGAGGGACAGGATGGCATCCAGAGGGACCTGGACAAGCTGCAGAGGTGGTGCCCCAGAGGAACCTCAGGAGCTCCAACAAGAGCAAGTGCAGGGTTCTGCACCTGGGCCAGAACAATCCTCACTGTCAGTACAGGCTGGGGGAGGAGGGGAGAGAAAGCAGCCCTGAGGAAAAGGACTTGGGGGTGCTGGTGGGGGAGAAGCTGGACAGGAGCAGGCAGGGTGAGCTTGCAGCACAGGAGGCCAAGGGCTGCATGCAAAGCAGCATTGCCAGAGAGCCAGAGAGCTGATTCTGACACTTTGCTCTGCTGAGACCTCCCCTGCAGTGCTGTGTGCAGCTCTGGAGCCCTCAGCAACAGGAAGGACCTGGAGCTGATGGAGAGGGTCCAGAGGAGGCCACGAGAATGATCAGGATGTTGGAGCACCTCTCCTAATGAGGACAGGCTGAGGAGCTGGTGCTGGGTGCCTGGGAGAAGAGCCTAACCCCCACCCTGGCTACAACCCTCCCCTTCAGGGAGTTGGAGGAAGAGCAATGAGGTCTCCCCCTGAGCCTCCTCTTCTCCAGGCTAAGCAACCCCAGCTCCCTCAGCCTCTCCTCACAGGGCTGTGTTCCAGACCCCTCCCCAGCCTTGTTTGCCCTTCTCTGGACACCTTCCAGCAAGTCAACCTCCTTCCTAAACTGAGGAGCCCAGAACTGGACACAGGACTCAAGGTGTGGGCCTAAGCAGTGCAGAGTACAGGGGGCAGAATGACCTCCCCTGCTCCTGCTGGCCACACTAGTACTGATGCAGGCCAAGATGCCATTGGCCTTCTTGTCCCCCCTGGGCACACTGCAGGCTCATGTATCAACCTGCTATCAACCACTACTCCCCAGGTCCCTCTCTGCCTGGCTGCTCTCAGCCACTCTGACCCCAGCCTGTAGCACTGCCTGGGGTTGCTGTGGCCAATGTGCAGCACCTGGCACTTGGATGCGTTCAATCTCCTGCCCTTGGACTCTGCCCATCTGTCCAGCCTGTCCCAGGTCCCCTCTGCAGAGCCTCTCTACCCTCCAGCAGATCAACTCCCTGCCCCCAGCTTGGTGTCATCTGCAAATGTACTGATGATGGACTCAATGCCCTCATCCAGATCATCAATAAAGAATATTGAACACTGATCCCTGGGGCACACCACTGGTGCCTGGCTGCCCAGCTGGCTGTGGCACCATTCACCACCACTCTCTGGGCTCAGCCTCCAGCCAGCTTCCTAACCCAGCTCAGAGAGCTGCTGTCCAAGCCCAGGGGGCTGACAGCTTGGCCAGCAGTTTGCTGTGGGGGACAGTGTCAAAGGAGATCAGGTTGGTCAGGCAGGACCTGCCCCTCCTAAATCCCTGCTGGCTGGGCCTGATCCCTTGGCCATCCTGTAAGTGCTGTGTGATTGCACTCAGGATGACCTGTTCCATGATCTTGCCTGGCACTGAGGTCAGGCTGACAGGCCTGGAATTCCCTGGCTCATCCAACTGGCCCTGCTTGAGGATGGGCACCACCTTGGCAGCTTCCAGTCCTCTGGGACCTCTCCAATGAGCCAGGACTGGAGGAAAATGATGGAGAGTGGCTAGGCCAGCTCCCTCTGTCATCTCTCTCAACACCCTAGGATGGATCCCATCTGGTCCCATGGGCTTGTGGGGATCCAAGCAGCTTAGGAGCTCTCCTTAATACCTCCTCCTGGAATACAGGGGAACTATGCTGCTCCCTGTCTCCATTTGCCAGCTCTGTAGGCCAGCTGTCTGGAAGACATTCTGTCCTGATATTCAAGATGAGGCTGGGAAGGGCTCTGGGCAACCTGAGCTATTTGGGGATGTCCCTGCTGAGTGCAGAGGAGGTTGGACTGGGTGACCTTTGGAAGTCCCTTCTGGCCTGGACCATTTTATGATTCTATTAAAGACAGCAAACCCAAACTCTTCCCCTGTTGCTTCATGAAGAGCTGTCTGAGTGAGGGAAATTGAAACAAGGATATAAGTGACAAAAGGTTTCAGAGGTCATGAAGAATTGATGAATAATTTTAGTCTGAGTTTCTTTTTTAAGTTCAAAGAGGCTTTTAAAGAGCTTTATGAAATTGCTACAATGCTAATCCAATGCAGAGAAGCAAGAGATAGTGAACTTCAGAACAAGCTCAGCTGGACCTCATTCTTATTGGTGTGCTGAAAATACCTACTCAGTGCTTAGCTTGGAGACTTCTCTATTGCAGGGGTTCCTTGGTCAGAATTGGAACTGTACAGTGAGGGTGGTTGAGAGCTGACTGAAGGACAGAGCTCAAATGGTTGTGATCAGCATTGCAGAGTCTAGCTGGTGGCCTCCTGTAGCTCACAGTGTGGACTGGAGCAAGTCTTATCACAGAACTGTCAGGGTTGGAAGGGACCCCAAGGCTCAGCCAGTCCCAACCCCCCTGCCATGGCCAGGGACACCTCACACCACAGCAGGTTGCTCACAGCCACATCCAGCCTGGCTGCAAACACCTCCAGGCAGGAGGCTTCCACCACCTCCCTGGGCAACCTGTGCCAGGCTCTCACCACCCTCATGGACAACAACTTCTTCCTCACAGCCAATCTCAATCTCCCCACTTCTAGTTTTGCTCCATCCCCCCCAGTCCTATTCCTCCCTGACACCCTCACAAGTCCCTCCCCAGCTTTCTTGGAGCCCCCTGCAGATCCTGCAAGGCCACAATGAGGTCTCCTGGGAGCCTTATCCTCTCCAGCCTGCACAACCCCAACTCCCTCAGTCTGTCCTCACAGCAGAGCAGCTCCAGCCCTCTGCTCCTCCTTGTGGCCCTTCTCTGGACACCTTCCAGCACCTCCAGATCCTTCCTGGCACAGAGGCTCCAGAACTGGATGCAGTGCTCCAGTGCTTACCATAGTGGAGCAGAGGGGCAGAATCCCCTCCCTGGCCCTGCTGGCCACACTTCTCTTGCTGCAGCCCAGGCTCTGCTTGGCTCTCTGGGCTGCAAGTTCTCACTGCTGGCTCCTCTTCAGCTTCTCCTCCCCCAGCACCAGCCTCGTTCAACATCTTCACCAGTGACCTGGAGGAAGGACAGAGTTAAGCAACAGCAAATTTGCTGGTGACATGAAACTGGGAGGAGTGCCTGACACCCCATAGTGCTGTGCTGCCTTACAGCTGGGGAGCTGGGCAGAGGGAAACCTCATGGAGTTCAACAAGGGCAAGCACATGGGGAGGCATCACCCCTGCAGCAATACAGGCAAGGGACTGACCTGCTGGAGAGAAGCTCTCTGGAGAAATACCTGGGAGTGCTGATGGACAAGTCCACCATGAGCCAGCAATGTGCCTTGGTGGCCAAGGAGGCCAATGGTCTCCTGAGGTGCATTCAGAAGAAGGTGTCCATCAGGTTGAGGGATGTTCTCCTTCCCCTCTTCTCTGCTCTAGTGAGGCCATGGCTTGTGTACTGGGTCCAGTCCAGGATCCCTGATTGAAGAGAGAGAGGGATAATGGAGACAGTCCAAGGGAGGCTAGAAAGATGCTGAGGGGCCTGGAGAATCTCTGTGAGGTGGAAAGGCTGAGAGCCCTGTGGCTGTTGAGCCTGGAGAAGAGCAGCCCCAGAGGGGATCTGAGCAATGCTCAGCAAGAGCTAAAGGAGCTGTAGGGGGCAAGAGGATGGGGCCAGACTCTTGTCAGTGGTGCCCAGTGGCAAGGGGCAATGGGCACAAACTGGAATACAGGAGGTTCCATATGAACATGAAGAGAAACTTCTTTGGTGTGAGGGTGCTGGAGGCCTGGAGCAGGCTGCCCAGAGAGGTTGTGGAGTCTCCTGCTCTGGAGAGATTCCAAATCTGCCTGGCCATTGTGATCCTGGGCAAGCTGCTGGTGGTGACCCTGCATTAGAAGGGAATTTGGACTGGATGCTCTCCAGAGGTCCCTTCCAACCCCTTCCAGGCTGAGAGTCTGTGAAAGAGGAAAGACACTGAGCAGATGCCTGGAACACGTTGTTGCTGTTTGATC